>NC_077228.1:62018423-62324673 GCF_027887165.1 Monodelphis domestica | reverse complement strand
AAGAAATAACTGAAGTGTTATTCCCCAATGTAGTATTTGCTGGAAACAGAAAACCCAGGTACCCCAGGGCCATACTAAGCTGCCTCAGGACTTCTCAGTGTGTCTAATCCAGAATTATAGTATAGTAGTATTACAGGGCAAAGACAGAGGCTAGGTCACAGGCAATGAAATCCCATCAATGTTCTGAAGGGAAGGCCAGGCACTGGAAGGGGCATGCCTTCTGATGCTTCATTTCCTGCCCATCACTGCCCAAAATTTTAATTCTCCATAAGCATCCTGAAATTTGATCAAGGTAGTTGGCCAAACTCTGGTAGTACTCATTTGGTCGTCCCTTGACTGAACCTTTCACACTCACTGGCCTGTTGGCCTTGAGCCAAGTAGGTAATGTCCAAGGGCTGGAAAAAAGTGAGTTATGGCGTTAGGCCAAGGCTAGAAATATCTTGAGTATGAAGTCCTTTTCGGAGAGGCTGAAGTGGTCCAACAGGATTTTGGGCACAGTTGTAGATATGTCTGGCCCTGGGTACCCAGACGATAGCATTCTGGGCTTGGGGGGGGGGGGGGTGCGGGGTAAGAGTACAAAGACTTAAGGAGATGAGTGAGTCCTGTTCAGGAGGTGAGAACGATATAACAAAAAGCAGTTGCAACAGTCCCTGCACTCCGTTACAGCCTTTCATCTTCCAGAACCGTTGCTCTGGGCGCTATTCAGTTGGTCTGGAAGATACCCTGGATCAATTCCAACCCGCTCTTTCAGCGGCTGAAGGAAGCATTAGTTACAGCGTCCAGCGAGTCGCCCAAGGCGATATGGATAGGGAGGGAAAAGGCAGTTTGGGAAGCTACTCTGCATCCCTGCCGGTGGGCAGGGGTCACGTGGAGCGCTCTGCCAGAGTCATGTGAGTATCTCTGAGACGATCGCGGCCATGTTGGTTATGGGCAGATAGCCGGATCTCCTGAGTGAGGGTGCGCACTACGTATGAACACCAGAACCAAGAAAAGAAAGCAAAACCGTGAGAACAATAAAAATAAATAAAAAGGAACTCCAAATCCCACAACCGATTTAGGAATGCAATATTACACAAAGATACTTAAAGAGTCAAAGGAGACTCTCGTCATTGGTGGAGAGCTGGACGAGTCTTCTGAGTTTCCCTGGGTTTTTTACCTGTTCGAGGTTACCTTCCTTTCCCGGTTTCTACATAGTCAATTTCGACGTCATTTTGGTCCTGCTTTTCTTCGTTCTGTCACTAGAGATAACTGACTTTTCCCTATTTAAAGTAGGGAAAGAGTATTTTTTTATTTACTATTCCTTTCTAAAACTACTTTATTTCTTAAAGTGCAAGTTTTCTTTACCTTCACTTGGTATAATTATTTCACCTTTAATCTCCAGGCAAATATATGGGTGATATACACTTTGGGTTTGTTTGTTTGTTTTGTTTTGTTGTCATTACCAAGAATGTCATTATGGATATCTTTGTTCAGATGCTCTTTTGTTTAGATCCCCAATCAAGCATTTATTAAGCACAAGCTAGAATTGGGAATAGAAATACAAAGAATGAAACAATTCTTTCTCTTTAAGACTTTACAATCTAATGGGAAACCGTGTAAGTATATTCAGAATAAATGTAAAAGAAGTTAGTTAAAAATTATGCTATGTACCTCATAGCAGCAGTGTCAAGATCAAGTGGTATGAATACCTTTATAACTTTTGTTGGGTGAAAATTTATGACTTTCCAAAATCAATTCACAATTCTACTAGCAATTATTATTCCAGTTTTCCCACAATCCCACACCACGGAACTTTGCCATTTTTCACCATCTTTATCAAGGTGGAATTATGTTCATTTACATTTCTCTGATTCTTTGTGATCCTGAACCCTTTTGCAAGTGGTTGTTGATAGTTTGTTTCTCTGTCCTCATCCCTTGATTCTTAGCAACATACAAAGCTTTTGGTCATTCTCTCTTTCTGGATATTCTTTCCTCACTAGGTTTTTATTATATTGCTTTTTCTTGTTATGGCCCATGTAACAAAGGGTCAGAGATGGGTTTTAAACTATGGAGGAACTGTGAGCACGGAATATGGAATTTAAGAAAACAAGAGAAGAAATAAAAAGAAAAGAAAGACTACAACACAGTGTTGTGCCTGTAGAGAATCTCACTTGCCTCTACCCCCAAAGACTTTTGCCTAGAGCTTTTATTAGCATATCAACACTCATTGATACAAAGACACACAGAAGGAAAGTAATCAGTTCTGTTATAATTTGGTTAATAACAAATATCTATTACAGTCAAAGGTCACATTTTTTATATCTGTAATATTTGCTAAGGAAATAGAAAAGATGAAAAGATTCTTGGTAGATAAACTTCTCTATCAAGAATCTTCTTTCTCTAAGAAACTTCTTAAAGAAGGTATCTGGAATACGGGAGAATTGGCAAATTCCTCTACTATCTATCCTGAGGGGAGCTTCTGAAATGTAAATTCCCATGTTGGTTGTAAGGATAATCAGAAGCCTACCATTCAAAGTTTACTAGCTGTTGAGCAAGGCCAGACCTAGTCAATTTGGTAGAGACCCCACTAATTATTTTTTTCCATTGAAGGTTTGAGCACTTATTAGCCCTCTGAGTTCCTGATATGGCCAACAAGAAAATTGCCTTTACCACAATATCTTGTTTTATGCTGGACCTTAACCTTTGCCATAAGGCCTCGGTGTTGGCATTTCAGCATCCCAGGATTGGTTAGTGCTTTTGATCCCGTCATTTCTTATATTCTTAACAGAAGGAAGGAAATGAGGGAGGGATAGAGGATAGGAGGAAATAGGGAAGGAACAATGGAAGAGAGGAGGAAAAGGGAGGATGAAAGTAAGGAAAAGGGAAGGGAAATAAGAAGGGATGAAAGAAAGAAGAAATAGCTACTTGTTAAATGTTTAATGTGTGCCATGCACTGTGCTAATTTGGGGGGATACAAATATAAGCAAAAAGAAAGCAACCCCTACCCTCAGGGAGTTTATCTTCAAATGGGTGGAAACAACACAAAAAGGAGATGGAAGATGAAGGATGGGAAAACTAAAAATATACTTGGCAGTGGCAATATAAAGGCATGATTTTGAAGTCCAGAAAATCAGCAATAGGACCATGATTGGGAATGAAGACAGGCCTTCATCCCTCCACCTCCACAAAATGGGGACTCCAGAGGTCCCCCTAGATATGAACCTGCCATACACACACCAATGGGATGGGGAGAGTAAGTAGGTCTTACAAAGGAATATTCCAGAGTAAAATTTCCATGCCCTCATACATGCTGGAGCTCTGCTCAAAGAAGATTTCAGTGAACATCTGTTGCATTATTGAATGAGTAAAAGATATCTTAAAATATAATATAGGCTAACATTCTAAAATTGAACAACCATATCTTTATCCCTTCCAGGGCAAAAATATCAGGAATCCAAACTGACTAGGAGGAAGTTCATAATGGACCATAGATTTAAAGCTAGAAGGGATCTTAGGAGCCATTGGGTTCAACCTCCTCATTTTACAGATGAGAAGACCAAGGAAGAGAGAAGTTAAGAGAACAAAGAAATTAAGCCATATGGGGTTTAAGGATGAGCTATGGACCCAAGTGGGAGGAGGAGTACAGAAGAGAATGGTATGAACAGCCAATCAGATGCAAGTCTGGTGAGCAGTGTGGGCGGGGCCTGTAAAACTGCCATTTGGTAGTGGCCACTCCAGAGGATAGATGTGACACTTGTAGTTTCAGAGTAACTCTGATCAAGCCCTGTCCTGTTTGCCGAGTTCCTTAAGGGTTTGTGTCTTCCCATCTGGCCCGGAGGTAGGTCAGAAGAAGAGATGGAGTTGGGAATCTCAGCAGGAAGGGCTGTTTGTGGCAGCTGTGGTTAAGGACAAGAACTCAAGGATTTGGGCCAGGAGCATTAGGAAAAATCATTGAGCGGGGCTATTTCTCTCCTTTTTAATTAGGAGTAAGATTCTTGGAGAATAAAGGTTCTCTTGATTTTCTGCCTCTTTGGGAACTAGGTCATTCTCATTTAGTCTCTTTTGAATAAGAAGGAAGGAAATGAATACTTATCAAGGACCTACTATTAAGTACTGTACAAATATTATCTCATTTGATACTTAAAGCCACCCTGGGAGGTAGGTGTCATTATTATGCCCATTTTTAGGTTGAAGGAATTGGACTTGACCAAAGTTAAGTGATTTGCGGGGGGTCACAAAAGTAAACAGTATCAGAGGCTGGATTTGAAGCTGGATTTGGGGTTTTCCAGATGCTATCCCTTCCCTTCTAATTAGCAAATTGCCCCAACCATCACCTTTTCCTCCCAATCTCTGTCTACCTTTCATCAACTCTTTTCTCTACTACCTGCAAATGCATCCTTAAAAAAATCTCTAACCATCTCCTCAAACTATCAGTTTCAATGGCTGCTCTCTTTTATAGTTGAAATCCTAGAAAATACTCTCTACTCTCATTATCTCCTCTACCTCCACTCTCCCTTCTCAACCCTTAGCAGACTGGCTTTTGATCTCATCAACCAACTGAAAAGGAGCTCTCCAAAATTACCAGTGTTTTCTTCATTTCCAGATCTGATGCCTTTATCTCAATTTTCATGCTTCTTGACCTCTTTGGAGCAGTTGACCCTGTCAAATCCTGTCTCTCCTCTCTGAGTTTTTGTGACAATGCTCTGTGGATTTACCTCTCAGCAGAAGAAAACTATGCTCTTTTGGAAAAGAAGGAACAGTGACTCCTTTGCTAGATCTACATTCTGCCTCCTAACTGTTTGTATACTTCATAGCTCTGTCTCTTTTCTCTCTACCTTCTCTTTCTTGGAGTTATAAAGTCCCCTGGGTTCTGATGCCCATTAACTCTGAAATTTATCTGAAACCAGTCTATTGTCATTCCACCTCTCCATCTGCTTTACAATCCCCAAACTGTTCTTTATCCATACCTCTTATCTCTGGACCCCTCAGTTCTTTACTAGGCCATCTCAATAGCTATATTCTCCTCCATTGCCCATCTTGCCCCCCTTGGTAAACCAGTTCAACTCTGTACTTTCTTTTTTTGAATCTCTTGCCCAGTTATATCACCAGTCTTAAACTGTGAAACTTCAGCCTTGGATCACTCCCATTATCCACTGCTTTGCTCCTACACACACTACTGAACAATGCTGGGGAAAAAATCGTGAAACTATGGTGATTGTATCTACTACAAATTTATGTTATATAATCTCCACGGGCCCTCATTGCTGCAAGGGAATCTCTTTATATCTCCCTAACTGGCTCATTATCCCACTCACCACAGAGACTTTTCAAAACCTCTTCTTCCCTTTTTAAATCTCCTGTGGTTTCTGCCTCTGTTTGTCTCCAGCACTTAGCTTCTCCAAAGGGCTCCTTCTATAACCTTCATTCTCTCACTTATCTTCCATCTCCCTGCCTACTGGCCACCTCTCTTAAGTACCTGCCAACATGCCCCTGTCCCAATCCTGAGAAAATACTCCACTAGATCCACTGGATCCATAGCTGCTATTTTATCACCCTCTCTCTCTCTCTCCTCCTTCTTGGGGCTAAACTCCTTGAGAAGAGCATCTATAATAAATAAGTGCTTCCATTTCCTTCTCACATTCATTTTTTAACTCTACTAGCTTTTGACTTCCTCATCCAGCTCTCAGCACAGCTCTTAGCACATAGGAGGCACTTAATGAATGTTTATTAATGGAATGATTGATCCACTGAAACTGTTCTCTCCAAAATTAGCTGCCATATTTAATGGCCTTTTCTCAGGCTTCGTGCTTTTTTGGCCTCTCTGCAGCCCTTGACATTAAGATCACTATCCTCATCATATTCTCTTCTTGACAGATATCCATGACACTGCTTTCTCCTGGTTTTCTTCTTACTCGTTTAAGCACTCATTCTAAGTTTCCTCTGCTGCATCTTCTTCCAGGGCTGGCTCACTGATTGTACGTGATCCTCAGGGTTCTGTACTAGATTGTTTCTCTTCTCCCTCTATGATATTTCACTTGGAGATCTCATCAGTTTCCAATGGATTCCAAATCACTGCATACTAATAATGCTCAAAGATCCTCATCCAGCCCTAACATCTCTGCTGACAATCTATGCAAAGGCAAGAGATGGAACAGAAATAACCAACTGTCCAAAGTGACGAGAATAGGGAATGAACAAAGGAAAGTAATATGAAATAAGACTAGAAGGGTAAGTTTGAGCCATTTCATGGAGGACTTTAAGTGCAAGTTGAAGGATTTTGTATTTTTATCATAAAGGCAATAGGAAAGCCCTGAATCTTTTTTTAGTAAGGGGACATGGTCAGATCTATGCTTTAAGAACACAATTTGGTGACTGCAGAGCAGAGGTTGGAGGGGAAAAAAACAGTTAAAAAAAGCTTGTCAAGAAATCCAACTAAGCAACATCATTCTTTGGTCAGTTAACCATAAAAACTAAAGGAGGACAACAACATTTTAAAAATAATCTAGGAAGATCTTTATAATAAACTTTTTCCCCCTTTTTTAAACCCTTATCTTTCATCTTAGAATCAATACTGTGTATTGTCTCTAAAGCAAAAGGGGGGTAAGGTCTAGGGAGTTGGGGTTAAATGACTTGCCTCATACAGCTAGGAAGTGTGTGAGGTTAGGTTTGAATCCAAGACTTCTTGTCTCTAGGCCTGGCTCTCAATCTACTGAGCCACCCAGCTGCACCCCCCCCCCCCAATCTCTTTTCACCATTAAAGAAAGAAGAGCCACCACACTTGGACTCTGACACCACAGCCCTGACTGTGCTTATTGAAGACATAGAACTATACATTTCTTAAAAATAGTTGGATTAGATCTTGTAGCTAGAAGAGACCTAGGCAGAATAGGACACAGTTCTATGAGGGCACTGAGAGACTGATTCCTGAGGTACTGAATACACTAAACATCCAGAAAAAACACCCCTCAAAATCCAACTGAAGGTAACTAGCAACATGTATGCCTACTTTCCCATCTATATAAAATTATATGAGAAAAACTTGCATACACAAATTGAGGACATTTTTATATTGTATTAGTAGGAAACAGGAGTACTTTAATAAATATTTTGATATAATATCTTCACTATTACACAATTGAACTCAACTCAATATTTAATGAATACCTACCTGCCTGGAACACTCATGCAAAGACCCAGCCATGCGGTTCACTCTGCACTTCTGGCTCACTGTCCAGCTTACTGCACCTCCACCTTGGTCTGTTCCACCTTAATACCCACTTCCTGGCCTCCCATGTGGGTCCATGTCTTCCTGACCCCTCCTCCTCATTCCTTCTGCTTTCCAGCTCTTCTTTATGTAAGTTGTTCAAGAGTAGGGATCATGTTGGTTTTCTTCTTTTTTATCCCTCATGTTTAGCATAATTTCTGGCTTGTAGCAAGCACTTTATAAATGCTCTCTCTCATTCTCCCTCCCTCCCTCTCTCTCCCTCTCTCCTCTCTTTCTCTTTCTCTGTCTGTCTCTCCCTCTGCCCCCTCTCCTTCTCTCTGTCTGTTTGTCTTTCTCCCTTCCTCTCTCCTTCTCTCTCTCTCCCTCCCTCTCTCTCCCTCTCTGCTTTTCTCTCCCTCTCTCTCTCTCCCTTCTCTTTTTGTCTCTCTCTGTCTCTCCTCTCTCTCTCTCCCTCCGCCCCTCTCTTTCTGTCTGTCTTTCTGTCTCCCTCCCCCCCTCTCTCTCCCTCTCTCCTTTTCTCTCCCTCTCTCCCCCTTCTCTCTTTATCTCTCTCTCTCCCTCTCTTTCCCTCCTCCCCTCTCTGTCTGTCTGTCTGTCTCCCTCCCCCCCTTTCTCCTTCTCTCCTTTTCTCTCCCTCTCTCCCCCTTCTCTCTTTGTCTCTCTCTGTTTCTCCCTCTCTCCACCCCTCTCTCTTTCTGTCTGTCTCCCTCTCTCTCTTTTTCTCTCTCCATCTCTCCTTTTCTCTCCCTCTCTCTCTCCCCCTTCTCTCTTTATCTCTCTGTCTCTCCCTCTCTCTCTTTCCCTCTTCCCCTCTCTGTCTGTCTGTCTGTCTCCCTCCCTCTCTCTCTACCTTTCTCCTTCTCTCTCATACTCTCCCTTCCACCTCTCTCTTTCTCTCTCTGTCTGTCCCTCTGTATCTGTCACTCTCTTTTGCTGTCTATCATCTACCTATTGGCACAGTAGATAGAGGCCTGGGCCTAAAGTCAGAAAGACTCACCTTTGTGAGTTCAAGTCACCTTCGAGACTTACTATCTGTATGATCATGGAAAAATCATTTAATTAACTCTGTTTGCCTCAGTTTTCTCATCTGTCAAATAAGCTGGAGAAGGACCACTATATATACACAATGCTTTCATAAAACTATCATGCAACAAAGAAATATGGAGTCAGGAAGGAGGGGAGGGAAAAATTGGCTCACAAAATTTGAGGGAACATAATAGAACATAAGATGTAAAGAAGCAAAACAAGAAGAGAATGCAGATTTAGATTAAAAAGAAAAAAAAACTAGGAAAATACAGCTTATAAGAAAGAATGCAATGAAAGTAGCACACACTTTTGAGTTGCTTCTTCTTAACTAGTAGCACTGACCAGCAACTTTTCAGTAAAAAGGGCAATCTGTTACTGTGGGAATAGAATTATTCTCTGTTTAAAGGAAATGAGGGTGGGAAAGCTAGTTGGCTCAGTGGATAGTCAGGCCTTGAGATGGAAGGTCCTGGGTTCAAATCTGACCTCAAATACTTCCAAGCTAGGTAACCTTGGGCAAGTAACTGGACCCCAATTGCCTAGCCCTTACTGCTTTTCTCCTATCGATTCTAAGACTGAAGGTAAGGGTTTAAAATAATAATAATAGCAACAACAACAACAACAACAAGAATGTATATGGTACCCCCATTAAGGGGCTGAACCTTGCAACCTTGCCTGTTCTTTAGAACCATGACAATCTTTTAAGACACAGGAAAGATGAAAGGAAAATTTTTAAAAGGAGCAAACATGAGTCAAAATTCAGTTGATGCCCCTATCCTTGTGATATCTCAATTTATGTACTTTTCCCTCTGTCCACAGGGCCCTGAAAATTTTCCTCTGAGATGAATATTGGAAAAGCACCCTTTCCTGATCGGACTATTGTCAGAATAGCTGCTCACTTACCAGACCTCATTGTCTTTGGAGATTTTACCTCAGAGCGGCCCTCCATGGACTATTTTGATGGAGTCCTCATGTTTGTGGATATTTCAGGTAAGTACAAATGAGATTTCTAATAGTGGAAAGAGGCAAACCTGAATTATAATCTGCCTGTTAAACTGAGCAGGGTTAAAGAGTAAAAAAAAAATTGATATTTCAGGTTCATAATGATGAATATCCAAATTTTAAAATAAGGCATGAGAGCAGGCATCCCCTTTGATCAGGGCACTTTGCCCCCATCTCCTTCAACACCTTTTACAAAATTCTAAAGTTGGAAAAGTTGGCTTAATTCCTGAAGCCTCTCTTTATATCCTTTAGCCTCTTTGATGGAATTCTTTTCTCCCTTCTCTGCTTTTGTGTGACTGAACCTGCTTCCCAGGAAAGGACTTAATATAATAATAATAATAAATAACATAATATAATATAATATAATTTAATATTATACTATATTATATAGAGAGGTGACCTAATATTATAATTATCATATCATATCATATCATAATATTATAATAATAAAGTGTGAATCTATTGTGGTCTCTTCAGTGCTAATTGCAGGATAAAGATCTTTTCTTGTTCATAATGGAATTTCAGGGACTATTGATTAAGTAGAAGAAAATGATGAGAGAGGCGGGGTAAGGGGACAGAACAGATCTTTCTAGAACCCTCCAAAATCATGTCTATATGAGTGATTGTTTCCTTCTTGTAAAAAACATTGAGGAAAGCAGAGTCCCAATTTAGGCTTCTTCTCTAGATCCTGATCCTGGTTCTTCTTCCCAGAATTCCAATGAGTTCCTTATATCTGTGCCCCAGGTTTCACAGCAATGACTGAGAAGTTCAGTACAGCCATGTATATGGACCGAGGGGCTGAACAGCTGGTGGAGATTCTCAACAACCACATAAGTGCCATAGTAGAGAGTAAGTACCGCAGCTGGACTTTGACTTGAAAACTTGTATGCGATGATTCTTCCTGACTCGGGTATTATAACTGAGAGGAGAGCCATGCTTGGGATTTTTCAGATGGACCCTTTCTATTTTCTCTTAGCTTCTCTAGAGAGTGTTAGATGGATGTATTTAGGGGACTGGTTTCTTCTATGTTGTTGGGGATTTAGGGGGATGGACTGAGATCACACAGTGTGTCAGACTATCTCCAGGGATATAATAAAATTCCACTAATTGCACTAACTGAGAGGAAGATCAATTTGTATTGGTGAAAAGTCTGAAGCACAATATATTTCCAAAAGGATGCACTTTTAGTGTTGAAATTCTCTATTGTTTCCTTCTTCATGGTTGCGTCTCCAGTGTCTAGCACAGTTCCTGGCACTTAGTAGGTGCTTCATAAGTGTTCGTTGATATCCTGACTTATAAAAGCAACAACTCAAAAGAAGTCAAGAAAGTAACTACCAAATAGTCTTAATGAAACAATAAGAAGAGTTTCAAGTAAATTGGTGCTGTCTTGTTCAAAGACTCTTGAATGTTGTATTTGTCCTCCGCCCTCACCAGAGTGCTTTCATTTTTCTCCCAGTTATACTACTTCTCTGCACTAGATCCTCTCCTTTTCCCTTCATTCCACAATGAAAGGAAAGAGTTCTTTGTTTTATTTTGTTTGTTTGTTTGTCTCATGATGTTTTTGTTTTTTGTTTTTCAAAGAAATCAGTATGTGATTTCCCCTCTCCTTTTCTCAGAGGTGCTGATTTATGGAGGAGACATCTTAAAGTTTGCAGGTACTGACTAGCATTTCTGATTTGGGAGGAGTGGGGCAAGAGAGTTATGTAGAGGTTCTTGCACCCTACATAGGAAGGGACTCTTCAAAAGAGGAGCAGCAAGGGATAGATATAAAGCGAATTTGAAGACATTGATGCAAATGAGGTTCCCATAGAAAACCCAAATGGGCTGATCTGTAGGGAAAACCAGAAATGTGACCTGAGTTTTCTTTATCCTACTCTGCATATCACTTCAAGGGGATGCATTGCTAGCCCTGTGGAAAGTGGAGCGAAATCAGCTGAAGAACTTTATCACTGTGGTGGTTAAATGTAGTCTAGAAATTCATGGCGTGTTTGAGAATCAGGAGTCTGAAGAAGGCCTGGATATCCGAGTCAAAATTGGTAAGTAATTGAAAGTAGGTGTGGTCATATTTCTATTTATTCATTCATTCATTTTTAAAAAAGGAACTAATATGTATAGAATACTAATCTTCTCACTAAACAAATATTCCTTCTGAAGGGGCCTTCTGAAGGACAAAAATAAATAATAAGGTAGTCCTTTCAAGGAAATTAAAAGCAAGCAGAGGTGAGATGACACCCAAATAAATGCAGTACAAATTAAGATTTGGGCATAAGAGGAATAACAATGCCAGAAGATTGGATAAGGGAGACAGCTATCTTCTTGTTCTGAGTTATAACAATCATATTTCATATTTCCACAGGGCTTTAAGGTTTCCAAAACATTTTCTTCATCACAGTCCTGTGAGGTAGGGTACAAGCAATGACTCATTTTTACACAATATTTTAGTTTTTAGAACACTTTACATAGAATATCTCAGTTGAATCTCCCAATGGCCCTGGAGGGGAGGAATTATAGGCATTATCAGTATTCTTTTATGATGAGAAAGAATCTGGAGCTTAGAGAAAGTGACTTATACTGGGTCCCATCAGAGACAGATTTTGAGTCTCAGTCATTCTGATTCCATGCCCAGACCCTTCTGCTTTTCTATTACCTCCATTTTACAGATGAGGAAAGTAAGTCAGAGTGAAGTTGAATTTGTTGAGTCACACTGTCAACTTAAGCATTTATTAAAGCATTTACAGTATTCCAGACACTAGATAAAAAAAAAATTTTAATGGAATAATTCCTGTTTAACAATGATATTCTAACGGCAGGAGCAAGAGTACAAATAAAATTTATACAGCATCGATAGAAAAACACATACATAGGTACACATTTATGTAAAGTAGTTAAATACAAGATAGTTTGGGAATAAGGGCACTTGTACTTGGGGGAATCAGAAAAGGCTTCACGTAGAAGATAGTGTATGAGCTTTGTCTTAGAGGAAGAGAGGAATTCTTTGGAGCTAAGGTGAGAAAGGGGTGCATTCTAGATGTGTTATGATCACTGGCTCTCCTCCAGAGCTTGGCTTGGGAAGTGTCTCTTTTCTGTCTTTTCAGCTTAAGCCACTATCAGCTTGTTTTCCTCCCAATTTAGGCATCCAGTGACTAGTTAAATTTGATCTCTTCAATCTGATTAGCTTGTAACAAAAGGATTTTTACTTCAAAGACATAGCCAAAACCAACATAACCAGCCCCCTCCATCTCAGAAGCATATTCTTCCCCATCCCACATTGTTCTGTGGGGTTATAGGTTTGAAACTTAGCTCAGTTACGACATAATATGTCATAATAGCTCTCACCAAGTTCATGTCCAGAGATGGCATCCCTGTAGGATGGAGTACATCTCACCTACTGCTGCCCTGGGGACTTCCTCCATTTTGCTTTATGCTCTCATTTTCTATAAATGAGTCCCTTCAGTCCTAGAAGCGAAGGAAAAGAGACTGCTCCCAGTTAGGTCATTTTAAAGGAGAAGCTGAATCCAAGCTGTGTAGCCAATGGAAAGAGATTGATCCCACCCATGTAGCAAGTCAAAAATGTTCCCAACCTATACTGGTCAGTCCTCTTCTCACCCAGATGCAGGTGCTTAGAATTTCCCATGGGAGAACTTCCCTCTTAGGTGACTTGGACAAGCACCAATCCATTATCCATGTACTAATTCCCTCCCAGTGCTGTGGGGGTGAAAGGTGCACCCCTGGGGTTCAGGAAGGATACCTTTTGCAAGAATGCAAGACTCCAAAACTTAGCTTAAAAATAAAAAGAGGAATTTATTAATTTAGAGAGTAATGTTGAGAATGGCCAGGAGGATAGTACAGGTGGAACAGCAAGATGGTAGACTGCTCCTTGGGAGTACAGCATGGATGGAAAAGCTATCCCCCAGACGACATCAGTTCTGGGGATTTTTTACTCTTTACAACATGCTATGTCATAGTGTGGACGTGACTCTAGAGTGGTAGCCACTCAGGCATTCAGTGGGGTGGGGTGGTCATCTGACTGGGGTCTGCCTGAAGACATAGGGAATGACCCTCATAAAAGATTCTTTAGTTTTAGGGGTCAGACAGATATCTGAGCTGTAGCCTGATAGAATTGAGGTGTAGCCTGGAGGTGCATCTCTCTGTCCATCTTAAATCCAAAGGAGGATCAAAGGAGGACAATCCTCTCAGGGTCCTATAGGGGTCATTAGATGTTTTAGGCTAGGAGTCACGAGGATGTAAGGGAGTAAAGGAATTTCCCTGATAATAGGTTTGCCTGAGCTTCTGGGGGTACAATGCCCATGTCACCAGGGTTGTTATGAGCAAAACATTTGTTAACTTGGAAATAACACAGAACTATTAAAGTAGTCAGAAAAGCCATTGTTTAATCAGGAAAGGGATAAGTCCAATAATTGGCCCTTTATTCAGCGTATGGTGCCACAACTTTTATAGCGTTTACACCCTGGACTCTGGGGACATTATCCCTGGGAATGCCATCGCTATAGATGAGGACTCTAAGCAACAAAAGAGGTTGGGGAACCTATATATCATTTGGGAAATGGAGGGATTGGGAAAATATGATTGATTGACATTACAATGGTTACAAGGAAATGGGAGTATTCAAACTGTATTGACAGAATATAATCAAGTTTGGAAAAGAATCATAGCTAGAGGCTGGGGTCTAAGGGAAGGGGCTGCTTACAATGGATACTAAAAGGGTGGTCCCTGCCCAGGTGTGGGTCTTCTTGGGAAAGGGTCTCTAATATAATAGGGTTCATTATTCAGTCCACTAGCCTGAGATTACCCTCAGGGTGGACTCTCACAGGAACAGGGAACAAGCACAAACTTTGGGGTCTCCAATTTACAATCTAGTCCTAAAACTTGGAGTTCATCAGATCTCACTAGGCTACAAGTTTAGGGTTTCTAGATTCCATGTTGACACATTCCACCAACCTCCAAGTGCCAAATAAATGTGAGTTATCAATATCATTATTTTATTACTATCATTAGGTTTCTGAAGTCTAGCTGAGGCTAGAAGAAGAATCCAGAAATAGACAGGTAGGGCAGTGGGTAGAGTGATGGGTTTGGAGTCAGGGAGACTCATCTTCCTGAGGTCAAATCTGGCCTCAAACACTGGCTGTTTCACCTTGGCCAAGTCACTTAACCTGTTTTGTCTCAGTTTCCTCATCTGTAAAATGAGCTAGAGAATGAAATGGCAAACCACTCTAGTAGCTCTGACAAGAAAACCTCAAATAGGGTCACAAAGAATTGGACATAACTGAAGCAACTGAACAACAACAACAACAGCCAGAAGTGGACAGATTTTATTTTTCCAAATGTCAGTAATAATGTGTGTTTTCTTCTCCTTATTCTCTGGCTAGAGGATCTCTGACTCCTGACCCTTATCAACCTTGAAAAACAACACTAAAGTAGTTAGAAAGAACAAGTTTTTAATTAGGACAAGGAAGATAATGCCCTAATTGGCTCTACACAGAGTCATGAGCTAGAGACATAGAGACAAATTTCTGTGACTCTGGGAAAAAGGCACTTTTTCAAGGAGCTGAAGAACTTGGGGTCTTATATACCTTTTGGGGAATATAGGATGGGATTGGCTTAACAATGGAGACAAAGGAAGAAGGATTCCAGCCAGGGACTGGACTACCTGGGTGTGGGGAGGCCAATGATACTATGGGAGAAACTTCTAAGACAAAAGAATACTTAAGATTTGATTATACCTACTGATTCTATCTAAGCTGAGGTCATTGGGTACTTTAAGGTTTATTGTTCAATCAATGACAAGGTCAATCTGGGACTACTCTTTATTTTTATTTTATTTTAATTAGTCAATTTAGAATATTTTTCCTCAGTTATAAGAATCATGTTCTTTCCCTCCCCTCCTCCAATCCCCTCCGGTAGCTGATGCACAATTCCACTGGGTTTTACATGTGTCTACTCTTAAGACACGTTCCCATGGGACAAAGGCAAACTTGGGGGTTCCATAAAACAAAGTTGTCACCACCAAAGACAATGGAGATTTTCCTGTTGAAAAACGTGAAGCCAATTTACCTAAAGGTACAA
The DNA here is from genome assembly GCF_027887165.1 of Monodelphis domestica. Classification (NCBI taxonomy): domain Eukaryota; kingdom Metazoa; phylum Chordata; class Mammalia; order Didelphimorphia; family Didelphidae; genus Monodelphis; species Monodelphis domestica. The sequence continues at coordinate 62,309,360 of NC_077228.1, read as the reverse complement.
ACCTGTCCCTTGCCTTGTCAGGACTATCTGCTGGCCACATCAAAAAGCTGGTGTTTGGAGATGAAAAAAGTTACTTTCTGGTGGTTGGACAGGCTGTGGAAGATGTACGCTTTGCACAGAACATGGCACAGATGAATGAAATTATTCTGTCACCAAACTGCTGGCAACTCTGTGACCGGAATGTAATTGAAATTGAGAGAATTCCTGACCAACGAGCTGTTAAGGTGGGTGATGCTAATACTTATGGTGGACAGTCAGACATCATTGTGAGGCTACAGGGGGCATTGACTTTATTGGTTGGGATCTGCAAAGGTCTACATTATTTTGGTGATGCCATGCTCTCTTGGAAGATGAAGAAATATAAACTTCACAGCCTTAGAGGATTCAGAGCTGAGAAGGTCCTTAAAGAGCATCTAACTTAATGTCCTCTTACAACTAAGAAAACAGCAGAGACCCAGTTGTACAGGAAGTAAGTAGCAAGAGTCAGAATTTGAACCCAATACTTTTGTTTATAGACTAAGTATTCCATTTGAGCTCCCATATGTTATTTAGCCCACTGAACATTCTCTCTGACATGACAGATCCCTTTCTGTGCATAAATAAGGTTTAGGATTTGAGGGCTCCAATTATACTGATGCAACAATAGACTTTCTGCTCCTTTCTTCAGATTTATCAAAAGTTCAGAGATTTTAGAGTTGTAAAGAACCACAGAGATCATATAGTCTAACTCCCTTAGTTTCCAGGTCAGTCTTTTTTTTTAAACCCTTACCCTCTGTCTTGGAATCAATACTGTGTATTGGTTCCAAGGAAGAAGAGTGGTAAGGGATAGGCAATGGGGGTTAAGTGACTTGCCCAGGGTCACACAGCTGGGAAGTGTCTGAGGTCAAATTTGAACCCAGGACCTCCCGTCTCTAGGCCTGGCTCTCAATTCAGACCTACTCAGCTGCCCCCCCCCCTTTTAAATGAAATATTTAATGTCATATTTTATTTTTCAATGTTTTTATTTGTTGTCTCATTAGCTTCTAATTGACAAATTCTAATTTTTAAAAAATTATTTTCTTTCCTGAGCTTTTGACCCTCCTTTTCCATTTGGCCAATTCTTCTTTTTTTTTTTTTAACCCTTATCTTCCATCTTGGAGTTAATACTGTGTATTGGCTCCAAGGCAGAAGAGTGGTAAGGGCTAGGCAGTGGGGGTCAAGTGACTTGCCCAGGGTCACACAGCTGGGAAGTGTCTGAGGCCAGATTTGAACCCAGCACCTCCCGTGTCTAGGCCTGACTCTCAATCCACTGAGTCATCCAGTGTAAAAAATAGACTCGAATACAGGACTACAATCCCCACAAGCCTTTGCTCCACTTCCCCAAAATGCTTTGTAATCTCATGGGAATTCTGAGGTGGGCTGAGATCCAGGAAGGATTTAAGCTGGTGGCAAAGGTTTTTGGGCTCTCTTTTGGACTTCTGTTTTGGGGCAGGCGTGGCTTTTTTTTCATAATGTAGGTGAGGTTGTGTCTAGGCCTCTCTATGGCCTGGACATGTTTCTCTTATCCTGTATTTTCTTTAATCTTTAATCTTCAATAAACCTCTAAAAAAATATAATACTCCTTGCAGAGAGAAACTAATTTCTACCTGCCTCAGATGCCTGTCTCCCCAGTCTCCCCTAAATTTTAATCTTTACACCAGCTGCCCCCTGGCCAATTCTTTTAAACAAACTCTTTTCTTCATTGGATTTTTGTGCCTCTTTTTCCTTTTGGCCAATTCTGCTTTGCATTGCTTTCAATTCTCTTCCCCATTTTTCCTCTGCTTCTCTTAATTGACTTTTGAAATCCTTTTTGAGCTCTTCCATAGCCTGAAACCAATTCATATTTTCCTTTGAAATTTTGTGTATAGTGCTTTGCTCTCATTGTCCTCTTTTGAGTGTGTACTTTTCTCTTTGTCACTATAAAAATTTTCTATTGTTAGGTGTTTGTAAAAAATAATTTCTTATTTTCCCAGCTTTTTCTTGTCTTTTACTATTATCTTAAAGGTAGGCTTTGTTCTTGGGGTAGAGGGGACACTCTCTTAAACTTCAGTTTTTTCTTGCTGCCTCCCTTAGTTCTATGTCTAGGTTTCTCACATTGTATGACTCTGACCAAGGCAATAGAGAACCTGGTGCCTATAACCTTCCTCTAAAATATGTCCCCGTGCAATATATTTACCTCTTGTACTTTTTTAGGAGCTTCTTTTTCCCTTTAAGGTTGTCATTAAAATTCAGTTAACCAGATTTCTACATTAAAATTCATTTAGAGTAGTGGAACATATAGGGAGGGAATTGCAGCCTGAGTCTTATGCCCTATGATGACCTGGGCTAACCTCACCTTTATATTCTGAAAATTGTTGTCTTAACTAAGTAGTTTGAATAATTCCTTGTTAGCTCTCTGATTTCTGGATTCAAATATCATTTCTTAAACTTATTAGCTATGTGACAGAGGAATTATAATAATGCCTACTTAGCTGATCATTGGAAGGATTAAATGTGATAACCCGTAGAAAGTGTTTCACAAACTTTAGAGCACTAAATAAAAGTTAGTTGTTATTGTTAAATGTATAACCACTCCAGTTTATGTTGTTTTGTCCTCCAGTATGCCAATCACTATGTATCAAATATCCAAAATACATAGTCTTTGCCTCATCCTCTTTGATATTATACTTGGAAGTGGCACCACTCTTTATTGTAAGAAAAACTGAAACACTCTTTTTCTTCCATTCAGGTTAACTTCCTGAAGCTGCCCTCTACTTATAATTTTGATGAGTTTTTCATGAAATGCATGTCCAACCTGAGTTACTATCCTTCAGGTGATCATAAAAGTAAGTATACTTACATGAATTAACTAATATTCTAAGATTGACCATGTGCAAAGTAATGAACTAGCTAGGAACAACAATGACAACAGAGAGCACTTATATGACACTAAGGTTTATTAAGTGATTTACAAATATTTTTTCTTGCAACAATCATGTGCTATTATACCCATTTTACAGATGAGGAAACTGAGGCACAAGGAAATTGAGTGACCTGCCCAAGGTCATATAGCTATTAAGTGTCTGAGGATTGACCAGAAACTCAGGTCTTCTTAACTTCATATCCAACTAATTATCTATCCACTGTGCTATCTAGAACATAACATTATAAATCTAGACCTAGAATATATATAAATCTTCTCATTCAGTTCTACCATTTTACAAGTTAGAAGATCGAAGTCCAGAGAGGTTCAGTGACTTTCCTCAAATCATACAGTTTGTAAGTAGTAGAACCAGGATTCAATCAGGTCTCTTGCCCCTGTGAAGAAGTCTTGAATTAGAAGCAGTAATAGCCAGAATATGAGCGCCGAAGTAGTTGACTCCATGATAGAAAGGGACTTAAGAAATACACCATGGGAAAATAGTCACAGGGAATGAGGGGAGTGTCTCTGAAAGCAAGTGTAAAAGCTGCCAGAGCTGGAAAAGACCAAAAATCAGAGCAATTCTGTGGCTAAAACCCAGCTATAGAATCAAAGTCTCTTCTAAAGGGTCTGGGGGGAAATAGGATGTCATTAGAATGAAGAGAGAAGATGACCACAATAACATGAATTAGGAAGGGAGAACAAATGCAAAGCATTGTGTTATAGCTTAATCAGGAATGGCTACATGAAAGAATTGGGAGTGACTTGAGTAATGCTTATATCTTGGTCAAGCAGAGTTAGAATATTGTGTTAGGACAGTGCTGGAAAGTGCTTAATGACCAGCTTTCCAAAATTAATCTAATTATTAATTATTAACATTTTCTCAGTCACCCTTTTAAATGTAGACAATCCATAAGATGATAAATCAAAGTCTGATGTGTAACACTTGCCCATTTCTGAGGTGTAAAAGCCCACATAGAAAATCTGACAGTCTATCACTTCTCCCTAGAATACCCCCTAGCATTGTATCTATAGCTCACTAATTTTGTACATTAGTATTCCCCCACCCACTTCACTTTGACAATATTTCAAGGATCTGTAATTTCATTGAAATAAATACTTCCTCCTTCCTCCAGTAAAGATCACACTATCACTCTGATATAGTAAATTGACTTTGAGGACTTCTGTAGCTAAAACATTCATCACCCTGTGACCAACTTGAAGGTGAGGCTCTCTAAATTTAGCTGGGTTAAGGCTGTAAGAATTAAATAATATTTCTACCCAGATACATATTTTATAAAGTTTATAACTTCCTTGACACAAGCATCAAACAGCATAGATACAGTTAGTTACACTGTTCTTTTTTACACTTTTTTTTGCTCCACTGGACCAACCAGAGCTTATATCCTCTGCTGACACAGCCTTAGCAAGCACCCTGGCTCATTTGTGCTCTGATGTCAGTCACTGCTGTAGGACTTTAGTAGAGATAGATGTCATTGTACCATAAGAAATGATGGACAGGACAAGCACAAAAAAAAACCCTGAAAAGACTTATATGAAATGATACAAAGTGAAATGAGCAGAACCAGGAGAATATTGTACACAGTAACAGCAATAATTTACAATGTTCAACACTGAATGAATTAGCTGTTATCAGGAATGCAAGAATCCAGGACAACTCGAAGGGATTCATGACAAAAAAAGAATATCCAGCATCATAGAAGGAACATGGAGTCTGAATGCAGACTGAAGCTTGCCATTTTTTGTTATGGCATTTATTCTTTTTTTACATTTTTATTATGAATTAAGAAAAAATTTCCATGGTTACATGAATCATGTTCTTTCCCTCCCTTCCTCCCACCCCCTCCCATAGCCAATGCTCAATTTCATTGGGTTTTGCATGTATCATTGATTAAGACCTATTTCTATATTATTGATATTTGCATTAGGATGATCATTTAGAGTCTATATCCCCAATCATATCCCCATCGAACCATGTGTTCAAGCATTTGTTTTTCTTCTCCATTTCTACTCCCACAGTTCTTTCTCAGTGTTTTGTTTCTCTGTACCAGATAGATTTTGTTAGGAACAAAATACTGCAGGAAAAGAGCATGAGCCAGACCATGGCACTTTTCTAATCAATTAAACCACTGATGAGCATTTATTAATCACCAAAAACCTGGCAGTGGCTCCCCACTGCCTCTAGAATACAATCAGAACTTTTTGGGTCCTGCATTTAAAAGCCCTCATAGTTTTGCTTTTTTGCTTTGATTGTTCTTCCTTCCTTCCTTCCTTCCTTCCTTCCTTCCTTCCTTCCTTCCTTCCTTCCTTCCTTCCTTCCTTCCTTCCTTCCTTCCTTCCTTCCTTCCTTCCTTCCTTCCTTCCTTCCTTCCTTCCTTCCTTTTTCCTTCCTTCCTTCCTTCCTTCTTCCTTCCTTCCTTCCTTCCCCCCCTCCTTCCTTTCTTTCTATGGCATTTTGCAATCCAGATTCACATTTTCTTCCTCCCATTCTTTCCTCCCCAAGATGGCAGTCAACATAATATAGGTTGCATGTTTTATTAAACAATACGCATTTCCTGTTCATGTTGTGAAAAAAACACAACTATAACTTACACTGGAGAAAACAAAGTGAAGAATTTTTGCTTTAATTTCTATTCAGACTATCAGTTCCTTCTATAGTGTTGGATAGCCTTTTTCATTATAAATCCCTTGGAGTTGTCTTGGATCCTTGGATTACTGATAATAGTTAATTTATCATTGAGTTGAGCATCATACATTATTGTTGTTATTGTGTACAGTGCTCTCCTGGTTCTGCTCACTTCATTTTTCATCATATAAGTCTTTTGTGAAGACTGGATTTAGCTATCTCCTGATTGTAACAATGAAGGTACTTAGCTCTTCCTTTGTTGGAAAGATTAAATTGTAATCCCCAGTCTATTTTTAGATTTTAATCCCCAAAAGTGTTAACTCAGTATTTGAAGTAGATCTACCCATTTTAAGCTACAAAAAAGTAACTAACCACTAAAGTTGCAAACTAACTACAAAAGGTGTGATATAACCAAAAAAGGTGTGAACTAAAGAGTGGGCAGTCCTAGAGAGAGCCTCTGCTGTGGTTTGTAGATGTAAAATTTAGGGGAGGTGAGACAAGAGAAAAAGATCTTTAAATAGAGGACAACAGAGGCTAGAGAGAGAGAGATAGAAGAACTCTGACTCAGAGTAGGACTGGAAGACAGACACTTGAGGAAAGACTGGAAGACAGACACTCAGACTTGGCTGTGAAACTTGACCCTGGAGGAGCTCGTGCAGGAGAACTCAGACTGCTTTCCTTTTAGACAGTCACTATGGTGAATTAAAGGCTGACTTAGTTTCCCTGCCTTTATGGAGGTGTGAACCTTGGAGAAAGGCCCATTGTCTTGAGACTCCTTTCTCTTGATTAAGGACTTAAAATTTCTACCTGGCTCTGAGAAAGCAGAGCTCTCTCACTCTCTCCCTTTATCTCATGCCTTAATATCTTCTCTCTATTGTAAATAAACTAACATATATTCCATTCTACTTTAGTAATTCATTTTGGGATTTAGAAATTAAATCCCTGGCGACCACCAATTAAAATATTCAGTCCAACCAATAAAATTTAACACTTTCCAGGCTTTTCTGAACTCATCTTGTTCATAATTTCTTAAGGCACAATAATATTCCATTACAATCATATGCCACAACTTGTTCAGTCATTCCCTAAACACCTCTGCCTATTTAATCTTCCTAAAATACAGTTTTCATCACCTTAAGCTCAAAAACTTCTAATGGGTCCTTTTGACAATCAACCCCAGCTGCTACCAAGGCAGCAGAATACTGTTTCACTCAGCACATCTCTGGGAACAGCTGTGGAATGTCAGAGCAGCTATTGAATTTCATGAACTTAAAAAAAATAATAATTCTTATCTTCTGTATTTGAATTGATACTAAGTATTGATTCCAAGGCAGAAGAGCAAGGAGAGTTGGGCAATTGAGATTAAGTAACTAGCCCAGGATCACACAACTAGGAAGTGTCTGAGAACAGATTTGAACCCAGGATCTCCCATAGGCCTGGCATTCTTTCCACAGAGCCACCTAATTGTCCTTGCATTCCATGAACTTATACCATGGGAGTACAACCTCTGCTACCTGTGATTGGCAGTCCTACAGTAACTACAAGAACTAGCACTGGGCATCTTTTCATGGAGTTAAAGAAACTTGGCTTCCCTTCCACCCAATGTTGATGACTAATAAAAATAATAATCATAGTAATAGCTAACACGTACGTAGCATTTACTATGTGCCAGGTACTATGCTAACTGCTTTACAATTATATCATTTGATCCTCATAACAATAAAGAAGAGTGCTATTATTATCCCCATTTTACAGATGAAGAAACTGAAGCAAACAGAATAAATGACCAAAGTCACATAACTAATAAGTGTCTGAAGTCACATTTGAACTCAAGTCTTCCTGACTTGAGGCCTGGCACACTATCCATTGTGACACCTAGCTGCCTCTAGATCATTGCTGAGCCCTGTTTCTGAATAATGGCCTTCTTAGAAAACTCATATCTTCATATACTATTTATAGCAGTCTGCCCTATGGCATTCAGTGGCCAGACCTCCTACCTTGCTATGGCACAAAATCTCTACCACTCATTTCTATCAAAGATTCAGATGGGAACAACCCCTGTGGAAAGCCACTCAGTCATATACAGGGTCAATAATGTAGGAAGGGGTTCACAACATAGTAGATTTAAAGTCATATCTACTCCAATCTCCTCACTTTAACAAATGAGGAAACTGACTTGCAGGTCAGATTTCCAACACAAGTCATCTGATTCCAAATCTGGCAGTCTTTCTACTACCCTATGCTCCTTTTGAAAATCTCCCTCCAGAGCACCCAGTATTCTTCTGCCCTATTTGGGAAACACTCCTTCAGGAAACCCACTGTAGGAACAAGGTGAGTCTGGGTCATCAGGTCTAGCTTCTAAAAACTGCAGTGAACACAGTTGATGAAGTCTTGAGCAATCCACCTTACCTTGCCCATCAGTTTTTAATTCAGTCTGACAAATATTTACTCAGTAGCTCTCATGTGCTAGGTGCTGAGGAAGGTACAAAGATTAAATAGACTTTGGTATCTTGTTAGGAGGCTGCCTGCTTGCCAGAATTTAATTTTTAACTGATATTGTGTTTGCTTTTTAGCTTTTTGGAATTGAAGAAATGAATTACCTTTATCCACTCAGATTCTATCAGAAAAATAGACAGTAATAAGTTATGAGACTGAAGGCATAGTGTCAAAAAACTCTGAACCCTACCTAGTCAGCACACATTTGGAGAATTAGTCACTTCTTTTTTTTTCTTTTTAAATTTTATTTTATTTTCATCCCAATTACATGTAAAAACAGTTTCCAATATTTTAAAAAAGAATTTTGGGGTTCAAATTCTCTCCCTCCTTCCCTTCCCCCACCCCAAGTTGGTAAATAATCTCATATAGATTTTACATGTGCAACCCTATATGTAAACCATTTGTCTTTATTAATCCTTTTTGTGGATTGGCAGTTCAACCATAAAAAATTTAAGAAAGAAAATAAAAAAAGTTTGCTTTGGCCTGGATTCAGATTCCATCAGTTCTTTCTCTAGAAGCAAATGGCATTATTTGTCATGAATCCTTTGGGATAGTTTTGCATCATTGTATTGCTGAGAATATCTGTTATTCATAGTTATTCATTGTAAAATGTTCCCTGTAACTATGTACAATGTTCTCCTGGTTCTGCTTATTTCACTTTGCTTTAGTTCTCCTAAGTTTTTCCAGGTTTTTCTGAGCTCCTCCTGCTTGTCTTTTCTTATAAGCACAATAGTCTTCCATTGCAATCATATACTGTTATTTACTCAGCTATTCTTGAAGTGATGAGTATTCCCTCACTTTCCAAATCTTTGTCCCCATAAAAAAAGCTGCTTTAAACATTTTTTGTATATATAGGTCCTTCCCCTTTTTGTTTTTTTTTTATATCTTTGCGATACAAACCTGGTAATGGCCAAATGGCCACAAACACTGGCATATGTTAGTGTTCCTCCTCACCCTGAGACCTTGAACCAGGGCTATGACCTGGATCTGTGTATGGGAAATATGACAAGAATCTTGCACTCAGAGCCTTGGTAAATCATGTTGGTAGATGGGCTAAACCAAATTCAAGATAACCAATGGACCACAGACTTGGTGGTGGTGAATTAGAGGAGTATCTACCCAAAGAATATGAAGACTTTCTGGTGGAGTGGGCAAATGAGAACAATTTGTTCCAAAGGTCACGAAAGTGGCTAAAGCAGATGCTGTGGAGTTTGGTCAGACATAGAAGATGCCAAGCTCATCCCCTATATCCCAGGCCATTGCCAGTGAACTTGATTTTTGTCTTGCCACTAGACTTTGACAACTCTGGAAGAGAGAGTGAGGCTGATGACTTTGTGCAGCTCTGCCTCACTTCAATCTAATTCATACACTAGTCAAGGCATCCTCCATTATCATGATGCCATTGATCCTCTTTGAAAACAACAACTGAAGAGCAGGCTATAGAGACAATGAAGAAAGAGGAAAAATTACATAGGATGCTACTAGAAAGGGATTTTTTTTTAAAAAACCAAAGGCCTTCTGAGGGCTCTTTCTCAGCTTTTTCCTTGGGCAGGGACAGTTCTACTCCTCCTCCCTTTACTTAAGTTGGGAGGGAGGGAGATGCAGGTTTAGATGCTATATTTTGACTTTCTTGGAAGCTATATGAGAGGTCTAGCTGAGATGGTCATTGGTCACCTACATTCATTCTCTGTAGTTATAGTTTAGGATCTGTAACTTTAGAGTTTCTTTTAGGAAGCAAATATCTCAACAAATTGTATTTGATCAATTTTGACATATTTTCCTCAGTTAAACATTTTCCTCAAAGTTCATATTCTTACAAATCCTCATTTAAGTATTTCTTGCCATTATTTAAGGAAAATTCCTTCTTTATTCAAGGAATCAGCAAGCTACACATCCTAAGGGTCAATTCAAGCTCTTAATCTCTTTCCCAGAATACTAGTCTTAATACTCTTTTCCTGTGGAGAAGATAATCTAGGGAATGATTTTCAACTTAAAATTCTTGCTCCCAATAGAACTCCGAAGACTTGGATAAAATGCCCCACATCCAACACAGAAAAGAGATAAGAACATGAAGTCCAGGACATCCTAAACTCTTAGAAGATCCAAACAGTGGCACTACTTATTTATCTGGAAGAGTACTGTCCAAAAGACCAAATTTGAAAGCATACAGATGTCTATACCATCCCCTTGGAAACTCAGTTTCAATGATGGTACTTGAAGAAATTTTAGACTTGACCAGGAAGGGAGACAGGTTTGGAATCCTGGAGAAAGGGATTCTGACAAGTAACAGCTGCCTCAATTGTAGCAGAGCCCTGAACAACTGGAAAGTAAGCTCCTAGGAAGAGGGATGGAATCTCAAAGTGGACACATTTAAGCCCCTTGGGAAGCCAGGGCCCATGTCTGAATCTATGCTATTCCTTCCTCACAGCTGGAAGTCATGACACTGGAGCAGTTTAACAGATGGCACCAGGTGTGCTTGGTGCATTTAGAATAATTCACTTCTCCCAGGAGAGAACAATATAAAGCCTTGGTTTTTTTTTTTAACATTATTTTATTTGTTCATTTTCATACATTGTTCATTGGAAACAGATCATTTTCTTTTCCTCCCCCCAACACCCTCCCACCCCTTCCCTAGCCAACCTGCGAGTCATCTGGGTATCACATGTGTCCTTACTCTGAACCCATTTCCTTGTTGTTGGTATTTGCATTAGGGCGCTCATTTAGCTTCTCTCCTCGATCATGTCCCCTCAACCTCTGTAGTCGAGCAGTTGCTTTTCCTCGGTGTTTTTACTCCCTCAGTTTGTCCTCTGCTTGAGGATAGTTTTTTGTTTTTTTTTTTTCTCGTAGATGGCTGCAGGTTGTTCAGGGACATTGTAAAGCCATTACTGGAGAAGTCCATTACGTTCTCTTGTACCACAATGTGTCAGTCTCTGTGTACAATGTTCTCCTAGTTCTGCTCCTCTCACTCTGCATCACTTCCTGGAGGTTGTTCCAGTCTCCATGGAATTCCTCCACTTTATTATTCCTTTTAGCACAATAGTATTCCATCACCAACATATACCACAATTTGTTCAGCCATTCTCCAATTGAAGGGCATCCTCTCATTTTCCAATTTTTGGATACCACAAAGAGCGCAGCTATGAATATTCTTGCACAAGTCTTTTTCCTTATTATCTCTTTGGGGTACAAACCCAGCAGTGCTATGGCTGGATCAAAGGGCAGACAGTCTTTTATCGCCCTTTGGGCATAGTTCCAAATTGCCCTCCAGAATGGTTGGATCAATTCACAACTCCACCAGCAATGCATTAATGTCCCTACTTTGCCACATCCCCTCCAGCATTCATTACTTTCCTTTGCTGTCATGTTGAACAATCTGCTAGGTGTGAGGTGATACCTCAAAGTTGTTTTGATTTGCATCTCTCTGATTATAAGAGATCTAGAACACTTTTTCATGTGCTTATTAATAGTCTTGATTTCTTTAACTGAAAATTGCCTATTCATGTCCCGTGCCCATTTTTTATTTGGAGAATGGCTTGATTTTTTGTACAACTGGTTTAGCTCTTTATAGATTTGAGTAATTAGACCTTTGTCAGAGGTTTTTGTTATGAAGATTGTTTCCCAATTTGTTGCTTTCCTTCTAATTTTAGTTACATTGGTTTTGTTTGTACCAAAACTTTTTAATTTGATATAGTCAAAATTATTTATTTTGCATTTTGTGACTCTTTCTAAGTCTTGCTTGGTTTTAAAATCTTTCCCTTCCCAAAGTTCTGACATGTATACTATTCTGTGTTCCCCTAATTTACTTATAGTTTCCTTCTTTATATTCAAGTCATTCGTCCATTTTGAGTTTATCTTGGTGTAGGGTGTAAGGTGTTGATCCAAACCTAATCTCTCCCACACTGTCTTCCAATTTTCCCAGCAGTTTTTATCAAATACTGGATTTTTGTCCCAAAAGCTGGGGTCTTTGGGTTTGTCAAAGACTGTCTTACTGAGGTCATTTACCCCAAGTCTATTCCACTGATCCTCCTTTCTGTCTCTTAGCCAGTACCAAATTGTTTTGATGACTGCTGCTTTGTAATATAGTTTGAGATCTGGGACTGCAAGGCCACCTTCCTTTGTATTTTTTTTCATTATTTCCCTGGATATCCTCGATCCTTTATTCTTCCAAATGAACTTTGTTATGGTTTTCTCTAATTCAGTAAAATAGTTTTTTGGTAGTTCAGTGGGTATGTCACTAAATAGATAGATAAGTTTGGGTAGGATGGTCATTTTTATTATGTTAGCTCATCCCACCCATGAGCAATCAATGTTTTTCCAATTGTTTAGATCAAGTTTTAATTGTGTGGAGAGTGTTTTGTACTTGTGTTCATATAGTTCCTGTGTTTGTCTTGGCAGATAGATTCCTAAGTATTTTATATTGTCTCGGGTGACTTTAAATGGAATTTCTCTTTCTAATTCTTGCTGCTGAACTGGGTTGGAGATATATAGAAATGCTGATGACTTATGCGGGTTTATTTTGTATCCTGCAATTTTACTAAAGTTGTTGATTATTTCGATTAGCTTTTTGGTTGAATCTCTAGGATTCTTTAAGTAGACCATCATGTCATCTGCAAAGAGTGATAACTTGGTCTCCTCATTGCCAATTTTAATACCTTCAATTTCTTTTTCTTCTCTAATTGCTACTGCTAGTATTTCTAGTACAATATTAAATAATAAAGGTGATAATGGGCATCCTTGTTTGACTCCTGATCTTATTGGGAAGGCTTTGAGTTTTTCCCCATTGCAGATGATGTTTGCTGATGGTTTTAGGTATATACTATTTATTATTTTTAGGAAAGGGCCTTCTATTCCTATACTTTCTAGTGTTTTCAATAGGTATGGGTGTTGTATTTTGTCAAAGGCTTTTTCTGCATCTATTGAAATAATCATGTGATTTTTGTCAGTTTGCTTGTTTATATGGTTAATTATGTGGATGGTTTTCCTAATATTAAACCATCCTTGCATTCCTGGAATGAATCCTACCTGATCGTAGTGGATAACCCTTGTGATGACTTGCTGGAGTCTTTTTGCTAGTATCCTATTTAAGATTTTTGCATCTATATTCATTAGGGAGATTGGCCTATAGTTTTCTTTCTCTGTTCTTAATCTGCCTGGCTTTGGGATCAGTACCATGTTTGTGTCATAAAGAGAATTTGGTAGAACCCCTTCTTGGCTTATTCTGTCAAATAGTTTGTATAGTATTGGGATTAGCTCTTCTTTGAATGTTTGATAGAATTCATTTGTGAATCCATCTGGACCTGGGGATTTTTTCTTAGGGAGTTCTTTGATGGCTTGTTCAATTTCTTTTTCTGATATAGGGTTGTTTAAGTAATTTATTTCTTCTTCTTTTAGTCTAGGCAATTTATATTTTTGTCAGTATTCATCCATATCACTTAGATTGCCATATAATTGGGCATAGTAGTTTTTAATGATTGCCTTGATTTCCTCTTCATTAGAGGTGAGGTCTCCCTTTTTATCTTGGATACTGTCAATTTGGTTTTTTTTTTCTTTCCTTTTTTTAATTAGACTGACTAGAACTTTGTCAATTTTATTTGTTTTTTCAAAGTACCAGCTTCTAGTCTTATTTATTAAATCAATAGTTCTTTGACTTTCAATTTTATTAATTTCTCCTTTGATTTTTAGGATCTCTAATTTAGTCTTCATCTGAGGATTTTTAATTTGTTCACTTTCTAGTTTTTTAATTTGCATGCCCAATTCATTGACCTCTGCCCTTCTTAATTTGTTTATATATGAACTCAAGGATATAAATTTCCCCCTGAGTACTGCTTTGGCTGCATCCCATAGGTTTTGAAAGAATGTCTCACCATTGTCATTTTCTTCAATGAAGTTATTAATTGTTTCTACAATTTGTTCTTTAACTAGCTGGTTTTGGAGAATCATATTGTTTAATTTCCAATTAATTTTTGATTTATCTTTCCATGTACCCTTACTAATTATTATTTTTATTGCACTGTGGTCTGAGAAGGTCGCATTTATTATTTCTGCCCTTTTGCACTTGTTTGCAATGATTTTGTGCCCTAGTACATGGTCAATTTTTGTGAATGTACCATGTACTGCTGAAAAGAAGGTATATTTCTTTTTGTCCCTATTTATTTTTCTCCATATGTCTACTAACTCTAATTTTTCTAAGATTTCATTTGATTCTCTCACCTCTTATTTATTTTTTTATTTGATTTATCTAGTTCGGATAGGGGAAGGTTCAGATCTCCCACTAGTATAGTTTTTCTATCTATTTCATCCTTGAGCTCCTCTAGTTTCTCCTTTAAAAATTTGGATGCTCTGCCATTTGGTGCATACATATTGAGTACAGATATTTCCTCATTGTCTATACTGCCTTTTATCAGGATGTAATTACCTTCCCTATCTCTTTTAACTAGATTTATTTTTACTTTGGCTTTGTCCAATATCATGATTGCTACTCCTGCCTTCTTTTTATCATTTGATGCCCATAAAGCCTTGTTTTTGAGAGAGAAAGTAGCAGAAAAGTTCACATCTGGAGCCATCATTCAGGGAATTTAATCCCCAGGCCTGACAGTCAATGCCACTTCTGATGTAATGCTTTTTGCAATTAATAGACAATAGCCTACTTACAGCATGATACAGATTTCCATTGTCTTTTGGGTAATCCACAAATTTGAATCTTTAGAGGTTATGGAATTCCATGATCTGCAACTATATAGAATTACCAGAGGAATGTTAATATTTTAAAAGATGAACTTTAAAAGATGAATCATTAAAAGCACGAATTACATAAACAAAATCCAATCTGCTTGTCACCTCCTACTTAAAATTCTGAGTCCAATTCATTGCTTATTTGCAATGTCTATCTAAAGTCTTATTTGTCTATTTATGTCTCTCTGTTTAACATTGATCTGTCTCATTTAGATTAAAATCTATAATTTGACAGACAATGTATTCATTGTCAAATTCCAAATAGAAACATATTTGTTTCTGGGATCCTTGGCTTAAAAAACCCCACAAATTAACATTATTTATGTTGTATCATATTTATTTAAACATTTCCCAATTACATTTTAATCTGGTTCAAGCCCACTCAGGAGTTTGGAGGGGGTTCTTAGGGGCTATGGACCTTGAGTTTGATACCTCTGATTGAAACAATAGGTGTTCTTCAACTTTTATTTTTTTCTTTTTCTTATCTTTCTCAAAAAATTATTTTGCTTCTAACCACTACCTCCCTTAATCCACCCTCCCTTTTATCATTTCCCTCTCCCTTTTTCTTATCCCCTTCCCTCCTAGTTTCCTATTGGGTAAAGCATTGCATCTCTAAAAGGTTTGCTATCACTGTCCTAGTGTATCCCTTTACTCATCCCTTCAATTTTGAGAGGCCATTCCAACAAAATCAACTCACATTCATGTCTTCTGTTTATCTAAACTCCCTTTAACTGCCCTAGAAGTTACATGTATCATCTTCCCATATAGAAATGGAAAGTTTGACTTTATTGAGACCCGAATGATTTTTTCTTTCATGTTTACCTTCTTATGCTTCTCTTGAGTCTTGTGTTTGAATGTCAGATTTTCTATTAAGTTCTTTTTATCATGCCTGAAAGTCCTCTTTCATTAAGTATTGATTTTTTTTCCCTTGAGGAATTATACTCATTTTTTCTAGGTAGGTGATTCTTACTTGTAACCCTAAATCTTTTGCCTTCTGAAATATATTCTAAGTCCTCTGCTCCTTAAATGTAGAAGTCACTATATCTTGTGTCATCCTGACTGTGGCTCTACAATATCTGAATTGTTTCTGACTGTTTGAAATATTTTCTCTTTGACCTGGGAACTCTGGAATTTGGCTCTAATATTCCTGGAAGCGTTCATTTTGGGATCTCTTTTAGTAGATAATCAATGGATTTTTTCCATTTCCATTTTACCTTCTGGATCTAAGATGCTGAGACAATTTAACTTGATAATTTCTCAAAAGATATCTAAGTTCTTAATTTGATCATGAATTTTAAGTAGTCCAATAATTTCTTAAATCATCTCTCCTTGATCTATTTTCTAGATCATCCTCCCTTCCCCATAAGATATTTCACATTTCCTTTTATTTTTTTTCATTCTTTTTACTTTGTTTTATTGTTTCTTTATGTCTAATGGAATCATTACTTTCTACTTGGACAATTCTAATTTTTAGAAATTATTTTCTCCAGTGAGACTTTGTACCTCATTTTCCATTTGGCCAATTCTGGTTTTCAAGTTAATATTTTCTTCAGTATTTTGTATGTATATCTCTCTCTTATACCAAGATGTTAATTCTCTTTTCATAATTGTCTTGTATCTCTTTCATTTCTTTTCCCAATTTCCCCCCTCTATCCCTCTTATCTCTTTCTTTAACTTTTCTAGAAATTCTTGTTCTATTTGGATCCAATTAGCATTTTTCTTTGAGGCTTCATTTTGTAGCTGTTTTCACTTTGGACTTTGAACTTTATATTAAAGTCGGATTCTGCTCACCTAGGGATGGGGGGGAGGCACTGTCCTAAGCTTCAGGGTTTTTTCATGCTATTGTTTTCAGAGCTAGTTTTGAAGGTCTGCTAGGTTTTGATGCTACCAACGTGAAGTGATTCAGAAAGAAGTGTGGTCACCATTCTCTTGGTCTGCTCTTTGGTCTTTACCCAAAAAGGGTCTTTGGTCTTCTGTAGCCACAAGTACTCTCTTTGCCTTGGAACTGTGACCAGGACCTGTATTCCCTTGTAGCTGATTCCCAGCCCACCTCTCAGGCCTATAACTGGAATCCAGAAGTACATGTGGGAAATAGAATCACCATTCATGCCAGCTGTGCCCAGTGCCAGTAAAGAGTCCCCTGTAATTTCTTTCTGACCAGTTGTTTGACCACCTTACCATCTCTAGGTCAAGAGATTCTGAAGCTTCTGCTGCAGCTGCTGCATGCATGGGGTCTGAGCATACTCTACCCAAGGGTCACAAACATTTCCTGCTGACCTTTTAAGTTTTCTTAGCCATGAAAAATGTCTCACCTTGAATTTTGTTAGCTGTACCACTCCAAAATTTGATTTGATGTATTTTTTTAAACCCTTACTTTCTATCTTAGTAACAAATTTAAGACAGAAAGGCAAGGGCTAGGTAAATGAGGTTAAATAACTTGCCAAATGTCAAATATCTAGGAAATGTCTATGATCAAATTTAAGCCCCAGGTCCTCCTGACTCCAAATCTAGCACTATCCACTGTGTCACTTAGATGCTTCTTGGGGCATTATTTTAGAAGGGTGTGGAGGGGATTGCTGAGAGAATTCAGCTGGTTTACCTCTAATCTGCCATCTTGGTTCCACTTCCCAATCAAAAGCCTTAAAATAAATCCTTACCTTCTGTCTTAGAATTGATACTAAGTATCAGTTCCTAGGCAGAAGAGTGGTTAGGGCTAGGTAATGGGGGTTATATGACTTGCCCAGGGTCACAAACTAGGAAGTATCTCAGATCACATTTGAACCCAGGACCTCCTGTCTCTGTATCTCAATCCACTGAGTAACCTGACTCTTATTTTTCTTCTAATTTGACATTGACTTAAATCTTTTCTCATCAAGTTGATCTGTGACAAATGACAGCTTGAAAGTTATTCTCACAGTGTTGTTCAGGCACCTATAGTTCTTTGTGACTTCTTTGTGGGGAGGGGTCTTCTTTTTTAAATTTAATTTAATTTTTCCACATTATTTTATAATATTTTTTCATGGTTACATGATTCATATTCTCTCCCTTCTTTCACCTCTCTCCCGGTTCTGACAAGCAATTCCACTGGTTTACATCTTCCTTCCTTCCTTCCTTCCTTCCTTCCTTCCTTCCTTCCTTCCTTCCTTCCCTCCTTCCTTCCTTCCTTCCTTCCTTCCTTCCTTCCTTCCTTCTACCTTTTTATCTTTATTGATTCCAAGGCAAAAGAGCAGAAAGGGCTAGACAACGGGGGTTACGTGACTTGCCCAGGGTCACACAGCTAGGAAGTGTCTGAGGTCAGATTTGAACCCAGGACCTCCCATCTCTAGGGCTGGCTCTCAAGCCACTGAGGCACCCAGCTGCCCCCTGATTTATACATTTCTTATTACTCAAAACCTACTTCCATATTGTTCACATTTGTAATAGAGTAATCTTTTAAAAACCACAACCCCAAATCATATACCCTTATAACCAAGTGATAGATCATATGTTTTTCTTCTGTGTTTCTATTTCTATAGTTCTTTCTCTAGATGTGGATAGCATTCTTTTCCATACATTCCATGGGATTGTTCTTGATCATTGCATTGCTATTAGTAGTAGAATCATTTGAACATTCCACAATGTTTCACTTTCTGTGTACGATGTTCTCCTGGTTCTGCTCATTTCACTCTGCATCAGTTCATGGAATTCTTTCCAGTTCTTATAGAAAACAAGTAGTTCATCATTACTTATAGTACAATAATATTCCATCTCCATCAAATACCACAATTTGTTCAGCCATTCCCCAATTGAGAGAAACCCCTCATTTTTCCTATTTTTTGCCACCACAAAAAGTGCAGCTATAAATATTTTTGTATAAACATCTTTTTTATCTCTTTGGGGTACTCCTACAACCTGTATAACGTAAAAAGTCAGGGCAGGGTCCTAAACTGCAGGGGAACTTCGAGTCCTGAAATATGGAATTTAAGAAAAGAAGAGAAGATAGAAAAAGAATACAGTATTGTATCCATTGAGAATCTCACTTGTCTCCACCCCCATGGGTTTGTGGCCAAAGCTTTTATTAGCACTAGTGTTGACTCATTGATTATCTGATTGATATCAAAGACATACAGAATGAACAATGCAGTGGGCTACATCAAAGTAATTAGCCCTGTTATAATTTGGTTAATAACAAGTTTCTATTACAATCAAAGTTCACATTTTTTATGTCTCTGTAATATTTGCTAAGGAAATAGAAAAAATGAAAGAAAGAAGATTCTTGATTGAGAAGTTATCTGGAATATAGGAATACTATCTATCCTGGGAGAGCTTCTGAAATGTAAATTCCTATGTCGGTGGTATAGATAATCAGAGGTGCCAGAATGGTCGCTGTTTGGAGCTTCACAAGTTTCCTAGATAGTCTGTTGAGCAATGCCAATTTAGTCAATTTGGTAGAGACCCCACTAATTATTTATTCTATAGAAGGTTTCACACTTATTAACCCTGTGAATTCCTGATATGGCCACAACAAGAAAATTGCTTTTGCAACAATATCTTGTTTTATATTGGACCTTGACCATTGCCATGAGGCCTCATGAGGCATTTCAGCATCCCAGGATTGGTTAGTGCTTATGTTTGCATCAGGTACAAACCCAGTAGTGGTATGACTAGATCAAAGGGCAGGTATTCTTTTAATGCCTTTTAGGCATGATTCCAAATTACCTTCCAGAATGGTTCAATCAGTTCACAACTCCACCAGCAATGCATCAGTGCCCCAATTTTGCCATATCCCCTCCAACTTTTATTCTTTTCCTTTACTATCATATTGGCCAATCTGCTAGTTATGAAGTGGTACCTCAGAGTTATTTTGATTTGCATTTCTCCAATCAAGAGGGATTTAGAACACCTTTTCCATGTGATTATTGATAGTTTTGATTCCTTCATCTGAAAATTGCCAATTCATATCCCTTGAACATTTGTCAATTGGGGAATGGCTTGATTTCTTATAAATTTGACTTAGTTCCTTATATATTTGGGAAATTAGACCTCTGTCAAAGAATTTTGTTAAAAAAATTTTCCCCCCCGTTTTTTGCTTCTCTTCTAATTTTAGTTGCATTGCTTTTGACTTTTGGGAGTTTTCTTGGTGAATATACTAGAGTAGTTTGCCTTTTCCTTCTCTAGTTCATTTTACAGATGAGGAACAGAGGCAAACAGGGTTAATCGACTTGCCCAGGGTCACATAGCTAGTAAGGATTCGACACTGGATTTGAACTCAGGTCTTCGTGACTCTAGGCCAGGCTCTCTATCCAATGTAGCCCATTAGCAACCAATTTTTTTCTTTCTCTTATAATATAGTCAGTTTCATTTTTCATAATGGTATTTGGTGTCTGCTATATCTAGCACCTTCCAAATCAGCCCCTTGAGAAGCTATTTATCATATGCAGGCACCCAGAGTCATATCATCTAAAATCTATTCACTGTCCTTCCTTATGATCCACCTTTGAATTGAAGTCACTATATATTAAAATATATCTTTATTAATTTGGGAAAGTTTTCCTGAATTCTTCATATAATTTCTCTGTTTCCTCATCTTCTGTGACAGATATAGGCACAGGGCCTGCAATTATCTTCATAGTGGTCTTTTTTTGGAGATGCTCATCATGTTCACCATAAGATGAGGTGACCAATTATCCCATGCAATGCTTCTGGTTGCCTTTGGATTCCTGAAAAATCTAATTCCTCTAAACCCAAATGTTTATTTCATAACATATATATTTTTATTCTATTTTATAACATATTTTATAATATATTTCTATAACACCTAATGTTATAAAGTATCTACTAGTATTTCTGATACAAGAATCCTATCCTGGTACTTCATTGTAGCATGGAACAAACTCTGGAATATCGAAGGCTATTCCAGTAGAGAGATAAGCAGCCTAATGTTCAATATAAAACAGTTTTAGAAATTTTAGAGATGATTGTAGGAAACTGCAAGCAGGAGTGCCATATAAAACACTGAAAAGCATAGAGAGAAAAAATGACTTTCTAGGAAACAGAGGTTTACTCAAACCAGCTCATTACAAGAACATTTAAGGATGAAACTGGAAGAAGGAGACAAACAAAGAAGAGGAAAAGACTTATAAATATTTCTATAATGAGCTATTTTTTTCATCAGTGATAGCTGAGTCACCTCAATTTGGTTTCAACAACGGAATTTGTGAACCATTCTTTCATTTAATTTCTAATTCCATATTCTATCGTTGGGTTTCTTTCATAGGAAGAATATCGAGACTGATATGATGCAGTGGCACATCAACTTAATGGTGCCTAGATAAGGATCTCCCATTCAAAGTCCTAACAGTAATTGTTTATAGACAGCAGCTGGCTGGCACAGTGAATAGAATGCTGTTCTTGGAGTCAGTAAGACCTGAATCCTGCCTGGGACATTTATTAACCAGAAGATCCTTGGCAAATCATTTAAAACTCTGCCAAATTTCCTCAACTGTAAAATCAGGATAATGATAGCATTGGGTTGTTCTAAGGATCAAATGAGTTAACATATGTAAAGTGCTAAATAATAGTCTAAAAACTGTACATAAAATCTTCTCTCTTTTTTTGCCAGTCTGCCTCAGTCACAAAAGGGGGCCACACAAGAATAAGGAATATTTTGTAATTTTCTTTGTGTCTTGAATTGCCATGACCAAAGAAATTCCTCACCTAATGGGACAGCCTACGGGTCATGGAATTCTCCCAGCTAAGGCACCCTTGCTCTTGTGTGACCCTTGGCTTAAAGGACCATTTGTGTAAGACTCTTTCATTGTGGTAGATTGACTACTCACTGCTCCTTGCCTGGGTGAGGCAGAGCTGGTGACAACTGGAAAGAAGAGAGATAATGGTGTTCTTGGATAATCAACCTCCACCAATGAGAAGAGTCTTATCTAAATGGTCTTTGAGCCAAGGGTGACATTTTGGAAGCAGACGTACTCATCCACTGAACTATATACCAGAAGAGTTTCTGGCAGGACAGGACTTGCTTGCTCTTTGGCTATATAGCCTTTAAGACCCCAGAGTCACCTCGGGGACATCATGGGGTTACAGAGTAAGACTAGTGGAGGTGATACTCAAGGAAGCTTCACAGTGGAAGGAAGTCAGAGCTCTCTCCAGTTCAGAATACAAACCTCACAGGGTTCTTTGGGGCTCATATAACTCCCAATTGGAAAATGTCATTCCAGAATTGCATCATGATAAGGATGTTTGTTTGTTTGTTTGTTTGTTTTTTAAATAGCTCCTGAACTGCCTACACTTTGCCCCAAAGCCAATCTCATTCTTTCTCTTTCATAGATATTTTGAGACTTGCCTCTACTCTAGAGTGTGACCCAGAACTGGAAATGTGTCTACAAAAGTACATCATGGGAAGTATTTTGAAGCAGGTATTTCAATGATTGTAGTCATTAACTTTTACATAGCTGGGGACTTGAACATTTAGAGATATCATGAAAACTAGTATGAAAATTACTCTTTCTATCAGAAAAGAGGTGAAAATCACATGGTTTCTCGATGACCCAAATAGTGGAAGGATTTCAGAGATGAATGGCAGACTTTTGAGGATTTTTCTCTTATGTAGCAGGGAAAGATGTTTGACTTTAGACTTCTGTGTAAGTAGGATTTTATACCCCAGGATTCCATTTCCCAGAATCCCACTTTCATCCTCACTTTGCGTCCTTACATTTTGGAGATAAATTTTCTGTAACCCAGCCTCTTACATACTCTTCTCCTGCTAATGCAGTTGGGAAAACTTCTCTTGACTCAGGCTTTTGCTTTTGTTTTTTCTTATTTCCTCTACTCAAGTGATTGTCAATAAATCTTATAAAATATAATACTTGGAGTTATTGTATATTAATTTAAATCTTACACTTCAAGATGAGAAAGTTAGGTAATTAGAATGCAAAGTGCCCCCTCCATAGGTGTTGGGACCCCTAAATCACTCTCCTGCTGCTTCCCCCACCAGTCCCTGAACATTTCCAGAGCCCCATCCCCTCCAGTCATCCTCTCTCTTATGAAAGGATGGATCTTGCTTGAGGGAAAACAGACTGACCTGATGCTTTGAACCCTCTCTC
Source organism: Monodelphis domestica (assembly GCF_027887165.1). Classification (NCBI taxonomy): domain Eukaryota; kingdom Metazoa; phylum Chordata; class Mammalia; order Didelphimorphia; family Didelphidae; genus Monodelphis; species Monodelphis domestica. The sequence goes on along the minus strand of NC_077228.1, from coordinate 62,286,472 downwards.
CGTGGACAATCCTGATAGATACCTATAATTAGGGAAGCTGCCATGTTGTGAAATTCTAGTTCAGATGGAGTCAGTTGAATCCTAAAAGGTATCCCCTGCCCCCCTGCCCTAGACTAGGCACTGTGGGGCCTAAGAATGCCATGAGAAATGAGAGGGCCTTTCCCACCAAAAGGGTTTGCATTCTTCCAGGTGAGAACAGCCATCCAATGAAAAAGAAGTTTAAAAAATATGCATACCATAGATTTCACTTTTTAAAGTGATTTGATAAGAGGGAGATGATCACTTGAGTTAACTTTCAGTTTTGTAGCTTTTGAGTCCATGTCTAATTAGTTTATTTTTTAATATGGAGTTAAATTTGTTCACTTCTCAAATTCCACTATTTGTTTCATTTCACAAACCAGTTCAGGGTGGCAGCAGTCCTGGGAGCTGGGGGAGCCTCTGCTGGGAGGAGGAGCTTGCCTGGGAGGACCTTTCCTGGCCCACAGAGGGGGCATCTGTGGAGAGTCCGCTCAGGGGACCCGTGTGTTTGGCTCTTCTTTTCCAGATAGATGACAAGCAGTTGCGAGGTTATTTGTCTGAACTTCGGCCAGTCACCATTGTATTTGTCAACCTGCAGTTTAAAGGGCAGGAGACGGCAGATGATATTGCCCAGGCCATCCAAGATGCCAGTGTATACATCAACTCTGTCCTGAAGACATTCAAAGGCCAAATCAATAAAGTCTTTATGTTTGACAAAGTGAGTGTAAGCCACGGTTGAGGAGCCAGGAGCTCCTGAGAGGCTGCAGGCAGGGCTACTCCAGAAAGGTTGGGCTCAGCCTTGGGGAAGGGTCTCCAGGGCTCAGGATTATTGCTCCAAAAGGCTCCCAGGATCTCTCCCTTTTGCACCTCTTATACCCATCCTGTTTTCAACATCTCCCACACTCCATGCATCTGCATTCTAGTGGTCCAAGCCAGTGTTGGCATCTCACAGTGAGATGCTCTCTGCTCTGGTAGGTGCATCTTTTTCTTTTTTTAAACCCTTCCCATCTGTCTTAGAAGCCATACTGTACTGAAGAGCAATAAGGGCTGGGCAGTTGGAGTTAAGGCCCTGGCTCAGGGTTGCCCAGTTAGGAAATGTCTAAAGCTACATTTCAACCCAGGTCCTCCCCTCTTCAGGTATGGCTCTCTCTCCATGGAGCCAACTCCCTGCCCTGGGAACTGGATCTTGGAATATCCTTGGTTTGCTCATCCTTAAAGTGAAGGGTTAGCCCAGCTCAGGGGCCAGCTGCTGGCCAAAGGCAAATCCTGTCTGCAGACCGAGAACGATTTTTATATTGTCAAATACACAATAGGCACATCTAAAACATAAAGTACTCCTGAGCTCCCTGGTCAGGCCTCTCTGAATCCCTTGGGCCCACCGCCACAGAGGTGGAAGTGATGTTGGAGGATTCTAAGGGGACCCTTTCGGGCTTCTCCAGTCACGCCATGTCGGCATTGGCCTATTTGCAGAGGCAGTCCAAATTTCCTGGGTAGAAGCCAGGCCCAGGGAGTTATGAGGGAGCTACAATCAGAGCGTCCCACCTGCCTTGGCTCTAGGAGCATGGGTGACAGATGCCTTTTGGGATTTCAAGACACAAACTTGCCAGTCTATCAGGCAAGATGTCCAGGGGACCATTCAGCCTCAAACACTCATTGTGTGACCCTGAGCATGTCACATTCTGCCTCAGTTTTTTTATCTGTAAAATGGAGTGGTACCTGTCTCCCAGGGTTGTTGCAAGGATCAAAAGAGATGATATTTGTGAAGTACTTTGCAGACCTTATAGTCCTATGTAAATGCTAGTTATTATTATTATTATTAACATATAAACACCAGAAAAAAGAAAGAAATCCCAAAGGTAAGCTCAAAACTACTTCTTTGAGTAAGCAGTGATTTCATTGTGCTCATCTGACAGTGCCAGGGATGCTGATAAAGCCTTCCAGGGGGATCCTCTCCACATAGACTGGACACCTTCTCATTCTCTTAAAATCTTGGAGACAAAACAGGATCTTGCCTGCTTCTCTGATGAAGTCATCTTTCCCTCAAGAAGAAGTTGCCTCACTGCCATTTTCCTCCTCATTTCCTGGGTCCAGAGACTTGGGATTTGGATTTTCTGATCAGAATCAATAGGAGGAGGCACCAGAGAAGGACTAGAGAGTGTAAGGGTCATTTTTTCTTTTCCTCAGGGTAACAAAGGGTAATTCTACAGGGTTCTACAATTGTAGCATGGCAATAGAAGCTACCTGCCTGCCTCTTCACAAAGAAAATCAGAAGGTGCCAGACAGGGTGAGCCCTAAACATCATCATAAAAAATGTGAAATTTACTATTTCTCAAAAGATAAGAAGGGATCCATTACTGATATGAGAGTCACCTGAGAATCCACTGCAGGTAGCCAATTCATTGACTGGTGAAAGGAAAGGTTAATATCAGCAGCAAATTAGATAAGAGGAGAAAGCCAAAAAAAAAAGACCCTTCAAGCAACTTCAGCAGCTCAGATCTAACCCTCAGAGGAGTTTCGACTCTGAAAAATGAGAAATAGATAAAATGTCAGTAGTGGCTCTGATGATTTCCAATTCTTAGGGAAGTTTAATCAATATGAAACAATGGATACGAATTGGCCAAAAGACTCGGGGAAGCTGTCTTAGCCCACATACTCTTGATCTCACATCCAAGAGGAGAAAAATGGCAGCCAAAGGCAATTGTAGCTTAGAATATAAACTCCTTTACAAAATACTGTAGAGGAGGAGACTGCACAATCTCAGCTCTCAAAATAACAAAAGCAATGGAGGGGAAAATGAGCCCGCAGAGAGTTTGGCAAGAGACCAAAAACAGGTCATTCCAGGAGCATTTATGGCTGTGCAAAAAGAACAAGGACTTTGGCAATGCAGGGCAAAGGTTGCCCTTCACCCTCCAGTTTTTGCAAGGGGACTTCTGGAAAATTATTGAAACTTCAGGGTAATTTGCATGGCCTGGCACCAACTGCCAGCTGCATGGCAGGAGTGAAGAGGGCAAATGAAAAGCAGTAGTGTGCTTATTCACAGTTCTTACAAAGACTCAGCAAGAGGTAAGGACCAAAGACCCAGGGAAAGGAATGAAAGGAATGTGTGTGTCCTGATCCAGTTTAAAGTGGACATTAGGGGCTAGGATGGGTAGAAAGGTCTCAACAACCACCTGAGCAACTCTTTTCTGTTTTAGTCAGGTGTGCTCTAGAGCTCCTTTACAAAAAAAGCTGAAACTTAGTCCTCAAATAAAAAATAAAAACAAAGTAGCTAAAGATCTGGTGATGATGGATAGGGAGGTCACTAGCAATTCAGAAGATCAGGAAAGACCATGTAGTAAGGGTTTCTTGAACTGCATTTTGAAGAAAGAAAAGGAATCGGGGAGGTGGAGGTAAGAAGAGAGTACAGTTCAGACACAAGGGACAAAAAGAAGATGGAAGATAGAACTGTGGAAGCTAGGATGCTGCGTTTGAGAAACAGAAAAGCCAGTTTGGCTGAACTTTAGAGTTTTTATAACTCTTACGTTATGTTGCAGGGATGTTGGAATAACATATAATAAGGCTGGATAGATAGGTTGATATCCATTTGTAAAATGCTTTAAAGGAATCACGCAAGACTTTATATTTTATTCTAGAGAACATAAGGAATTTTATGTTTAAGAAAATTAGTTATCTTTAATTAAGGAAAGGAAATGCATCATTATATCTGAACCTAAGGAAATCATGTTGGCAATTGTGAGGAGGATAGATGGTCAGGGAAGCAGGGATAAGAACATGAACTAAGATGGAAGTGGCTGTGTGAATAGAAAAAAAGGGGTTATGTACGAGAAACATTGTAGAGATACTGTAATGGCGAGATGGTAAAAGTGATTGGCTACAAACATGGAGGAAGAGTGAGGAGTCAAGGATAATGCCCAGGGTATGAATCTGAAGGCTAAAAGATTGAAGATGCCTTCAGTGGACAGAATTAAGTTTGGAACAGATGTGAATTTGGAGGGGAAGATGATGAGATCCATTCTGCCTATAGACTGAATTCGAGATGTCTCTGGGATATCTACTTTGAAATATCTGATGGGTAGTTGGTGATACGAGCCTGAAGCTCAGAGGAAAAATCAGGATGACTAAAGGAGATGGCAAAGTGACTGAGAGAGAATGTAGGAAGAGAACTTTGAATAGCACAGTCATTTCCAAATATATCCTTCTCCTATCACCTACCCAGAAAGCCCTCCCTGGTATAATATCTGCTTATTCTTAGGTTCTTGTCTAGGGGGCAGATGTATAAAACACGGCCCACATTCATAGTAATTCTCCCCTCAGAATTATCTTTACAAAATGTCTCTGTCCCCAGTTAAAGAATAAATCTCTGCTCTCAGGACATGGTACCCAAAAAACTCAAATTACATCAGTTAACAGATTCAAAAGATTCCCAAAGCTAAGCAATACATTAATCATAAGGCGTAGAGGGATACGTGCTTCCTCTGGCCTGAGGACCAGGTTTTCGATGCTGCCTGACACCTACTCCTATGTGATTTGGGGCCAGGCATTCAACTTCTCTTGGCCTCAGTCCTCTCATCTGTAAAATGGGGAGGTTGGAGCACGAGGTCTCTGAAGTCCTTTCCAGCTCTAGGTCTATGTTCCTCTCATCTTCTCACCTATCAGGGTGGAATCCATAAAAGCCATCTTTGCAAGGGAAAGACAGCCAACTATTTGTGGCAAGGCAGAAGAAAGTCATTAAGACGAGATTCAGACATTCTTCTTTGTTCTCTGATGATCAATACCTAAAAACCCACCAGCTACTGTGTTTGCTTCCTCTCCTCCCACAGGGATGCTCCTTTCTTTGTGTATTTGGTTTCCCAGGAGAAAAGGCACCCGATGAGATTACCCATGCTTTGGAAAGCGCCATAGTCATATTTGACTACTGTTCTCAGATCTTCAAAATCAGGTGAGCACCAAGGGCCAAGTTCTCCCGGATGGGATGGGGAGATGGGCGGAAGAACAGAGCTTTGGGAAGGGATTGGACAGGCCACCGTGAAAGAGCAGAGTCATTAGGGGAGCCGAGGACAAGGACGGGATGTTGGCAGGGCAGAGCCAGAGCTGATTCTTTCCTTAGCACTCCATCTATTCAGGCCTACAGCAGAAGGCACAAGCTCTGGCTCAGCTCAGTGTTCTCCTGACTGACAGCCAGTGGGACAGTCATTCAGAGTTCAGGGCAGCAGAGGGATGGCCAGAGCATCACACTGGTATCCAAAGATATCAAAACACTGAAAAGGCCTGTATCACGTTGGCGAAATCCTGGGGGTTGGGGGGGAGGGGGGAGCCCTTCTGGAGAGACGAGGACATGGGACTGGCACTCCCTCCCCCAATGTAGCAGCTGGAGCTTAAGTAAGACCCACAGGATGAACCTTCCCTTGGCCCGTGATACTGTGACTAACGCTTAAGCAAGACCCACAGCTGAACATGGAGTAAGTAGTTGAAAAGCCATCCATGAAGCCTGGCTCTCTGCCAAGTCCTGAAGTTTCCTCTGGAGCCAGTGCAGCCCTGCCAGCTTCCCCTGGCAGTCGCCTTCCTTCCCTTCTCCCCAACTCTCCCTCCTCTGCTCCAGCCTCCCTTTGCCATGAGCCCTCTGGCAGGAAGGGCAGCCTGCCCTGGGATATACATCCTGCACAGACTTTGCAGTTTTATGCCTCCTTGTATTTTTAAAAATTAAACCCACATACAAACCTTACCTTCTGCCTTAGAATTGATACTAAGGTCGGGTTCCAAGGCAGAAGGGCTGGACAATGAGGGTTAAATGACTTGCCCAGGGTCACCCAGCTAGGACGTGTCTGAGTCCACATTTGAACCTAGGACCTTCCATCTCCAGAGCTGGCATTCTATCCACTGGGCCACCTACCCGCCCCTATAATCTTCCTTCCAGTCTTAGAATCAGTACTGTGTATTGGTTCCAAGACAGAAGAGCGGTCGGGGCTAGGCAATGGGGGTTAAGTGATTTGCCCAGGGTTACCCAGCTAGGAAGTGTCTCAGGGCAGATTTGAACCCAGGACCTCTCCTCTCTGGACCTGGCTCTTAGCCAGCTGCTCCTATAACTAACTCATCTTTTAAGATAAACCCATCCCCTCCTTGTCTAGATCATTTTTGGCTAATCTGATGAACTAACATCACTATCATGCCAATGAACACTAAAGAATGAGCATGGTGAGGATCTTTAACCTATGAATTTACCCTTTGAGGGGGAGCCTCCTGAGCCTCCTCCCTCTCTTTATAAATCCCAAAGCCTTGAGTTCAAATCCAGCCCCTCATTGTGTACTCCCTATCCCAGGGCAAGCCACTTAATCTTTTAATATTGCAGACACCGAATTAAGAGTATAAATTGCTGAGCAACCTCCACTTGGGTAAAGGGAGTTTCATAACTTCATGTTTTTCCAAACCATGAGCATCTCCAAAGAAAGTCTGTGTTCCCACAGGGGCTAACCTGGAAAATCAGTTCTTTGAACAAAGAGATTGATAACTAACGGAAATTTCAGGTATATGGCCAGTCATGTTGAGGGAATATATTTAAGCAAGTGGGCCTATCCTTGCCCCTGAAATCCCATCCAAACCCCAGAGAATAGTCTGCCTATGGGTTGGATTTAATGAATCTAGACTTGCCCAAAAAGAGCACCAATATTCTCTCATGGCAGGTATCAACCCGAAAAAACACAGAACTCCCAAAGTAGTTATAAGGAGGGTCTTTAATGGACGTAGGAAGATTCATCTGGGAAGATGCAGAACCTCAGTTGTGGGATTTGCAATGACCAATAGAATATAATGGGCTTCTATAGATTTTAGGAGAGGGGGAAGCACAGAGGTGAAGGCTAGAGTGATTGGACAAGGAATTACGGTTTTGATTGTCTTTAGCTGAATTCTGACTTGGGTAATGAAAAGGTACTGAAGGTTTATTGTTTAGTCTGAGACAAGGGTCGATCTTTGGGTTTATTGAAGATAGTTATCCAGGACAAGGGTCAAACAGAAAATGTGGTGGCCATGGGGTTTTTTGTTTTTCTTCTTCTTTTATAAATGTTTCAGCTTCTTTATAGAATAATAGTTACTTTGTTAGATGAGAATTAATTTCTATCTCAGGGAAGCCCGAGTTATGAATCTTGTCTTTTCCAATCTAAGTTATGACTGAACTAGGATCATCATCTTTTTTTTTTTTAATCCTTACCTTCTGTCTCAGAATCAATACTAATTATGAGAGATAGGCAATTGGGTTTAAGAGGTTAGATTTTGAACCCAGCTCCTCCCAACTCCAGGCCTGGTGATCTGTGCTACCTAACTATCCCTGGGTCACCATCTTTTGTCCCTGATTTTACTAATGACCAAAACATCAGAAGTCTCCCTGATAAGGGCTAGAGACAAGATGGATGATGAGATATGCCACAGCTATTGGTGTAAAATAAAGCAAAAAAAAGAAAATGAAAAAAAGAAAGAAAATGAAAAAAAATTATACTTCAGTTCTGCAGTCAGAATGAATCAATTCTCTCTCTCTGGAGATAGGTGGGTCAGTATTTTTCATCATTATTTCTTTGGGATTATTTTGGATTATTGTATAGATCAGAGTAGCTAAGTGACCATCATTACAATATTCTATCATTACAAAATTGCTCTCATTGTGTACAATGATCTGTTTCTGCTCACCGCTTATTTTTCAGTTCATGTAAGCCTTCCCAGGTTTTTCCGAAACTATCTTGCTCTTCATTTCTTATAGCATAATAGATTTCCATCATAATAATATACCACACTTGGTTGGCCATTCCCCAGTTGATGAACATTTCCATCATTTCCAATTCTTTGCCATTACAAGAGTTGCTATTAATTTTTTTTTTGTACATGTAGACCCTCTCCCCTTTCATCTCTTTGGGATATAGACCTAGTAGTGGTATTGTTGGGTCAGAGTATGTATGGTTTTATAGCCCATTATGTTCTCCATTATGGTTGGACCAATTCATAGCCCTGCCAACATTTCATTAGTGTACCCATTTTCCCACATCTCCTCCAGCATTTGTTAATTCTGATATACATGAAGTAGTACCTCAGAATTGTTTTAATTTACATTACTCTAATCGATAGTGCTTTAGAACACTTTTTTGTGTGACTATAAATAGTGTTGATTTCTTCTTCTGAAAATTGCCTATTCATGACTTTTGAACATTTATCATTTGGGGGATGGCTCTTATTTTAAAAAATTTAACTCAGTTCCCCATATATTTGAGAAACAAGGTCTTTATCAGAGGAACTTGCTATATATTTTTTCTTTTTTTTTATTTAAACATTATTTTATTTGGTCGTTTTCATACATTATTCATTGGGAACAAAGATCGTTTTCTTTTCCTCCCCCCCCCCCCCCGCCTTTCCCTCTCCCATAGCCGACGCATGATTCCACTGGTTATCACATGTGTTCTTGACTCGAACCCATTTCCCTGTTGTTGGAATTTGCATTATAGTGTTCATTTAGAGTCTCTCCTCAGTCTTATCTTCTCCAACCCTGTAGTCAAGCAGTTGTTTTTCATCGGTGTTTTTACTCCCACAGTTTATCCTCTGCTTGTGGGTAGTATTTTTTTTTAGATCCCTGCAGATTGTTCAGGGAAACTGCATTGATACTAATGGAGAAGTCCATCACCTTCCATTGTACCACAATGTATCAGTCTCTGTGTACAGTGTTTTCCTGGTTCTGCTCCTTTCGCTCTGCATCACTTCGTGGAGGTTGTTCCAGTCTCCATGGAATTCCTCCACTTTATTATTCCTTTGAGCACAATAGTATTCCATCACCAACATATACCACAGTTTGTTCAGCCATTCCCCAATTGAAGGGCATCCCCTCATTTTCCAATTTTTGGCCACCACAAAGAGCGCAGCTATGAATATTCTTGTACAAGTCTTTTTGTCCATTATCTCTTTGGGGTACAAGCCCAGCAGTGCTATGGCTGGATCAAAGGGCAAACAATCTTTTATCGCCCTTTGGACATAGTTCCAAATTGCCCTCCAGAATGGTTGGATCAATTCACAACTCCACCAGCAATGAATTAATGTCCCCACTTTGCCACATCCCCTCCAGCATTCATTACTTTGCATAGCTGTCATGTTAGCCAATCTGCTAAGTGTGAGGTGATACCTCAGAGTTGTTTTGATTTGCATCTCTCTGATTATAAGAGATGTAGAGCACTTTTTCATGTGCTTATTAATAGTTTTGATTTCTTTGGCTGAGAACTGCCTGTTCATGTCCCTTGCCCATTTGTCAATTGGAGAATGGCTTGATTTTTTGTACAATTGATTTAGTTCTTTATAAATTTGAGTAATTAAACCTTTGTCAGAGGTTTTTATGAAGATTGTATCCCAATTTGTTGCTACCCTTCTGATTTTGGTTACATTGGTTTTGTTTGTACAAAAACTTTTCAATTTGATGTAATCCAGATTATTTATTTTGCATTTTGTAACTCTTTCTAATTCTTGCTTGGTTTTGAAGTATTTCCCTTCCCAAAGGTCTGACATGTATACTATTCTGTGTTCGCCTAATTTTCTTATAGTTTCCTTCTTTATGTTCAAGTCATTCAACCATTTTGAATTTATCTTGGTGTAGGGTGTGAGGTGTTGATCTAAGCCTAATCTTTCCCACACTGTCCTCCAATTTTCCCCAGCAGTTTTTATGAAATAGTGGATTTTCTTGCTATATTTTTTAATACTATTTCATTGTCTATGGTACCTTTTAGTAAAATGTAATTTCCCTGATTATCTCTTTTAATTAGATCTATTTTTGCTTTTGCTTTGCCTTTGATCATGCTTGCTCCCTTCCTCTTTTTTTTACTTTAGTCAAAGCATAATAGCTTCTGCTCTGGCCCTTTATATTTTAACTTTGTATTTCTCTGTTTCGAGTGCATCTCTTGTAAACAACATGTTGTAGGATTCTAGTCAGCTATCTGCTTCCATTTTATAGGTGGGTTAATCCCATTCACATTCAGTTATGATTACTAAATGTATATTTCCATCCATCCTATTTTCTTCTGTTTATCCCTTCCTCTCTCTTTTTACCCTGTCCTTCTTTGATTCTGTTTTGCTCTTGACCACTGTCTCCCTTACTCCACCCTTTCTTTTATCACCCCTCTGACCCCTTTTGCTCATCTGCTTCGCCTTCTACTTTCCCTTTGGGTAATATAGATTTCCATACCTAACTGAGTGTATATATATGTCTTTTCACTTTGAACCAGTTTCAATAAGTGAGGTTCAAGTGCTGTCTGTCACCTCCCCATTTTCCCTTCCACTCTAATAATTTAACGTTCAAAGTCCTACATATCTTCATCATTGCATCTTAATCATAATACATACCAGGCCATCCCTTGCAACTATACCAGTATAATAGCAAAGCTGGATTTATAATTCTATAACTCCTTATCCAAGGCATTTTTCCAGGAAAAAATTATTTGTATTTTCTGGCAATGTCAAGAGGTATCTGCAAATACAGTCTTGCAAATATAGGAACAGTGAGGAATTAATAGCAGTTGGCAGATGGTAGTAAGGGAGGTGGTTTAACTTTAGACTAAAAGTAGTAGGCTTTATTTACTCTGTACCCAGTTTTATGCTTGCCTAGGAGGGGGTTGCAAAAGAAGTGTAAGTCTTGAGATAAAATACCTGCCACTGAAGAATTTATAATTGAAAGAGAGAGATGATCCAGTATAATTAAATCTAATAGACATTTTTTAAGTGCCTACTATGTATGAAGCCCAGGGCATGCTAGGTTCTATCAAGACCAAATGAAAAATAGCAATCTCCTCAGGCAGATTGCATTCTTCTACTAACAAACAATTGGCAAATGCTATAAAACACTATGTTGTCTTATATGCTAAGTTGTATTTTCACTACCTCCTCTCTTTGGATAAAGCATGGGCAATAGAAAAACATATCTCATTTGGAGAAACTTCCCTAGGACTGGGCATCTCTGCTTGGAGGTAGGCATTTTGAGTGTGGAAAAGGAATTTGTGTGGGCTTCCCAGTTTAGAAAGATTTTTATCTTCAGGAATTTGTTCATGAAATGCAAATCTCCCATGCCACATTTTGTATGCACAGAGAGAACCAGTAGCACAGGCTTTAAGGGCAAAGGGAAGTAGGGGAACCTCCAGGTTTCTAAGAGACTGAGTCTTGGCAGCAGACACAGACTGAAAATTCAAGGTGGGAAAGTAAAGGGAAGTGACATGAATTGGATTAGACTGAAACAAGACAGAAGAATTGAAGGGAAAAATGTTAAAGTCAAGGATTAAAAATGGAAACTTCCAAGTATAATGTTGGTGGTTCAATCAACAAAGATACATAAAAATAATAATCCCTCTCATCTTTCTGAGGCAGGGAGGGGGCACCATAGTGCACAGAGCACTGGGTCTAAAGTTAAAAAGATTTATTTAGCTGTTCCATCCTGGGCAAATCACTTAGCCTCTGTTTGCCTCTATTTCCTCTTCTGTAAAATGGGAATAATAATAGCACCTTCCTCCCAAAGTTGTTGTGAAGACTAAATGAGATAATAATTGTAAAGTCTTTAGCACACATAGTACCCAATGCAGAGTAAACACTAAATAAATATTAGTTATCATAATGATTATGATTATACATATAATGCCTGTGGTTGATAAATGAGATCTTTAGTGAACAACAGAACTAACAGAATTATGTACAGCTTCTAGAAATCTGACCCAGTAACCAAGGGTTTAGCCTCATTTTACCACCCCATCTCCACACCTGTTAAAAAAAAATCCCCTAAGAAAAACTATCAGTAAACCAAGTAGGAATGATATTTTCCACTTTTTTTCTCAGTTCCCTTTCTCCTTTCTCCCATTTTAATTTCCCTTTCCATTTTCTTCCTTTCCCATGAATAACATTTCATTTCTTCATGCCAACTCATTGTTGTTCTCTTGGTCATCAGGGTTGTGTCCATTGGGGTGGCCAGTGGAATAGTGTTTTGTGGAATTGTTGGCCATGCTGTGAGACATGAGTACACAGGTATGATACCTCTGGATGAATCGTTCCATCTCATTGCAAACTGTGTGCACTAAGGGGCTGTATGAAGATATCTTATTTGAGCTGTGGCAGTACCAGACTAATGAATGGGAAACAGTCAAGAAGTAAACATATCTTCATTTTCTTAAGAGATAATTCAGTCCTGAGAGTAATCCCACATTTCCCTCCTGCAAAGAGATTCCCCAGTACCCCCCCCAAACAAGCATGTATATACTGTGCACCCCTTTATATATTCCCAATTCTATGATTTTCCTCAAAAAAGTTACAATAGTTAACATTTCTATAATGCCTTGACCTCAAAACTGTTGTGAGGGCAACAGAAAGGTGTTAGTGTTCTGATTTTGGCACCCAATTGAGCCATCAGCAAACATTTATTAAGCACCTATTCTTTTTCGAGCTGGGATTATAAAGAATGAAACAATCTTAGTTTTGTAGGCACTTGCCCTTTAATTTAAGAAACAAATTATACACACATACATACACAAATACATATGTATGAATGTATGGAGGAAGAGACAGAGACAAAGAATAAATATAAAGACAATAAATGCAAATAAATAAAAAAGGAGTTAAATACAAGTTTAGTATATAGTTAGGGAAGGATCAGGAGGAGAGGTTTCATGGGGATCATGATAGTATCTGCCAGGGTTGTCGTTAGAATCAAATAAGATATTTGTAAAACATTTAGCACATACAGCATATGTGCATGTGCACCCACACATATACATATAAGATGTATATATACACATCTTTACACATACATAGTTAATAAATGCCATTCTCTTTCCTTCCCTCCCTCCTTCCTTCTTTCCTTCCTGATACAGGATGCTAACCCGAAGGGATGGTGGGCTCTAATGTTTGAGGACAATAGGAAACAGACTACTAGATAGGGAAGAGTTGAATGGTGGGATGGAGTGGGGATGACTGAGGGAAAAGTTTGCTGGAGAAGACAGAAGAAGATGGAATCAAGACCCTCACTTATAGTAGGGCTGACTAGGATAAAGAAAAAGAAAATGGAGGATGTCATCAAGTATCTTTGAGATGAAGAAAGGCTCAGAAAGTTTAAGTGAACCATGATCAGACTACTAGGAAGGACTGACACTGGAATACCAGTTTGGGTCTTTTGTGGTTGCAAATCTAGTAAATGTTCAATTGGGGAAGCATGGTGGAATGGATGGAGTCAGGATACTCTAGGGTCCAAATCCCTTCCTAACCCTCAGAAGAGGGATGCCTACATTTCCAGGCTTCTTACACCTTACTCCCAGACACATGGATGTTCCATGAACAAGACACTCCCACTCTTTGCTCTGGACGTTTTCTCTGACTGTGTTCCATGCTTGGAATGACTGTCTCCCATGCTGGGTCCCCTCTTCAACTCTGCCTATTGATCTCCCTGGCTTCTCTTAAGGCCAAACTAAAATCCTACCTTCTATAAGGTAGTCCCCATCTCCTCTGAATTCCAGTGTCCAGTGCTTTCCTTTTGTTAATTATTGCCTATTTATCTTTTTTTTTTGCAGTTTATATATAATTGTTTGCATATTGTTTCCCCAGTGAGATTATGACCTCCTTGAGGGTAGTGACTCTCTTAAGCTTCTTTTGCATCCCCAGCATTTAGCATAGTACCTAGTACATAGTAGGTGCCTAATAAATGTTTATTGAATTAAATTGAATTCAACCTCAAGCAATCCACCTGATATATCTGAACTTCAATTTAATCAGTTGTAAGAGTATGATAACAAGACCTGTACTATCAGGCTCTCCAAGGGAAAGTGAGAATCAAATGCCTCCATGTCTATAGCATTCTCCTAACCTTAATGTGTCACATAAATGATAATAGTCATCATTATATGATATGTTAGTGTATATATTAGTATTTAACACATTATACATAACACAGATCACATAGTATATAACACATATTCATATTTAACACAATATTATATATTATACTATCTGCTTCTCTTTAAGTGGATACCTTTCCAGGATAGTGATTAAATACCCAAGACCTCATAAGGAAAATGGAGAGTTCATCTTGCTTTATAATTGAAAGTGGATCATCTGTATTCTGATATATTGCCATTGCCCAAATAAGAGAGTGCTTCAAAGCATGTATGGGTTGTATATGGGTTGCGTATACCAGAAGTTGGAATGCCATTGGGGGAAGGGAGGATTATTTGAGAACAAGACCACCTTCAGATGTAACGGTCAATGTTCTTCCCTTCTTTCTCTTTTGTGACACAGTCATTGGCCAAAAAGTCAACATTGCCGCCCGGATGATGATGTACTACCCTGGAATTGTGACCTGTGACTCCGTGACCTACAGCAGCTGTGGCCTCCCTTCCTACTTCTTTAAAGAGCTCCCAAAGCAGCATATGAAAGGTGTTGCAGAGCCTGGACCAGTCTATCAATGCCTGGGCCTTAATGAAAAAGTGTGAGTATAACATCCTGGGTTGCCCCCATTATCCATTTGGGAAAACTGGGCACCATTCCCCTCTTCCAAGACCACTGATCATCCCTCGCCCCCAAACCAGGAACAGGCTATCAGAACACTTCACTATTCCCTCTACTGACCTAATCTGATGTCATTCAGCACCAGGAGGGTCTAGAGCCTTCCCCAAATCCAAAAGTCCCTGGCCGATACCCTCAATCCGATCTCATCCAACAAGTGTTTATTAAGTGGGTAGCACACCAAAGTTAGGTGTTGGGGATACAAAGACAAAATGAAAAACAGTCTGCCCTGGAGCACGGGGTCAGGGGAGGGGAGGGGAGGAATAGGACAGAGTGGGGAGTATGTGAGCAGATGAGTATATACAGGATTCTTTGAGAGAGGTGGGAACCTTCTGCAGCAACCAGGAAGATCAGGAAAGGCTGCTCATAGGAGGTAGCCCTGAGCTGAGATGCAAATGAAAGCCAGTGGTTCTAAGAGGTAGAGGTGGGGAGGGTATGTCTTCTATGCATGGGAGATGGGCTAGATAGACAAAGGTAAGAAAACAGATGGAATACTGAATGTGCAGAGTAGCAAACAGGATACTTTTGGGAAGTTGTCATATGTGTAATAAACCTAGAAAGAGAATGGTTCCAGAGGGTAAAAGACTTTATTTCAATGCTAAGCTGAAGAGTTAATATTTTGTCCAAAAGGTAATAGGGAGCCTCTGAAGGTTCTTGAGAATGGGAGTGCAATGTCTGTTTTCCTCAGTTTCCTCAATTGTGTAACGGGAAGAATAACACTATCAGATTATTGGGAAGATCAAATGAGATAATATTTGTAAAGCATTTAGAACAGTACCTGGAACATAGTAGGTGCTTTAAAAAGCTTTTTCTCTTTCCTTTATTCTATTCAGTCACTGATAAACTCTAGAGATACAAAAATAGGCAAAAGAATCTCAGACCCTGTCCCTTCCTCAAAAAGCATACATCAAAATGGGAGAGATAGCATGTCAATAACTAGGTACCTATAAGATATATACAGAGTAGATGAAGGCACTCTGCAAAGGGATTAGCAGAGGAGGAAGAGGAAAGATGGGAAAGACCTCCTGTAGAAGGTAGGGTTTGTGCTGAGCCTTTAGGGAAGTCCAGAAGAACCAAGAGGCAAAGGTGAGAGGAGCTTTCCAGTTATGGGGGCCTGCCAACACAAAGGCCAAAAAAGCAGCCAAGTGACATATTTGAGGAATTGCAAGTAGCACTGAGGAATGCATGGAGAGGAGTAAAGTGGAACCAGACTAGAAAGGTAAGACCAATATAATTGTCTTTCCCTTTTATTTAGGTATATATAAAGATTCTGAGAGGTTCATAGGTTTCACAATACACACACACACACACACACACACACACACACACAAGAACCCTTGCTTAGTTAACACTTGGGTCTAGTCTCACTAATAGGCACAATGTTTGCTTTCCTTGCCACAAACTAGGAGAGGAAGAGCACAAACTCTGACCCTGGATTAAATATAACATCAGAAATCAGGATACATCACGGAGGGGGGGGGGGCAGGCATAGACTTAAGACTGATCACTCTTGAGCCAACAGCTTGAAAAAGACTATGGGGCTAGACCCTGTGGGACGAGTCTAGTTATGTCCCCTGGACGTTCATCAAAGCACCAAGGAGTGTATTCTCCTGCCCTTGCTGTCCTCCACAGGGTAGATGCCTAGAGAAGAACACAGCATAGAGATCCTCCCCCCCCCCCTACATTATGTGGTTCTGGTCTCCAGGCCAAAGATGTGGATTCATGGTCCTTAGTTCTAGTCCTTAGTGGGTCCGTAGTTCCTAGTCCAGTGAGCCATACCATACTGATAATGCCTATAGCCAAGGAACAATGATGTCAGACCATTCCCAAGTCATAGAACATTCCAGAACAGAAAGTGACCCCCACTCCTGTGGCAAATTCCCTAGACCTTCTAAAGATGTGATTTGGTACTGCAGGGAGATCCTAGAAAAACAGTTTCTTGAGAACTAGGAGTTTGTGTTCATTGGTCCTACACTATGGGTTGGGTCTTCCTAGAAGAGAAGACAATTATAGTAGAAATCTTGTTTTCCTTCCTGTACCTTCTCTTAGAAAGTAAAGAGACACTTTTATATCCTGTACATACCCTCCTCCCATTTTAGGGTCCTTACTCTACCACCTTTTCAGGAAAGAAGAATCTTTATGCTAAAGAAGGGACTTTCAGGACATTAAGACTTACTCTTAGCAAATAAGTGTCTAGAATCTGACATGTCTTTTTCTTCCCAATAGAATGTTTGGCATGTCAGCTCTCAACTTTTACAGATATAAGGGTTATCCTCTACTGGGTAAGTAATGAGACCATGATTTTTCTTTTTCTTTTTTTTTAATTTGGAAATTTTTATTTAATTAATTTAGAATATTTTTCCATGGTTACAAGATTCATGTTCTTTCCCTCCCCTCCTACCACCCCTTTCCTGTAGGCAACGAGCAATTCCACTGGGTTTTACATGTGTCATTCATTGATCAAGACCTATTTCCATATGATTAATATTTGCACCAAAAATGATCATTTACAGTTTATATTCCCAATCATATCCCAATCAACCCATGTGACAAAGCAGTTGTTTTTTTCCTGTGTTTCTATTCCCACAGTTCTTCCTCTGAATGTAGTGTTCTTTCTCATGAGTCCCTCAGAACTGAGACTATGATTTTTCTGAAAGCTGTGATCTTCCCCATACACCTATTTTCTGTGTTCCTCTATCCATATATGAAGACTTCTCCAAGAGTTGTCTATTCCTTTTAGCAGTTTTCTGGCTCATCCTTCATGATCAGTCTTAACTACATCCACATCCATGACAGATAAGTGTAAAATTGGGACAGCATCCTTTTCTAAAGAATTTCTGGCTTCTCCTTTCCAAGCTTCCAGTTTTAGAAGGACAGTTGCTTTCTTCCCTTGTGCATTGGAAGGAATGAACTGATTTCCAAATACTGAGGCTTCTTGATAGGCTAGTCTACTAAGTAGGTTATTACAGCATTTCCCATAGAATCAATATCTTCCTTAGGAATAGTCTTCTTCCTAGCTGCCACTGGGCTCAATCTTAATAGTGTGAGTCTCTCCTCTGCTTAATCCATTGTCCCTACCTTAACTCTTCCAAAGCAGAATTCATCTTGTAGAATAAATCAGAGATGCAAGAAAAGAGTTAAAGCAGTTAGGCCCCATAAATTTAGAGATGGAAAGGCGACTTAGAGTCATTTAGTATTATCTTCTCATTTTAAAGATGAGAAAACTGAGTCCAGACAGATTAAGTGATTTGCCCAAAGTCAGACAGCTAATAAATGGCAGAGACAGGATATGAGCCCTTGATTCCAGGCTCCAAGTCCAAGGTTCTTTTCATTGTACTGTGTTGTCCTCTATTTTGAGGTTCCATTAATGTATTCTAATCTGAGTCCTGCTCCATACACTCCAGCATCAAACCACCCAGTTTCTGGCAAACATACTAAAGGGAAACAACAAATAAACATATGTAGAAAGCAAATAGAAGGTCATTTTGCAAGGGGGAGACACTAGTAGATAGGAGAGGGGTGGTACAGAATCAGGAAAGTCTTAAGTAGGAAGTAGCCCTCGAACTGAGCTTTGAAAGAAACCAAGGATTCTTGGATCTGGTGATAAAGGGGGATTCTGGTCCTTAGATAATGTATATAAAGAGAAACTGTAAAAACGCCCCTGTTATATATTGTTGTTCCATAGGGTCCTTTGAAATGTCAGATCTTTCAAAACAAGGATCCTCATTTTTCTATTTGTCTGCTCAAAATCTAGTGCAGAGCCTGGAACATAGGAGATGCTTGTTGATTACAAATTGATTCATATTAGCCCATTGTTTTCTTTTTGGTTCCTGGCTCTATGACTCAATGTGTTTGCTATCCCCTCTGGTTTAATGTTACCTGCAAATATGATAAGCCTTCATCTAACTCAATGACAAAAAATTAAAATTAAAAAAATTAATGTGGGACTAAGCAGAGATCTTAAAGACATTCCATTAAAGACCTCCCTCTAAATTGAAATCACCTCATTAATGACCAGACCTTGATTCTAATCATTGAAACTTGTTTTAAATCCCTACCTCATAAGCCCCCAGGGATGTGTTTACCCTTGATATTCAGCCATATGACCAAATAAGTTAAAAACAGAGACATTTAATGAAATGACCTGACAAAAGTAGCCCATGCAGTTTGATCTGACTTAACTGACTTGACCCAGACCTATTTATATGATGGCTCTCCCATTAATGCTCCCTGAAAGCAAGGACTATCTTTTGCCCTTTTATTTTTGCATCCTTGGAACTTGGCACAACACCTGATCCCAAGTAGGCCATAATAAATGATTGTTTACTTGACTTGATTTTGATAACTGAGATTGTAAGTGTAGCATTATTGGCAAGATTGCCATTTCTAAGTAAATGGATTCTTCTTTTCACATATGACAGATTTGTCTCCTTATCCATGGTAATCAATTTTCTTTTGTCACAAGACCTAGAAGAACAAATGGTTATGTACTTCAGTTGTCCTCCATGTTAATAAATGTGCTTTCAAATTCCACTGACAGATTATTTCAGTGCGGAAAGTCTTTATGATGAGCCCATAGAAGGCCATGGACTTGTAGAATCATAACATTTTAGAGTTCAATGGACCCTCAGGTCATCTAGTCTTATCAAGTACCTGAATAGGAATCTCATCAGCAACATCTCCAAGGAGTAGTTATCCAATCTCCACTTGAAGACCTCCAGTGAAGAAGAATTCAGTATCTTCTCAAAACATCTTGTTCCAATTTTGGAACCCTCTAATTTCCAGGAAATTAGCCAGACCCACAGAACCTCAGGACTGGATGGGACCTGAGGGCATATTATCCAACCTGGGCCTGAATAAGAATAAATTCTGCATTTAAGTGATCATTTAGCCTTCTCTAGAAGAAATAACTCACTCCTTCCAAAGGCAGGCAGTTATGTTTCTGAATGGTTCTAATGGGAAGCTTTTCTCCTTTTAAGACTCAACCTACCTCTCTCTGAAGTGTTCACTCTCTTTTTGCTCCCAGTTTTGCCCTATGGAGCCATGGAGACCAAGGATAATCCCTCTTCCACAAGTCAGTTAACAAGTCAGTCTTCTCAATTTTAAAATTCCCATTTCCTGCCATTATGTCAAGGTGACTATTTCCCCTGGGTCTTCCCTAAGACTCTTGACCTACACAGAGCAGCCCAAGAATGCCATCTACTCCTGACCTGACATATAGAAAAACATTTGGCTTCTGAGTATTTTACCACTCATGAATGGTTCCCCCAAAAGGTTGTGGTGTCTCTCTTGATGCCTTTATCATTTCTCTGGATTCTGCCCAGCTTGTCCATTTCTTTCCTGAAATATGTCACCAAGAGCTAAGCATAATGCTCCATCCAGACCAGTTCAGTCCAGAGCTGTCACCTTCCTAATCCTTGACAGTTCTGCCTCTCACTGCAGCCTAAAATCACATTAGCTTTCCTGGATGCCACATCACACTGTTAACTCATGTAATAATTAGAATAATAGCATTTAATCTAACACTTTTAAGCTTTGCAAGACATTCTAGATGTGATTTCATTATCATCAAAACAAAGGAGTGAAGTAGGTGCTCTTATTTTCTTCATATTACAGATGAGGAAATGAAAGAGGGTAAGTGACTTGCTCAGGGTCATACGGTTTTTAAGTATATGAGGCAGGCTTCAAACTCAGGTCTTCCTGACTCCAAGTCTAGCTCTCTATCCACAGAGCCACCTAGCAGTCTCATGGTGAGCATGTAGTCTACTAAAAATCTCAGATTTTTTTTAAATCAACTTCTGTTCAGCCATGTTTTTCTCATTATGTATTTGTAAAGTTGTTTTTCTAAAATCCAGTGTGAGACCTTATATTTATTACTATTAAAATTTTATCTTTGTTGATTTTGCTCAGCATTCTATCCTGTCATTATCTTTTTTGACTACTAATGACCCCATTTGTAAAATTCTCTTCCTCCTCAAATTACATATTTAATTCTCTGCGTACATATTGTATCCCCTGTAGCCTCATCCTCCTTTTAAGCAGGGATTGTTTTGTTTCTTGTCTTTCAATCCACAGACTCCAACAAAATGTCTTTCACTAAATCAATGTGCTCAAAATGTCAACTCCAACATATTAATGGTTCTCTAAGATTTATAACATCTGCAAATTTGATAAACATTCCAACTATGCCTTTAAGTCATTGATAAAATATTAAATGAAATAAGAACATAAATTTAGTGTTAGAAGGGAGCCTGGAGACCTTTCATTTTACAGATCTGGAAACAAAGGCTGAAAGAGGTTAAAGAGGCTTGCTAGGATCCCATTGCTAGTAAGGGTCTGAGACAGGGTTTGAACGCAGTTCTCCTGAGCCCTCAAGGTCCACTAATCTATCCACTGTCCCACCTACAATTCTTCTAACAAGTGGTCATGTTGGCCTTTCCTTAAAGATCTCTTGCAGTGATGACACAGAGCCATTAATAAATATTCTTTGGGTCTATCCATTCAACCAGTTCCAAAGCATCCTCTCAGTATGATTATATGGCCCACACAGAGAGCAGAAGAGATTTTATCAAATTCTTTGTTGAAATCTTAATATACTAGGTATGGAGTGTGTCCATAATCCATCAGTCTAGTAATCCCATCAGAAAAGGAAATGAGATCAGTCTAGTATGGAGTGTTCTTGGTAAAGTTATGCTGACTTGTGAGTTCTACTTCTTTTTTCAGACATTCTCTAACTTTTGCTTTAATAATATACTTTATTATTTGGCCAGGAATCAGACACCCTCACTGTCCTATTGCTTACAGCTTCTGTTCTCTTATCTCTCTTGAAAATCAGGACAATTCAATGGGTAGAGGATGGAGTAGAGAGAGGAAGAGATTTTAGAATGGATAATAAAATTGAAATTTTAAAAATCATATACTCTATTTTTTTAAAATAGGACATTTGTAGTTAGAATGGTCCAATGGATAGAAGTCAGGAATCAGGAATTAGGAATATCTAGGGTCAAATCCTGGCCCATATACTTAATAGCTTTGTGACCATGGTCACTTGACCACTGCCTGCCTCAAGTTCTTCCTCTGTATCCTGTAAAAACAGGATAATAATAGGACCTACTTTCCTTGATGGTTATGCGGATATTAAAGGAGATATTTGTCAAGTGCTTTGCAAACCCTAAAGCACTATATAAATGCTAACTATTCTTTTCCTTTCCTGTTGCACCTCTTTAATTCTCTACAATCTTTCAAAGATCCCTAGCAGTGCTTCAGCAATCCCATCTGTTCTTTCAGAACTCATGATGGACATTCACTCACTCTTCTCTTCCTAGCACCTTGGTTAATTCAGGGTTCCAGCTCACTATTAGCTAGTTCTCCTGTCTTTTTCAGGTCCAGGGTCATTTTCCTGGCCAGAGAAGTCCCTCATTACCATCATCCTTATCACTTTCTACTAAGAGGCAGGTAGGTGGTACAGTGAGTGCTGGGTCTGAAGTCCCAAAGACCTGAGCTCAAATGTAGCCTCAGACACTTAAGAGCTGTGCGAACAAAGGCAAATCCTTTAAACACTGCTTGCCTCAGTTTCCTAAACTGTAAAAATGAGGATAGTAATAGCACTTGCCTTCTGTGCCTGGTAAAGCTCTTGCCACATAGTAGGCACTCAATTAATGCTCAGTAAAGTTCGGAAACAACAAATCCCGAGGCTTCTCCAAATAGACTCCCATCTAACAGCTTTTACTTGTGGAGTTGCTCTTTAAATTCATGTAAGACTTTATCATTATCAAATTTCATCTCAGCAGATCTAATTCAGTATTCTAGCTTACCAAGGTCTCTTTGAGTCTGGTCTCTGCCATGTATGTTAGCCCTTGTCCAGTCCAGCTCCCTCTACCTCCCCCACAAGGATGACGTGAGAGACTTTGCTAATATGGCGGTTGGCCCAACACCTCTAGATTGGGGCCAGAGATCATCTGGGAGTCAATGACCTTTAGCTGCCTTGAATGTCTGCCAGACATTCAATGGTCTGTCTCCTCACCAAGCATGAAGAAATAGGTTCTCTGTGCTGTCATTTCACTCCTATCTCCGATTCCTCAGCAACAATTCTATTTTGGGCTCTAGCCTAAAGTGACCTGATTTGGGGGGGGGGAGGTGGAAAAAGTTACAGGGAGTACCAAAAAGAATCAACTCTGGAACAGTTTTATTCCCCACACAGAAAAGGGAATGTAAAGCAATTAAGAATCAAAGGCTGATTGCAATCAATTGAGATACTGAGATGCCAGCCTCCTTGGGAACTTTGCAGGAGGGCTCCTCATTAGCTCTCTTACATTTTCATCTCTACTGAGGGAGAACAGCCCAATCAGGGCCACGTGGGCTTTTTTTTTTTCTCTTTCTGGCAATTTCTCTCCAAGTGACTCCTTCTCTCTCAGCCAATTAGCCTCTGCCTCTCTTGCTGCAGCTGTTGTCACCAGCAACTGTTTGGAGTAACTGATACCCCACCGCTCTGGTGCCTGCAAAGGGAGGGGAAGACGCCAGCTGCTTTTGGAGATCTCAAGAGACCCACTCCCATAGGAAAGGAACCACCAAAAGGCAGAAGTCCCAACCCAGACTTGCGTAGGAGGACATGCAGCTTAGGGGCTGGCTGGTGGGAAGAAAATCATGACACCCTGATTCTGAATCTCCATACTCTCCAGCTTCCAGCATCCTCCTTGCTCCTTAAGGCTGAGGTGGGAAGAGAGCCCAGCGGGCTGGAATTGCTCCATTAGTATATATAAACAGAATTCCTGCTTAGCAGCCAACTAAATATGTCTTCACAGAAGATAGGAAGTTGTCAAAGCTTATTTCTATGCTTATGCAACAGAGGAAGAGGGAAGGGCCCCTCTATCGCATATTCCCCGAAAGGTGATAAACTTGGGGATTCTTTGTTAAATTCTAGATTAAAGCATATCTATATTATTCCTCCAATCTAGCAGCCTTGTTAACCAATACAAAAGGGAAGTGAATTTTTAGTTTGGCATGACCTGGTCTGTATGGAATGGTACTCTTTGTGACCATTGCTTCTTTTTTCAAATGTCCATTAGTGATCCTAGAATTTTTGTCAGGAATTTGAGTCAAGCTCATGGGTCCTATAGTTTAAAGATTCAGTTTGGGATAGGTAGGTGACTCAGTGGGCAGAGTGCCAGGTCTGGAGATGGGAGGTCCTGGATTCAAATCTACTTAGCTGTGTGGCCCTTGGCAAGTCACTGAACCTCACTTCCTAGCCCTTACTACTCTTCTGCCCTGGAACCTATTCTTAGTATCAATTCCAAGACAGAAAGTAAAGGGTTATTTTTTTTTTTAAGATTCCATTTTCTTCAGTCTTTTGAAAATTGGGACACCCTTTCTCTTTCTTGAATCCCATACTAGTTCTCTTGTTGTGCACAATATTTCAAGATGATTGATTCTCATGCCCCAGCAAACACATCTTTCAGGGTTTTTTTTTGTTATCCTGAGGCCCCCTTACTCTGGACAGATGACTTGGTCTCATGAAAGGAAGGTCCGGTCTCTCTTACCATCTCCTAACTTATCTTTGGTACCAAATCCCTAATAGTTATTTTTAGTCTGTCCTTTCTGGTACAAAAACATTCTTGGCAGAGAAAACAGAGCACAATGAGTTGAACAACTCTGCCCATTTTTCTACTTTTCATTATCTGACATCATCTCATCATCCCTGAACAATAGTCCTTCCTAGTCTCCCTTTAAGTCTTATCCTTTCCCTAATATAATTTTTTAAAAAAATCCACAACACTATTCAAACCTTTTTTGCCATCCTTAATTTTCCTTAGAAAAAATCCTTACTTTCTGTCTTAGAATCAATACTGTGTATTGAAAGCAGTAAAAGCTAGGCAACGGGGGTTAAATGACTTGCCCAGGTCACATAGGAAGTGTCTGAAGCCAAATATGAACCCAAGACCTTCTGCCTCCAGGCATGACTCTCAATCTACTGAGCCCCTTGCTGCCTCCTTTATAGCTTTTCTTCTTGACAGCTACAATTCATCATGAGGTTTGGTAGTTTGATATTATTTAGAGATTGTGCCAAACTCTTAGATTCCTTCTCTTTTACCTATTTTTGCTTCTATTGTCTTACTACATGTCTTTTTAAAATGTTTTAAATTTTTATCTTTTGCTTCTTCATATGTTTAGAACAAATCTAAGTCAGGTGATGAACTCCCTATCCACAAGACTCTTTAGACAACTTCACCTTTTTCCTTCCCCTTTGAAATTGGATTGGAATGTGCGAGTCTGTGCAGGGAAATAATTTAAATTCTCTGATTTGTGGCTATAGAACATCACTGGAAGAATATTGTACAATCATATAACTATCTTCTCTATAGTGAGAATGAGAGGCAAAGTACAAGGGGTTATGCGAGACTGAGAGGATTGTCTTATTCTCCCATTCCCAACTTGTTCGAGGTGTATTTAGACTACAGAGGTTAAATCAAAATGTGAAGGATTACAGTCCTGAGTCCTTACTGATTTAAAGGTGTTGAGACTATCTTTATACCCATGATCTCTTTGCCCACAAAATTCAATGCTACTTTTTCCTAATCCTCATTCTTCCTTACCTATTTGCTTCCACTTCTTCAACTCCAGCTTTCCTCCTTTTCCTTGTGTCATCCTCTATATTCTTTTGCTCCCTTGGCCTTATTTTTCTTCTCTTCCTGAAGTCTTTTTTGCTCAAGACCTTAAGATAATAGATGAAGAAGCTGGAACCCAGCTAGGAAAAGTAACTAGCCCAAGACCAAGTGGCAGAGCCATGAAGTGGACTGAGGACCTTTGATTCCAGTTCCTTTGATCTTTCCAATGTACCACATGGCACCTCCTCTTCTAGTCTTTGATTTCCTTCTCCTTCAGTTCAAGTCCTTCTCCAATCTTCTCAAAATCTTCCTTTGAAAACTCAAGCTTTGCCCTTTTTTACTATTTCAAAGTCCACTTTCCTGGACTTTCCTACTTTCCATTGTTTGTCATCATCCATTGTCTGACATCTGTCATAAATTCCCTTTCCTTCGATTCAAAGACTATATTGTAATTATGCTAATCAATAGTTAATATCACTATATTATGTTGCTATTAATTTTGTAAATAATAATATCAATTTTATTGCTCTTTTCTTATGAGTACTATATATGGATTCTTGGTCCCACCAAGTCTCAACGATTCCTACAAGGTCACATTTCTCTCCTTTGCATTTGAATCTCCTCATTCTTTGTGAAGCCAATTGCTTCTCAGGCTCAGGGAATCAACTCCTGCCTGCTCAATATTCAGCCATTCTCTTGTATACAAGCTTCATTTCTGGGGAAGTCTGTCATCTTGGAAAGGGAAATAGGCTCACATATGTCATTCACTGGCATGTTACTCACAGTCTTGCAATGACTACTTTTGACTCCAGTTTAAAAAGGTACTCAAGAGTACAAATATGAATCAGGTAGAGAAGGAATCCTTTATTCCTACATAGAAAAGGGAATGATAAGCACCAAAGAACCATAATGAATGTAAAGGAGTAGGGGAAAAAAGGCTGAGAGAATGTTGCACCAACATTCTGTAATAGGTTCCCATCTAATAACCAAATAATAAAGAAATGGATTTTTGATGAGATGCATGGCCGCAGCTGAGATGCATTC
Source organism: Monodelphis domestica (assembly GCF_027887165.1). Lineage (NCBI taxonomy): Eukaryota > Metazoa > Chordata > Mammalia > Didelphimorphia > Didelphidae > Monodelphis > Monodelphis domestica. The sequence goes on along the minus strand of NC_077228.1, from coordinate 62,260,265 downwards.
AACTCGACTAGCCAGCAGAGAGGTTGTCCTCACTTTTTTTTGCTATTTAGCTGATGTTTGGGGAAGAAATAATGCTATTAAGAGGAGAGGTCTTGCACTACCCCAATCCCCATCCAATAGGTGAACCTGAGCTCCCTTTGCTTGCCTTGTGTTTATCCTGACCTCCTTTTAGGGGAAAAAGTATTAGAAGTAGCTATGGCCTTGTGTGCTTTGATCTGGGAGTCAGAATCCATGCCAGGTTTTGTGGTTTAATATATCAACCTGGAAGCCCTGTTACATGACCCCAGGGACCCATCCAAGTGGTAGCTAAGAGGAGGATAAACAGCAGCCATGCCACATTTGGGAGTGAGCCTGCCAGCACGAATACTGAGTAGAAACTACATTAAATTGATCCCATTCTCCTAAGGGGACTTGAGAGTGAGTTCCCCAGGGGTTGGGAGCAGGGAATGTTCCTAACTTTTGTGTCTACCATACTTTCCCAGCAAATATTAATTTTGTAAAAACTAATTAATGTTCAGGGTAAGACCAGTAGTTTCCTAATGCAGCTTCCCTGACCCTGGCACTGCTTCCTTCCCCTATATAACCTGATTGGTTGTAGATTCCTGGTGTGGGAGTTTAAATGGTGCCAACCTTGTGTATATCCCAACTCTCAAGGCTTGGTCAGATGTGTTTCCAGATGGGGATGAGTGGACTCCCATCCTGAGAAGCTGAATATCGTTGTAACCTTGCAGGCACTTCATTTCAATCCTACACTGAACTTGAGCTAAGAGATTGCTGGCTTTAGATCTGTGCCTAAAACAATGTTAATTAGTTAATAAAAAGAACTGGGTGCCCATCGCTGTAAGCTAACTGTATGGGGAACACACTGGAATGGGGACTTAAGCCAATAGCATTAGAGAATAGCCCTTTAGCCAGCCTTTACTCTGAGAGTGGGTTCAGAACATCACTATATTCATTATAGAATGATGATTAGAATAGAATTCAACAACTCACTACTCAAACAATCAATTGGAAGGTTAATTAAAAAATAATTTATTATGTATTATGTCCCTCTCACACCTCCCACTCCAATTGAGCAAAATTTTACAAATCCAAAAAATAAATCCCTCAAATTCCAATGTTAGCCCTGCCTGAAAAATGTGTATTTCTCTCTGCATTTTAAGTTCATCACCTCTGTCAGGAGGTAAGTGTTTTCTCTTCACTCTTTTCCACTCATGCTTTAGCACTGCAGAATTCTAAAGTCTAAATTCCAAAGCTTTTTATCTCCATAATGTTGATGTCACTGTATAAATTATTCTCTTAGTTCTATCTGCTTCGTTCTATATTATTTCTGTTTCCTCTGAAATTGTCTGTTGCACCATTTCTCAAAACAATACTATTCTATTACGGTTATATACCTCATTTGTTTTGTCATTCTCCCAGGAGCAAAATACTCCCTTTGTTTCCCATTTGGGGCCCCCTTGAAAAGAGCTGCTATAACTATTTTTGTGCTTTAATTTCTTTAGGGCATAGGTTGAATAGTGGTATAACTGAGGCAAAAGGCATGCCCAATTGGGTAACTCTTTGGACATGTTTCCAATATAGTTCCTGTAGAATGGTGGCTAGACCACCCTGCCGCGGGGAGGTTAGTATCCAAGCTTCACAGGGGCGTGAAACACTTTCCCCAAGATTCTTCATTAGCCAGTTTACAGTCCATCTCCACTAAGCACACTTGGATCAAAGGCCAAGCAGAATCTTCTCTCTCTCCCTGGTTCTTACTCTTTTCATCTCTACCACTGCTGCTACTGTGACTGCTTCAAAACACTCTGCCTTTGGCGTCACATTCTTACAGATGCTTCTTAGCCATTCCCTCTCGGAAGTGGTTGAATTGTTTCTCCAAGTTTGTCTTTCAAAGTCTTGTACCAAAGGGAACACACACACACACACACACACACCAGATTTACTTTTTTCAGCTTGAACATTTACACATCAGAATTCACTAGACAAGACAGGACTCAATTTGTTGTTTTGTTGGATGTCCAAACTTAAAGTATTAATAATGCAGTTAAAACTTAAACATGTATGCATATATTTTCTTTTTCACCAGAGAGAGCCAAGAGGTTAAATATTTGCTAGCATACCCCTATATTGCTCTATAAACAAATACTGCTTGAACTCAGCAGGACACGTCTCCAGAGTGGATTATAATAGTAATAGCAACACTGATAATAATGATTATGAAAAAAATTATGTAGAACTTTAAGATTTTCAAAGTACTTTACATCCATGACCTCATTCCCTAGTGGAAGGGCAATCACCACTGAAACTTATGGACAGCTTCATGCTTTAAAACTGGAAGGAAGGGGGCAGCTGGGTAGTTCAGTGGACTGCGAGCCAGGCCTAGAGATGAGAGGTCCTAGGTTCAAATCTGCCTCAGACACTTCCCAGCTGTGTGACCCTGGGCAAGTCACTTGACCCCCGTTGCCTAGCCCTTACCACTCTTCTGCCTTGGAACCAATACATAGTATTGATTCCAAGATGGAAGGTAAGGGTTTTAAAAGAAAACAAAACTGGAAGGAAGAGGCTTGACTCAGGAGTTAATAGAGAATTCTTCAACGAGTCATTATGTCCAGAAGCTTGTCTTCTTTTCCCAAACTTCAGTATGGTGACTTGAGTGTACTACAGAAAGGGAAAGGCGGCTTTTCTTGCCCAAGGCTTTATAATTTTTAGCAGCACAGAACAATGAAAAGAACACTCATTGGGCCCTAGAGAAAAAGAATTTGAGTTTAAATATCATCTCTGATGCTTATTTCCCGTGTAGCCTTTGGAAAATACGTTAACTTCCTTAGGGCTCAGTTATCTCATCTATATAATGAAGAATATGGATTAGTTGACCCCTAAGGTTTCAGATCTATGATCCTTGAGCAATGCTTATAGATTTCATCTAATTATCATTTTCTTGTTTTAAAATTAATTTTTCCTGTTAACAAGAATTAATTTCTATATTTATCAACTGAAGAAAAAAGTAAAACAAAACCACACTAACAGATATGTGATGAAAAACAACTACCACTACATTCCTATAATGTCTGTGTCCAAAAATATATCTCTACCTGTATATTTAGTCTATCACTCTTCTAGGCATAGATGGGCAGTATTCCTTATTATCATTCCTCTGGAATTGTGGAATTGTGGAATTATGGTTTTGATCAGAGTTCTTGAGTCTTTCAAAGCTGTTGATTTTTAAATGTTATTATTATAGTTTAAATTGTTCTGGTTCTGCTCATTTCACTTTGCATCGGTTCATGAAAACCTTTCCAGATTTCTTTGGAAACTATTCATTTCATCATTTCTCATCACTCAATAGTATTTCATTGCATGTATATGCCATGATTTGTTCAGCCATTCTCCAATTGATAGGCACCCCTTTAATTTCCAGAACTTTGCAATCACAAAGAAAAGCTGCTACAAACATTTTTTTTTCAGAGAAGCCCTTTTTATCTATCTTTCTTCTCTTTGGCATATAGGACCACTTCCTGGGCCAAAGGTTACACATAGGTTTGTAGGTTTTGGACCAAAGTTTCAGATTATTTTCTAGAATGACTACACTAACTCTCAGTACCACGAGCACTGCATAAATGTGCCTACAGTCCCACAGCCCTTCTAATATTTATTACTTTTCCTTTTCATCAGCTTCACAAATATGATAGGGGTGAGATAGAACCTCAGAATTACTTTAAATTGTATTTATGATCTGAAGTACAAATTTCCCTTCCACATTGCTGGGGTTAGGTATGCAGGATCTGGAAAATACACAGATTTTCCTTTGTATCAGAGAAGTCTGAATTTTTTCTTTTTATGGGATGGGATGCTTATAGTAATAGAAACTATATATATTGCATTTGTGATATTAAAAGATAAAATATGTTGATATGATACAATACTACACATATATTTTATGGCTTTCTGAGTTTCTAGACTTTTTCTTTGTCATTTGTTGGCCTTTGCGTGTCATCTATGGCTTTTGCAAAACTCCCCCAAAATTTCCATTTAATTTCTTATGCTAACCTGCAATACATCAAAACTGCAACAGGGAATGTTGTGATGTGGAGGGGATACCTGTATTTTTTTTCCCCATAAGATCAGTGGTAGCTTGAATTTCTTCCCTTGAGATCATTTACCAATAGGGGAATATTATTATTATTATTTTCTCCCACAAGAATCACTGGAAGTGGGTAGTACTTGTTAAATCAAATATATTTTGGGAAATCTTCCATCCCCCCAAGGCTGTTATTGTAAGGTCAACAATACTTGCATTAGTGTTCCTCAACGGGAAGTTACCCGTGACATTACTGATGTCTTCTTCCTCTGACCATTACTGGATGATCTCTTTGCTGATGGCTCCCAGAGATTTCTGATTCCTCCAGTATACTGGAGGTATTGCTGCTTCTTCCTCCCTTAGAGGCTCTACTGTATGGAAAGAGCCTCACATCTTCTACTTATCTCCCAAGTTCAGTGATTCTTTCTTTTCTCCTTTGTTCTGCTCTCCAAACTCCTGAGCTAGGTGAGGATTCATTCCTTCTTCTTGTTCTTCATTTTTGTTTCTTGTTCTTACTCTCTTTCTCATTCTTTTTCTTTCTCCTCCTTCTCTCTTGAAAATAATTTTTTTACTTACATTTACTCCAAAATTCTTCTTTATATTTTGCTACCTATTGCTCCTATAGAGTTAAGATAAGCCAAGTATATTTCTTTTCTCACGTGTCATCCTTTTAACATTTAAATACTAGTCTCCTTGTTTTTTCTTCTTCAGGCTAAACATTACCAATTTCTCTGCCAAGTTCTAAAATGGCAATTTTTTTGTTGCCTCACTAACCTGACTATCCACTTTGGGCTGTATTTTTTTTAAATTAAAGATCTATATTCCATTCTTGACTCTTCATCTACCATTGTGCTCTTCTCAGTCTCTTGTTTCCCCAGTTTTGAACCATGTATTAATACATTTTCATTGTTCTTTTGAAACTTCTTTGAAATTACCTTGGTTGGTCAGGAACCTAGTGATATAATTCTCCCAAGAGGCAGTGAAAATAATAATAACAAGGAGGATTATAACAGTTCATGCTTATAAACTATTTTAAGATTTCCAGGTGGTAAGTAAAGCAAATATTATCACCATTTTAAAGGTGATGAATCCAAGACTTCAAGAAATGACATGAATCTCCCATGGATACATTGTGTGGTTTTCACCTGATAATATTGCCAAGTTGTTGTAAATATAAATATTAAAAATATATAAATAGAAAGTATCAAAAATTATGTCATTGTGGTCAATTTTAGGCACCAATAAAGGAGTCTATCTTGCTTTGGTTTGATCAGACTTTCCTGCCCTATTTTGTTTCTTCTAATAGGGCGTGATAAGGAGATCAGATTGTTTCTGCATACCATGAGAGAATTTCTCCAGATGAGATGCAGTCGAGTTCTAATGTTTCAAGGCTTACTGGGATATGGAAAAAGCCATTTAATTAGGGAACTAGGTTTTCTGGCGCAAGATGACAATCACAGGTCAGTGTCCTCAAAACTACCTTAGGAAACTTGCAGAATACAAACTTTACCTGTCCTCTTGGCGTCATATCCAAGTTGCTCTTCTCATTTACCTCCGTGTCCCTTTTTCAGTCTGATCTGGTGGCTATGCACCCGGGAGTGTGAGTGGAAGCAGAACACATTTGCAAAATGAAGGCTGTCAGGTCCTAACATTTTGGAGTTGGTAAAGAGTTTAGTAGTTGTCTACTTCAAACCTTACCACCCCCACCCCCACCCCCAGCTCATTTTGTAGATAAAGAGACTGAGGTACAGAAGGGTGAGTGACTCACCCAATTTCACACAGAATAGTTGATAGAACTTATATTCAAACCCAGATCTACCCTCTCCAAATCTAGTGTCCACAGTCCACAATCTTCAGTTCCACAGCTGCCTTTGTTATCTCTTTCACACATTGGAATGCTTTATACTCCTAAACAGCAAAAGCAACACAGATTGGGACTCCAGAACCAGGCAATATTTTGGTCACTTCATCAATACTGCATTTATTTATTGATCATCTAAGACGACTGTTCTAGGAGTTGCAGAAGAGACCCAGAACAAGAACATTCTTGGAACTTGAAATCTAAGTGGTTGCTGTGGGTTGGTCCAGCCTCCCACAAAGGATGGGGTCTTAGAGGTGGGACAGTGTTGGTGGAATGATGGGTGGGACACAGCTTTCTATTCAACCTGCAGCACAGGTTTCACAGTATAAACTGCTCTGCCTTGGCTGAGGCTTAGCTTTATTTTATACCCTAATGATCACATATCTACTTGGCACACAATTTCATTCTCAACATACATATTTCCATAGAACATAACAACAGACATGAAGCCTAAGGAGACAGTCAACAAAACATTGTTGCTAAGTGCAGGCTCAGAGGGTAGAATCAACATGACACAGATTTGCCAGAAGTTTTTATGCCTAGAAAAGAGGGTCCTATCTAAGTGGGTATATAAGAATCCTTAGGTTTAATTTTGTAAGTGGGATCTCCTGGTGATATTTTGGGGGGACAGAGTGGGACATCTGTATTAACTCTGCAAACATGTTGCTCTCATCCATTTTTCCTGGGGCTAAGTAAGAATAATAATCATAGCAATTCTAATAATAAGGGAATGTTAATAAAGAAAATCACTTAGGGGGGTTTCAGTGGGTGTTTCCATCCTTCCTGGGAGCTGCTTTGCAGTCCCTGGTTTCCACGTGTGACCATGTTAAACAGCATGGTCTTTGATGGCTCCCAGCAGATGGTGAAGGGCAGAGAGGTCTGAAACATTAACTAATAATTCTTCAATAATTCAAAAGAGTCTGGGCAGATCCTTCCTCTGCCAATGCCTAATGAAGATTTCTGAAAAGATGAGAGATATGATAAAAGCATAGTCTTAGGGGAAATTAATCTGACAGCATTATGTAGCCTCTGGCATTGAGGGAGAGGTCTGAGAATGGAAACAGGTAGGAATCTAATTTTAGGAAGTTACTGCAGTAGTTTGTTGTGAGGCAACAAGGGATTCTACTTGGGGCCAGGGCATGGGGAAACATAATGAGAAGACAAAGAAGGGAATGGTTTTAAGAGACATTGAGAAGAAAGGATCATCAAATTTGGTAACTAGATGGATGTTGGCATCAAGGGAAGTAGAGATGATGTGGAAATTTTAAACTTGACTCATTCCTCACATGCGCCCTGCTCTAGCTCACCACACCAAGTTTAAGGAACATGGTGGATGTGTATCAACACCCTCTCAAAATGATAGCTCATGAGCCTCCAAGGATGTTTCTTTTATCAGACAGAGGATATATTAGTTCAAAGCATGAAACATTGACTTTTATAGTAATATCAAAATAAGTGACAAGAAAGACTTCTCTCATATCCATCGGGGACATTTATGTATTATTATTATCAATCAGTAAATATTTATCAAACATTTTTATATGTCCACTGAGATACAAAAAGAAGCAAAAGACAATTCCTGTCCATAAGGAGCTTATAGACTAATAGAGGAGACAACATGTAAACAAATATATACAGAGCAAGCTACATACAGGATGTATACATATATATGTATGACATATGTACAAAGCAAGCTAAATACAGGATAAACAGGAAATAAAAGAGAAAATACTGGAATGAAAAGGGTTAGGGAAAACTGACTGTAGAAGGCAGGATTTTATTAGGGATTTAAAGGAAGTTGGGAAGGACAAAAGTCAGAGCAGAAGAGGGAAAGCTTGGGGGAACTTTCTGAGCTCAGGCCAAGGGATAGCCTAGCATGAAAATGAATGACCTAGGCAAGAGTAAGGATCAAAAGAACCATTCTGGAAGTCATCGTGCTCACCTACTGCCCTCTGTTTTGAATGACAAGCTAAAACATTTTGAGGGGGCTTAAACTTCACCCTCCAAACTCCATAGAACTCCTTTGCAATTTTGCCAAGTGAAGTTTCCAGAATGACTTGACATGACTCAGATTAATGATGCAGGGGTATCGGTATTTTTTAACCCTAAGTCAGAAAGGAGACTAGAGTCTGAGAGTTCAAACCCAGTGTGAAGAAAAGGAGTAGTTCCAAAGACAAATTGTAAAGGTGCTAAAGGGCTTCTTTAGGTAGCTCGTTAGTTAACCTGGGTATTTGATTTGTATCAAAAGAGTTAAAGGTGGCCCATAAGACTATCAGAGCAAAACTAACATTTTAAACTCTTAAAGCTATATATTTGAGGAGAAACAGATGGGAGCTTTCCCTCTTTCCAGGTATGAATGACAGAGAAAATGGCCAGAACCAAGAGATGGAGTGTCTTGTTCCCTTAAGAGCCAAAAGGCCAATGTCACTAAATTGGAGTGTCCATTTCAGGGAATGAGGTGTAAGAAGCCTGGAAAGGTAGGAGGGAGCTAGGTTATGTAGGATTTTTTAATGCCAAAGAGGGTTTTGTATTTGATCCTAGAGGTAACAGGGAGCCATAGAATTTATCGATTAGTGGGGTAATATGATCAGACTTACATTTTAGGAAAATCACTTTGGTAGCTGAGTGGAGGGTGGATTAAAGTGGGGAGAGACTTGAGGTAGGCAGAACCATCTGCAGGCTATTACAATAATCCAGGCTTGAGGAGATAAGAGATCTCCTCCATCAGTGAGATGGCGGTGTCAGAGGAAAGAAGGGAGAAAGTGTAAAGGTTGAAATGAGCACACCTTGGCAACAACTTGGATATGGGGAGTGAAAGACAATGAAGAATCCAGGATAAACCCTAGGTTGTGAGCCTGAAGGTCTGGGAGGAAGGTGTTGTCCTCAATAGCAATAGGGGAGAGGGAAAGATGAATTCTGTTCTCCTGGACATCCATTTCAAGATGTCTGAAAGTCAGTTGGAGAAGTGATATTGGAAGTATGCTGAGAGATTGACCAGGGCATAAGCATGGCAGACACGTCTCTCATGTTACTGATACAACAAAACCACTGATGTCCTCTGTGGAGGTCACTGGGTGAGCTGCTTTCTCCATGGATCTGGGGGCTTCTGCTGCTTTGGTCTCTCTGTCACCAAATCCTATTTGTATGCTACTGGTACCACTCTTTGCTCCCATCTGTTTCTCCTCAAATATATAGCTTTAAGAGTTTAAAATGTTAGTTTTGCTCTGATAGTCTTATGGGCCACCTTTAACTCTTTTGATACAAATCAAATACCCAGGTTAACTAACGAGCTACCTAAAGAAGCCCTTTAGCACCTTTACAATTTGTCTTTGGAACTACTCCTTTTCTTCACACTGGGTTTGAACTCTCAGACTCTAGTCTCCTTTCTGACTTAGGGTTAAAAAATACCGATACCCCTGCATCATTAATCTGAGTCATGTCAAGTCATTCTGGAAACTTCACTTGGCAAAATTGCAAAGGAGTTCTATGGAGTTTGGAGGGCGAAGTTTAAGCCCCCTCAAAATGTTTTAGCTTGTCATTCAAAACAGAGGGCAGTAGGTGAGCACGATGACTTCCAGAATGGTTCTTTTGATCCTTACTCTTGCCTAGGTCATTCATTTTCATGCTAGGCTATCCCTTGGCCTGAGCTCAGAAAGTTACTCCCAAAGGTTGCTCCTTGGGGGCATTTGTACTGCACGGACTGCAAAGCACAGACTGAAGAGAGACGGAGACAGACAGACAGAGACAGGGAGGGACAGAGAGAGGATACAGAGACACAGAGAGAGAGGAGAGAGAGTGAGAGAAAGAGAAACAGACAGAGACAGACAGAGAGACAGAGAGAGACAGAGACAGAGAGACAGAGAATACACTAGAACAGAAGGTCTCTCTAATCAAAAAGAGCCATTTCAAATAGAACCATGAAAGTCGATATACCAATGACTCCCTTTTCCTTACTTTTCCCAATAGAAATATATTAAGATTTATAATTTGACCTTTGACTTTCTAATGCACAGGGTCATTGCTATAGGATTGACTAAGGTCAGCATCAATCACAATTTTCACACCATTCAGTTACTCATGGCCAGTGTCCTGGGCCTTGACACCTGCAAACATTACAAGGAAAGACAACACCATCTGAAGGAAAAAGTCAAGAACTGGTTGGATGTAGAGTTATACTGCATCCTCAATGATATTTTCCATGTTCAGGTAATTAATTAAGCAAATGCCAGTTTTGTTTTGAAGGAAATGCTCATCATGATGTTAAATGATTCATGTGAATTCCCTTTTGAATTTACACCCTTTTTCTCACCATTACTCTTGTCTCATCCCCAGAGGGTTTCCAGATGAATTCAGTCTTCCAGTCCTACCTGGCCCTAAACTTTTCTTCTTGGGAAAGCTAGGCAGAATAGGAAGGATAAGAATTGCTTATGTAAAACAACACTAAAATGGTCTGTCCTAGTGACTGACTTTTCTTTCTCCCCCTTCTTATCCCTTTCTTCAAACTCAATAAAGGGCACAAAAACACCTAGTTCTAATGAGGGTCAGGCTGGGGCCTGGATACATCTTTGACTAGAAATTACCTTTTCTGTATGTATTCCTCTGAACTCAATCCACTAATGGCTTTATTTCTAGTTCCCCATGACACGGGAGGCTTCCAAAATAAGTGAAGTGAAAAAGCAAACTGAATTAGAAGAATTATTTATGAACATCCTGAGTGAGGTATGTATATTCTGTGTGCCAGTAAGGGAATGGGAAACTGGCAAGTTGAGGACAGGTGAGAAGCAAAGAGTATTAAGTTAAGTTGATGTTAAGCTTGTAGAGAGATCTCCGCTGTGCTCTTTCCCCTCCTCTTTCAAGATCTCAAGCTGGAAACTGATTTGCAATTTAGAGCTGATAAATGAGATTCCTTAAGATTCCATTATTAGGAACTTCTTTCCTTCCTTCCTTGCTTCCTTCCTTCCTTCCTTGCTTCCTTCCTTCCTTCCTTCCTTGCTGCCTTCCTTCCTTGATTCCTTTCTTGCTTCCTTGCTTCCTTCCTTGCTTCCTTCCTTCCTTTCTTGCTTCCTTCCTTCCTTCCTTCCTTCCTTCCTTCCTTCCTTCCTTCCTTCCTTCCTTCCTTCCTTCCTTCCTTCCTTCCTTCCTTCCTTCCTTCCTTCCTTCCTTCCTTCCTTCCTTCCTTCCCTCAGTTCTGAGCATTTTCACAGACTATCTCCCATATCTGAAATATTCTCTTTCCTCATCTCCACCTCCTGGCTTCCTTCAAATCCCAGCTAAAATCCCCCCTTCTGCAAGAAATCTTTTCTGATCTCCCTTCATTCTAGGATCTTTTGTCTGAGATTACCTCCAGTTTATCCTGTGTATATCTTGTTTGTATATTTTCACCTCCATTTATCTGGGAGCTCCTTGAGAGGAAAGACTGCTTTGCCTTTCTTGTATCCCCAGAGCTTAGCACTGTGTCTAGCATATAGTCAGTGCTTAATAAATGCTGGTTGACTGACTGAATAATTAAAATTTACTTCTCTCTAATTGTCTCCCCATTTGACTAAATACCTCAAGTTCCTTTAAGTGGTGCTCATATGACATAGTTTCTGATATTCTCACCTTCCCTGTGACCAGTTTGTCAATATCCTTTCTAAAAAAAAGGCACAGACCTAAATACAATATGACATGTCCAGGCCAGCATGTAACATGGGGCCCATCTTCCATTTTCTAAAAAGCAAAAGTTATTGCCATAGCCAAAGATGGCATTAGCATCTTTTTTTTTTGCCACAGAAGAATCATCTCCATCATCACAGCTGTCCCATGTATTACCCACAATGAAGTTTGTGTAGGAGTGTCCTCATGATGCTAGTTTCCTGCCTACGTTTTTAAACTTTCTTCCCCCTCCCCCCCGCCCAATTACATATAGAAATGATTTTTGATGATTGTTCTCTGACATTTTGTGATTCAGATACTCTCCCTCTCTCCACTCTCTGATAAATAGTCTGATACAGGTTATACCCATACTTTTATGTAATATGTATGTACATAGTCCCTGTGCCAGGACAGAAGACACATATCACACATACACAATGAAAAACTCATAGAGGAAATAAAATGGAAGAACGCATGCTTTGATCTGCAATCAGATTCCAACAATCCTTCTTCTTCGGCCATGGGTAGCATTTTTCATCACGAGTCCCATGGAATTATCTTGGGACTTTGTTTCACTGATAATAGTTTAGGCTTTCACAGTTGATCATCTTTTTTTTGTTTTTTTTTTTTAAAAACCCTTACCTTCTGTCTTAGAGTCAATACTGTGTATTGGCTCCCAGGCAGAAGAGTGGTAAGGGCTAGGCAATGGGGGTCAAGTGACTTGCCCAGGGTCACACAGCTGGGAAGTGTCTGAGGCCACATTTGAACCCAGGACCTCCCATCTCTAGGCCTGGCTCTCAACACACTGAGCTACCCAGCTGCCCCCCATAGCTGATCATCTTACAATAATTTCTGTCACTGTATACACTGTTTACTTCACTTTGCATCAGTCATACAAGTCTTTCCAGGTTTTCCTAAACTCATCCTGTTCACCATTTCTTATGACACAGTACGCCATTCCATTCCATTATAACTGTATGCCACACCACGTACAAGTGTTCCCCAACTGGTGGACATCTCCTCCAGATTTCCAATTTGTTTCCAATTCATTAGCACTATAGAAAGAATTGCTAAACATATTTTTTTAACAAGAAGTTCCATTTCCTTTATCTCTGATCTCTTTGGGATAAAGCCCCAGGAGTGGTATTGCTAGGTCAAAGAAAATGCATAGTTTTCTTTGGGTCTCAGCCTACTTTTTATATACGGTCTTTTTATCCATCTGGCTGTAAGATTGTCCAGTTGGTCAGTAAGACAGGTACTGTGCCAAAAACTGGGGACTTCAGGAAAGGTAAAAGAGTATCCTTGTCCTCAAGGAACCCACAATCTAATGGGAGAGAGAACCTGCAAACCACTTTGTGCAAATAAAATAGACACAGAATAAGGAGGAATTACCAACAGAAGGCACTAGAATTAAGAGGAATGGGAAAGACTTCCTACGGAAGATGGGGCTTGATCTTGAGCTGGAAGAGACCTCAGAGGCCAGTTTTACCGATGAGGAAACGGGATCAAGGCTATTAAGTTACTTTCCCAAGATCACACAGGTCATATCAGAAATGAGATTTGAATGTGCATCCTTTTTGACTCTAGAGTGAATGGTTTTTTGGCATTGGATAATGCTGTTTTCTAGTTATTATGGGGGTCTGGCTCATGGGCAAAGTATCTGGCAAGGGAACTTGCTTCTGGGAGAAGCATGATGGCTTTCATAGGAAAGACCTTGCAGCAGAAGGCTAATTGTAGATTTTATTATTTTTTTATCTTTAATTAATTTATTTATTAATTTACCATATTTTTTTTTCATTCTAGAAGGTCAGAAATGGGTCCCAGGCATGGCCTCCAAAAAAATTATTTTCTATTCTGTGTGAAAGGAGCAGAGCCCTCCACCTTGGGAATTGTGAAAGATCAGGCCTGGGAGCCAGAAGGAAAAGGCTCAACTTTGCAATTACCAGGACTCAGATATGTGTTTTTGAACAGCTTGAGTCCAAGCTACTGGCATGGGTTAAAAGTGAAGGGATGGGGAAGATATTCACTAAAGCCTTTTCCCAATGAACACAAAATGAAAAAGGGAGCTTCTAGAGGACTCAGTGGATTGGGAGTCAGGTCTAGAGGCAGGGGGTCCTGGGTTCAAATGTGGCCTCAAACACTTCCTCTCTGGGTGACTCTGGGCAAGTCGCTTAACTTCCAGTCATCAATTCTTGGTGCAATACCCCAGATTCAAACATCCTCTGGAAGAGGTTCTCTAGTCCATGATTATCACCTATATCTCTCCAGAATACTGTTGCCACCAGGTGGCTGTTTAAAAATATTGCAAGGGAAATGGAACTGGGAAGAAGAAACTCAATTTATGCTAAACTCAAAAATAGGGTTGTAGCTGGTAGCAAATGTAACCTGAGATACTATGGCTTATGTCCAAAATAAAATAAAATAATAATATATATGTAATTTTATTTTATTATATACAAATATGGCAGATCTGGAAGATCTGGAAGATCTGGACTTAAAACTTTTTTTTTACTTTACTTTGTGTTTTAAGTCCAGATCTGCCAGAAAAAAAAGTATTTAACCACTTCATACTTCATACGCAAATGTTTCTTATTTAAAGAGAGAAATATTTCCACTAGCATAGTTCCTCCCCTGCTTTCAGACAGCTCTCTACCCTAAGACAATCCAAGGTATCACTTACGGGATTCTTGAAGAAGTGTCATATATAATGTGAAAACACAGTTTTGGATGAACATTCCCAAACAAGACACTTATAATGATCAGCAAGAATAACTTGATTTCTTCTTGTATCATTCACTTCAAGGACCTTGGATTTCTCAACTCATAAGAGGGCACTAAGGGGAAGTGGATCTTAACCCCAACATTTCCAGGGTTGGGGAGGCTAATGATCTTGAGATATCTTTTGTTCAAAGTCTGGTTTTTTAGTTTTCAGCCTTAATTTCTATTTCCTAATCTCTTTTGCTTTTAACCCATCTTTCCAAGAAGAGAAGCCTGGAAAGGATTTTTAGAATAGAGCAACATTTATTGTTTCAGATATATATTTCAGATAGTATGTTAATATATATATATAATTAATATAATTTTCGGATAATAATATTTCCAGAGAAATTAAAAAGGTCTTAAAATAGGCTTCTAGGGAATCTAGTTGGCACAGTGGATAGAACCCAAGGTTTGGAGTCAGGAAGACCTGAGTTAAAATCCAGCCTCAGAAACTTCCTAGCTGTGTGACCCTGGACAAGTCACTTAATCCCTATTTGCCTCAGTTCTTCATCTGCAAAATGGGGACACACTGGAGAAGGAACTAGCAAACCACGTCAATATCTTTGCTAAGAAAATCCCGTGGACAGAAGTATTGTCACAGGGTCATGACAAGCATGTGACTAATCATACAAAGTGCTTTAACTGGCTCAGAAAGAGTAAAATCTTTCAAAAAACTAATTGGTGAAAGGACTGTCTATCTTAGTAGGAAGTGTGCATTATCCATCTTAATGCGATTTATTCATTTTAATATTTATGATTATAACTCAAATTTGGAAAACAAAATATCAAATAGATATCCTTGTACAAGCCCAAATTATTGATAAGATAAAAAATGATGTTCAATGAGCACAACAAGCATTTGTATATAAATACAAACCTGGTCAAGCAATATAGCCCTTGAACCAAATGCTCAAGCTAAAGTAAGGTTTTACATTTTTAAAAGGAAGTTCTCCTTATGGTTTTATTTATACTATGAATCTGTACTGCCCAAATGATCATAAATTTCAAATTAGTGGAAGTTGAAAGTGAATTCTTGAGATACAATTTGAGAGTTTTTCCTTAAAATTGATCACTTCTAAATGCAAACACAGCAAAAACCATGCATATATATATATATACATATATATTTATACTTCTCAGATAGTCATGAAAATAGAAATCCTACACGAGTTTGAATTTTCTCTTCCCTGCCTTGCTTAGACAAGTAGAGAGGAAAAGCTCATTTTCATTATTGATGAATCCCAGCACATTGACATAGCATCTTGGAAATTCATGGAGGAGCTGATCCGGAAAGTCAGTGTGTTCTTTATCCTGGCATTGTCTCCTTTCCTGGAAACCCCCTGTAAAGCTGCTAGTGCCATCATGAAGAATCGGAATACTACCTTTGTCATGATTGGTGAGATAAGTTCGAAAGATATGCTGTCCAAGGTCTGTTTTGACCTCCATGTGGTCAGCATCCCCAAGGAGCTGGAAGTGTAAGTGCCACCAATTCTTATCCTCAGATCTTGGTAACTAACACCTCAAAACAGGTCAGAAGATCCTTAGTGAAAAAGAGAAGAGGTCCCTCACCCTCAGAGTTAGGAGAGGAGATCTGGGAGGAAAGGGTCAAGCCACCATCCACCATTTCCTTCTGGAAGGATCAGTAAGGCTAATTATTTACTTATCTGTTTGACCTCTGTGAATAAGCAATAGCTATGGTCTTCTTTTACCTTTGAGTATCTACTACAATGGTATATGAATTGTTTGTAAGCCCAAAGTGGGTTTTCTCCAACCCTTGAAAAGTATTTGTTTTCATTCTCCAACTCCAGAATCTATTGGTTGTGGAGAATCCTATATGGATATGTTGTACTGCGATTATTAGGACCATGATTATTATTAGAATCCTTATAAGGAGCTGCTTATTATAATCATGACTCCTTCCCATGCCCACTATGACTTCTGCTTGCTTAGTGGCAGTAGATCATCAATACCACTTCCCTTTTCTCTTAATACAAAATGGTAGTCAAGGGTATGTGCTCATTTTAATTGAGAACAGGGGGCAAGGTGGCAAACTTCAATGCAAATGATACCCTGTCTGTACCATCTCCAAATCCTACTTGGTTCTTGGTCATCCTTATGGATCCAAATTTGCACAAGAGTGGATTGAGTTTGGGTCTAGGATCTGTGGTCAGATCTTAAGATTCAGTCCAAAGGGATGTCCTGTGGTCTGGGGGAATTAATGCTGACCCAGAATTGGCTGGATCATCAAAGGAGCTCTTCAGGACATGACTAAACCCTTCCTGCCTAGGGTTAATTCAGGGTTAGTCCAATAAGATTCCAACTGAGAATTATGGCTAATTATACCTTCTTGTTTTCATTTTGCATTTATAAAGCAGATATCCCAAAAGTCTCAAGTGCAATCATAAGCTTTAATAATTTCAATAGTATAAATGCTACAAATTTAAGAATCATCATTTGAAGAGTTGAATGACAGTTTTCGGCTTACTTCATTCTCTTATGGTGATCATGACTATTCTTCACCAGGGTATCTGGTGAAAAATATTAAAGAAATAAAGAGGGTGGGAGTGATGAAGATGAAGAACAGCAAGGGAAAAGAATAGATTAAACGGTGGGAGGGGAGAAGAAATGAGGCCATTTCCCTAAGTTTTCTGGTGATCAGGAAGCTATGAAGAAAAATTCCAATTCCTCTTTCCCTTTTATCAGAGATAATTTTTCAACATAAGCAAAGTTCCCATTGCTTCCTTTACAGCTATCTAGTAGAAGGAAGCTGTGGGATTCCATTTTATGGTGAAGAACTGCTGAAAAATCTCGACCATCACAAGGTTCTCATCATCCATCAATATCAACCAGAAGAAAAGCAAAAGAAGAACTGGAACGTCTTGTTCAGTATGTCACAGAGAATGACATTTTTTCTTCCTCTACTTCCCTATATAAATCTCTTTTTCAGAAGGAGTAACACAGTTGGGAATTTGGCAGAGTATTTATTCTCTGATGTTTGGTGTGTTTATGAGGGTTGAAGAAATCATCCATGAATCTGGTTTGAATAGCAATAATCTTTCAGTAGGTGGAACAAATTTTGGGGAAACAATCAAAAGATAAGAGAAGCACAGTATAGGGGAAAGAGCATAAAAACTGAGGAAGGTTTACCAACCTATACAAACATAGATGAAATTAATGACTAGATTCAAAGGTGAACTCTTGAGGGTCAGTAAGCTCATAAAGGGCATTCAGAGATAGGCAAAAAGAATTATAAAAAAATACAAGTAAATAATAGCATGTCTTTTTAAAATTAATTTTAAATTTAAATATATTTTCTTTCTCCAATTACATGTAATTTTTCAACATACATTTTCTGAAATTACAAGATCTAAATTGTCTCTCTGCCCCCTCTCAGAGATAGTAAGCAATTTGATCTGGGTTTTGCATGTATTTTCATATAAAACATACTTCCATATTGGTCATTGTTGTAAGAGAATGACTCACATAAAACCAAAACCCCCAAATAAAAACACAGATAAACTGAAGTGAAAAATAGTATTCTTTGATCTGCATTCTGACTCCAACAGTTTTTTCTCTGGAGGTGGATAGCATTCTTTGTCATAAGTGAGTCCTTCAGAATTGTCCTACATCATTATATTGCTGAGAGTAGCTAGTCCATCACAGATGATCATTCCACAGTACTGTAGTTACTGTGTACAATATTCTCCTGGTTCTGCTTATTTCACTCTGCATCAGTTCATGTAGATCTTTCCAGTTCTTTCTGAAATCATCCTGCTCATTATTTCTTACAGCACAATAGTATTCCATCACCATCAGATACCACAATTGGTTCAGCCATTTTCCAATTGATGGACATCCCCCCAATTCCCAATTCTTTGCCACCACAAAAAGAGCTTGCATAAATCTTAGAGGCAGCTGGTCTGGAGTCTGGAAAATCTGACTTTAAATCTGACCTCGGAACCTCACTAATTAGTGAACCTAGGGAAATTGCTTCTCAGTTTCATTATCTGTATAACACTGGATAATAAAACACCTCCATCCTTGAGTTATGATGAGGCTAAAGAAGATTTTTTTAAGTCCTCCTTCCTCTTTCTGTCTCTTTCTCTCCCCATTATCTCATCTCTCTATCTACCTATCTATATCTATTTTAATATTTGCCAGTTTGCTGAGTGGCAGGTGAAACCTCAGTTATTTTGATTTGCATTTCTCTTGTTATTCATGATTTGGAACATATGGTTGTTATTAATTTTTCATTCTTCTTTTGAGAATTATTTGTTCATATCCTTTAACCAATTTCCCACTAAAGAATGAATATTGACCTTATTTACTCATATTCATTTCCTGTATATCTTGGCTATAAGATTTTTATCAGAGATACTTGCTGCAAAAATGTTTTCAAAGCGACAATTTGTCTTCTTAGTTATATTGATTTTGTTCATGCACAAGTTTTCTATTAAATGAAACTAAAGGGATCTGTTTGATATTTTGAGATCTTCCCTAGCTCTGGTTTGGGTAAAATAATTCCTCTCTAGTCACAGTTGTGGAAGAGGTATTCCTTTTTTTTTTTTTAACCTTCCTCATCAAACCAAGGCAGAAGAACGGTAAGGGCTAGGTAATGGGGTTAAATGACTTGCCCAGCTAGGAAGTAGGTGAGGCCAAATTTGAACCCAGGACGTCCCATCTCTAGGCATGGATCTCAATTCACTGAGCCACCTAGCTGGAAAGAGATATTTCTATCTAATTCTTCCAATATTTCTATGGTGCAACCACTCCATTAATTTTTAAATTTTTATTGACATGTTTTTATATGACTTTCATTTCTGAATATATTCCTCCCTCCTTCCCTACCCAGGAAGTCATTACTTGAAGGAGAGAGAGACAGAGAGACAGAGAGAGAGAGAGAGAGAGAACACATAGTTCAGCAAAACTTAGCAGCACATTATCATGTTCATAGTCCCCTACCCACACAAAGAAAGGGGGAAAATAGGTGAATCTTAATATCTTTTCTCTAGGGCCAAATTTGGATACCTTGATAACATAGTGCTCAGTTTCATTTTTCTTGTCTTTTACATATTAGTAATTAGTGTGCATTATTGTTTTCCTGGTTCTGATTTCATTCAGCATCAGCTTCTGTGTCTTCTTATGTTTTTAGAGTTCTTCATGTTTCTTGTAGTGTAATAACATCTCAAAGATAATCTTCACACTCTATTTACACCATTCACTAAATAGTAGGCAACTATTTTTTAAAACCCTTACTTAGAACTGATACTAAGACAGAAGAACAGCAAGGACTAGGCAATCAAGATTAAGTAACTTGCCCAGAGCCACATGATAGGAAGTGTCTGAGGTCAAATTTGAACCCAGGACCTCCCAACTCCAGGCCTGGTTCTCCATCCACTGTGCTACATAGCTGCCCCTTCTAGAGATTTGTCACTGCTCAGTCATATCAGTTGTAACTCACTCTCCATGACCCTGTTTGGAATTTTCTTGGCAGAAGAAATACTGGAGTGGTTTGCCATTTCCTTTTATTTTACAGATGATGAAACTGAGCCAACTAAGTTAAATGACTTGCCCAGGGTCACACAACTAGTGAGTATCTGAGGACAGATTTGAACTCAGGTCTTCCTGACTCCAGATGTGGTACTCTATCCACTATACCACTCAGCTGGCTTGTAGAGCACTTCTGCTGCTTTATAACCATTTAAAGTTTAGCTATATGCATTTTGGCAATTATGGGACATTTCTTTCTATCTTTGATCTTCTTGAGGTATATATATGCCCAGCAGTGAGACCTTTGGATCATTTTTTTAGCATAATACTAATTTGCTTTCCAAAATGGTTGGACCAATTCCATCTTTTTTTCCCTCCATTTAAAAATGATGTGACCTTGTATATTTAAGCCAAGCCATATCCATTCAAAACTTACAGTGATGTATAGCATAAGCTGCTGATCTAAAGTTATTTTTTTTTTGTCAAACTGCTTTCCAGTTTCCCCAGCAGTTCTTGTCAATAGGGAACCCTTCCCCAAGGAGTTTAGGTTCTTGAGTTTATCATACTCTAGATCATTGAGTTAAATTATTTCTGATTTTTACCATGAGTCTGCTCCTTTGAAATACTTTAAAAATTTTAACAAGTCCCCAATAGTGTTAACAACTATGTCTTGGTTAATAGCTAATATTTTATGACCATTTATTAAGTGCCTGGTCTATGCCAGGCATTGTACTAAGTGCTAGGAATACAAATAAGGAAAAAGAAAGATAGTTCCTGCCCTCAAGGAGCTTATAATCTACTATGGGAAGACAAAACACAAAAGGAAGGTGAAAATTGGGGGGGGGTAACTGGGGAAGTTACCTAACTATGGGGCATCATGGAAAAGTCAAAGATGTCCCACAGTAGTATAGTCAAGTGAGTATTTATTAGGAGATATTCTGAACTGAGATCTCTTTTTAAATAGAACTTCTTCAGTTGGAGAAGAAATGCAGCAGAAAACATAATTTATCACTTGTTTCTATGTGTATATGATTTGGGACCCTGATTTTAAAAGATTACTCTTATAAAAATGAATACTATGAAAATAGGTTTTGAGTGATAATATATGTATAACCCAGTAGAATTGTTCTGGGAGCAGGGAGGGAAGGAAGGGAGGGAGAGAACATGAATCATGTAACCATGGAAAAATATTTTTAAAAAGAAAAAAGAAAAATTATATTAAAAAAATAAATAGAGCTTCTTGACTCCACTCTTCCAAAAGAAAGGCAGAGAGCAGTGATTAAGGCAGAGTACCAAGACTCATGAGATCTTTCAGGATGATGAGGATGCTCTAATAATGAGCTCCCTGGGGCAAAGTAGAGGGTAGAGAAATACCACAGTAGTGTAGCCAGGTCAAAAATTAGTTTGAGGTCTGGAAATGCTCTTCCCTGTTTTTATTCCTATGTTTAAAATTTATTTTCCTTGAGATTCTGGGTCTTTTATTTCTCCAGATGAATTATTAGTTTGTCTACCCCTATAAAGTAACTCCTTGGTCATTTGATTGGTATGACACAAAATCTGTAAAGGAGTTTAGTTAGCATTTTCAGTAGCAGATTTATTGATATTGAAATAATCATATTGAATCTGTATCATCTTTTGTTTTTTAAACCCTTACCTTCCTTCTGTCTTAGAATCAATACTGTGTATTGTGAACCTTAAAAATTCTCAGACCCTACTTCATAAGATTTGGTTAAGACCATTCTCCATTTTAAACAATGAAGGAACTTAGATCAGGAATGTGAGAACTCTACTTCACCCCTACTTAAGCCTGCTTTAGGGGAAGAAACTCCTTGCTGAACAATGAAAAATACTTAAACCCATATTTATAGTAAGGCAAAAGTGCTTAAGCTGTGCCTATTTTTAGATCTAATACAAAAGGGTGCTAAGTACCTATAAAGATCAGGCAACTTGTGAATTTACAAGGAGCAAAGAGGTGAGAACTTACTCAGAGGTTTTCTCAGGCGTGAATTACTCAAAAGTTTAGCCTTCTTAGGTGTGAATTAAGAATGGTCTGTCCTTTGGAAAACGTCTACTGTGATTGGTAGATGTGAGAACTTAGGGGAGGTGACATAGGAGAAAATTCCCTTTAAAAGGAGAGGAAAAACTGCCTTGGGAGTCTCAGAGGAACTCTCTCTGGAGATGGCAGCTGGCCAAAGCTGAACTGTTGTCTCTCTGAACACTAGAATGCTTACTTGAACAAATCTTGTGGTGAGTGGATAAAAGACTGACTGATCTCTCTCTTAGGGATTGGGCCTGGGCTGGCCAGGGCTGGCCTGGGCTGGCCTATCTTTTTCTCATTATTTCCTTTTTCTCTCTCTCTCCATTTCTTTAATTCCTCATTTGTATTAATTAAAATCTCTATAAAACCCAGCTGACTTGGGTATATTTAATAATTGGGAATTTTTCCCTGGCAACCACCTTATATTTGATTTAATACAAGACACTGTCTTGAAAACATATTTTCTGCGGCCACAATTTAAGCCAAACACTCTTTTATCTGCCACAGTTTATGTCTTCCACTATTTTAATCATTACAGTATGTGTTCTGAGGAAGAAGAGTGGTAAGGGCTAGGCAATGGGGGTTAAAGGAGTTGCCCAGGGTCAGACAACTAAGAAGTGTCTGAGGTCAGATTTGAATCCAAGACCTCCCACATCTTCCTGTCTCTAGGTCTGGCTTTTCATCCACTGAGCCAACTCTGAATCATCTTTTAATTGATCCTGTTTACAGTTAACTGATTTTGTCCTGTAACTGTCCAAGTCTTGATTTCTTTCTCTCTGAACTTAGTTCAGAAATTCAGCTAGTCTGAAATGAGTTAAGTTTTGTAAGAAATAAAAATATCTGGTCCATAATCCTGAGTTTAGGATTTGACTTTACTTGTGCTTAAATATAGTCAGAGGTCTCACCATATCCAGTCGGGGAAAAGACCTCATTTAGAGGTTCAGCAGTTTGTTTTATAGTCTTTTCACAGCTAATTATCATAAGTGATTAAAAATGTGTTTCAAGCATGTTAAAATATCTTATAATATTTTGGTAACATTTTCTACAAGTTAATCCATTTTAGTAAAAGTTAAGAAAAAATACATTGTCAAGCATTTTAAGTGGTCCTACAATTAATAGCCTCATTACCCTCAGGCTAAACCCATCACACTGACTCTGGAAGGAGGCATAAAGATAAGCCAGAGCCACCTCTCTTGTTCACAAAATCTAAGTGAGTAGAAATCCTCACAAGAGCAAATATCACCCCGGACAGGTTGTCTTCCTGTTAGCTCATTAGGACAAACAACTCAAGTTGCATACTTAACATTCCAAATGGCCACAGTTTATCTCCTGCTTCATGTTTACAGCTTTCCTAGATGATTACAAAGTCTCAAAGTTTTATTCCTCCAAAAGAAGCTCTTAATATTGTGAGATGCTATTAAATTCTAACATATTAATAGTTTCCCTAGTTGTTATTATAATTAATGTATTATAAATGATTAATTTAGTAACTGGGTCTATTTCTAAAATCATAGTTGCTGATGCCTAACTAAAGGATTATATGTGATTCCTTGTTTTTATGAACACTGATATATCAAGCAATTAAGACAAATTCATTTATAATTTAGAAATCCATTTCTATTAATCATTGTTCTGTTCTTGCCTCAAGAAAATCTGTTATCTCTGAGGGATGTGAGTGAACACCAGAGATCCTGTTCTAGTATCTTGATACCACCAAACTGTCCTTCCAAAATGTCTGGTTTGTTGCCCAAAGAAGTCTTGTCCACAATCTCTAATTTCATGGGTGGACTTAAACAATGAACATTTCTTAGTCAGAGAAGGGAAGGAGGAGGAGGTTGTTGCTAGCCCCTCATTCCCAGTTTCTAATTATAATATTGTCTCCCCTGCCTCAGCTCTGTGACCAATCACATTGATTTTGCCATTCATGATGTTGAACTCTTTTAAGCGATCATAACTTGTTCCCTGCCCACAAAGTTCTCTTCCCCAAAACTATAAAAGAGTTGTCTCCTCATTCAGGGTCTTAGCTTTGTTGAGGAAGTTGAGATCTTATTTTTTGGTAAGTTCATACTTTACTAATAAATTGATCATACTGGGAACTTGGTACCTCAATCTACCTTTATTCTTTTTTTAATTATAATTTTTAAACTTGAATTAATTTAGAATATTTTCTCATGGTTACATGATTCATGTTCTTTCTCTCCCCTCTTCCCTTCCTCCCTTCATTCTAATTGCTTCTCTGTGTAAACCTTTTGCTCTGCCCAAACTTCTTTACTCATTGTCCCTCAAATATCCTACAGCTATGCCCTTGCCATTTTCTCTGCTCTGAATGCCCTCTCTCTCTCTCCCATATCTAATGAAATTCTACCCATCTTTCAAAACCTTGCTCAAATCTAACCTTTTCCATGAAGAGGATACTTAATCACCGGTCAGAATTGATCTCTGTTTCTTCTTAATTCTTATTACATTAGAATTTCCTAGCTAATAAGACAATAATCATCTCTTATATGGTTATCATTACTTTATGTTGTTCTAATTATTTATCAAAAGATAAAATATTACCTTGGAGAAGGCAGTGTAGCATTGTGGACAGAGTTGGTTTTGGAATCAGGAAGACCTGGGTTCAAATTTTGCCTCTGACATTTAACTGTTTGTGTGACTGGGCATGTCTCTTAACCATTCAAGGTCCTAGTCATCACTTTAAGACTAAACATTAGTATATGTGCTAATCTACATTGTCAAGAGTGTTCTATCACCATTATAGTTTTAAAAATCATAAGAAGAGTCCCAAAACAAAACCAAAAAGAGGTGATTTTTGTTTTTGTGAACTCTCTAACTAAGCAATATATAACTTCTGAATGTCAAAGGCCAGATTTTAGATTTCTTGCTGTTCTTCACAGGACTAAGCATTACATCTTACACCTAGTGGGTGCCCCATAATAATGATAATTATTAGACTGACAATGAATGAATGAAGTCAGGAAGGATGGCAATCAGTGGTTAATGCTACCAGGCAGCTTTGCCATTTGGTTATAGATCCAGATCTAATTATTATTTTCTAGTATATCAATCTAAATCAAGAATTCTTTCTACCAATTTAGTCTTTTACAAAGATGATGCATGTGTATAAATAGAGGTATACACATATATATATTTATATAGACCTGTACACATTTATTTGTGTAAATACATCCATATATTTTGTTTTTAAGAATAGACATATGTATAATATGTAACAATGTAGTGAAATATGAAGTAATACAACACATATCTTATAATGATATGTAGATTATGTGTGTAAATATACATGAATAAAACATATTTCACCTAACAAAATAATGTGTTCCTGAAAAACAAAATTCTGGATTGGGAAAAATTCTAAAGGCATTGGGCATCCTTTTGTAAAAGAAGCAATCTTCTCCTATTTGTCCTTTCTCCATAAACTGTGGTTTTTCATTTATTGAGTTTGTATAAAGGAAAGTCAACTAACACCAGCAGATTTCCTCTTCTGACTTCCCTCATGACTGTGTAAACCCACAAAAAGCTTTGTCTGCTGGTTGCATGAGAGTGGCCTCAATTCCTGCCAAGCATTAAGATGAATAACAAAAGGAGATGATATGCATTTCCTTCATTTTTTCTCTTTCTTTCCCCACCTTCTCTTTTTTTAAAATTTCTCTACAGAAAATTACACTAAACCCCAGATAAACGTAGATATGTATTCAGTCTCTACCATTGAGAGAATAGACGTCTGTGACATTGCCAGCGGTGTCAGATTAAAAAATGTGTCACCTCCAGCAACATTAAAAGGTAAAAAAAAAAAGACTTTTGCCTCCCTTACTTTGATAAGCTAATTTCTAAGCAGAAAGGAAGAAAATCTAGATCAGATCTTCCTCCTGTTCAATTCTGGGCCCAGCTCACTCTCCATTTGCAGTATCTGTCCATGATAGATATGTATGTCTGTATATATGTATTCACTTGCATGTATATATGTATTCATTTCCATTCAAATGAATATCATGGGTCTAAAGCAGTCATGCCAAACTCAAATAGAATGGGATGAGAAGGGGAGGAGGTGGATATTGGATAAAATTGATTTAGAAACTTCAAATTAGCATTATCAACATTGTATTGTATTTTTATTTCTTTTGTCAAACATTTCCCAGTTACATTTTAATCGGGTTCTGGCCCTATTTGGGAGTTCTGTTGGTTTCATGCATCTGTTTTTCCTGCATAAATGATTAGACCATACTTTTTGGAGTGATCATGACTCAACATAGAAAAATTGTCCTCCAAAATCTGCTAGCAGAGGGGGTTTTTTTAGAGCTAAACTTCTCAGATAATGTCATGGAACCACTGAATTATGAGATTTTAGGAGATCATCCAGTCATTTTCCAGAAAAAGAAGCAGATGTAGAAAAGTAAGTTACTCACATAAAGCCCCATAGTTAGTTAGTATAGTATATATTCAACTCACATCTCTGATACCTTCTACATCTAAATCTTTTATTGTATATAAGAACTGGCGTTTAAGATACCAAAGAATTCTCAATTTTCAAAAGATTAATTCATATTTCAAAAATTTTTATTTGCTAAAATAAGAAAGTAATTCAGAACCAAATCTATTTTTTTGAGGGAAGAAGGAAAGGGAGTCAGAGGTTATAGAAAAATGTGTAGATGGAGATCGCTAGCAAACTTTTGGACATATGAGACTAGAACTTTTGACAAGAGGTTGACTCAAGACATAGATTTGAAGGTTTGGAAATTATTAGTACAAAGAAGTTGGTCATGGAAGACAGGAAGATGGATTCATCTCTGAGGAAGATAGCACACAGAGTAAAGAGCAGAAAGGCCCGAGGCCCAAATATTGGCAAATTCTCTCAGATACAGGGTGGGAAGAAGAGGAGGAAAGAAGGTAAGAAATAAAGATGAGTTGGAAAAGTAGCAGGAAAACCATGTTAATGATTTTTTTTGCACAAAAGTCAAGTTTTGGGGAAGTTTCAAAAAGAAGATGATTCACAATGTTAGATATATCATAGAGGCTAAAGAAAATAAGGCTTAAGAAAAAGTTACTGGATTTGGCAAGAACCTCTCTCCACACCAATCCTCCATTGCAATCAAACCAGCATCCTGATTCTTCTCCCCAAAAAAGTCAATGTCTTCTTCAATCCAAATCCTGTTACATTCATCGAATGGCAGCATGACATTAGTGCCTTCCTGACTTGGAAACTTCCTACATATGTGACCACATAGAAGTCACTTATCTGTCTGATTCTCAGTGGGCTCTTCCCACTGGTACCTTGACCACCTTCAAAACAACTGCTAGGTCTCTTTATTCCTATGCAAAAATATAAAGAAAAGCAGAAACAACACAAGAAATCTATTCTCTCAGGAATGTGAACATCATTGGAATCCCTGAATGGGGGAAATGCTTGTGCACTCGTGTTCTCTCTCTCTCTCTCTCTCTCTCTCTCTCTCTCTCTCTCTCTCTCTCTCTCTCTCTCTCTCTCTCTCTCTCTCTCTCATTTTCTCTCTCTCTCTCTCATTTTCTCTCTCTCTCTCTCTCTCTCTCTCTCTCTCTCTCTCTCTCTCTCTCTCACACACACACACACACACACACGAGTTGTTAGGCCAAGGATTTTCAGGAAGCTTGATTTCTGTAGTCATGCATTCACAGTTCCCCATGTAGAGTCACTCTCTGGGAAATCTTTCCCTAGCACAAGTTGAGGGGTTGAATCAAGATGACCATGGATGCTCTTGAGTCTTTTTCCTGTGCTTTGGCAGCCAGGGTTTAGAAGTCTGTTACTGGAAGAGTGAAAATGCTGCCCTGTGACTTACACTATGTCCAAGGAGACAAATTTTTATCTCTTTTATTTGTTACAATGTGTGGGCTTCCATTCCAGGTGGTGCTTTTCTCTTTCTGTTAGCTCAGGACCACAGATGGCCAGCCATTTATTCTCAAGAACAACCCTGCAGGTGTTTGAAGATAGCTATGGTGCAGGCATCCCCTTTAAGTCAACCAGCTTTGGGTCTCCCTTTTGGGGATTAGCAATAATGATAATGGTAGCTAGTGTTGATATAGCTCTTTAAGATTCATGAAGAGAGGAAAGTAGTGAATGCTGGAGGGGATGTGGCAAAGTGGGAACACTAATTCATTGCTGGTGGAGTTGTGAATTGATCCAACCATTCTGGAGGGCAATTTGGAACTATGCCCAAAGGGCACTAAAAGACTGTCTGCCCTTTGATCCAGCCATAGCACTGCTGGGTTTGTACCCCAAAGAGACAATAAGGAAAAAGACTTGCAAGAATATTCATAGCTGCACTCTTTGTGGTGGCCAAAAATTGGAAAATGAGGGGATGCCCCTCAATTGAAGAATGGCTGAACAAATTGTGGTATATGTTGGTGATGGAATACTATTGTGCTGTAAGGAATGATGAACTGGAGGAATTCCATGGGAACTGGAACAACCTCCAGGAAGTGATGCAGAGTGAAAGAAGCAGAACCAGGAAAACATTGTACACAGAGACTGATACACTGTGGTACAATAGAACATAATGGATTTCTCCATTAGTGTCAATGCAGTGTCCCTGAACAATCTGCAGGGATCTAAAAAACACTATCCACAAGCAGAGGACAAACTGTGGGAGTAAAAACACCGAGGAAAAGCAACTGCTTGACTACAGGGGTTAAGGGGACATGTCTGAGGAGAGACTCTAAATGAACACTCTAATGCAAATACCAACAACATGGAAATGGGTTAGAATCAAGAACACATGTAATACCCAGTGGAATCACGTGTTGGCTATGGGAGAGGTGGGGGGGGGGGAGGAAAAGAAAATGATCTTTGTCTCTAATGAATAATGCTTGGAAATGATCAAATAAAATATTGTTTAAAAAAAGATTCATGAAGAACTTTAAAACATCTCATTTCTCAAAATAACCTTCAATCAATCAGTGAACATTTATTAAGCACCTACTATATGCCAGATACTGTGCTAAGTGCCAGGGATGCAAAAAGAGGCAAAAAACAACCCATGCCCTTAAGGAGCTCATGATCTAATGGAACCTTGGGAAGTAGGTGTTGTTTTTTTTTTGTTTGTTTGTTTTTGGGCTATCTCTATCTTACAGATGATGAAATGGAGACAGACAGAGGTTAAGTGATTTACACAGTTAGTGTCTGAAGCAGGGTTTGAACTCAAGTCTTCCTGACTCCAAGCCCACCACTCTGAGCCCTGCAGCACCTGGTTAATTGTTTTGTAGCATCCAACATAGCAACCAATTATACAGTCTCCTATTGTTCTAGAGTTATAAAGAGATTGTAAGCTTTTTGAAGGGAGAGATAGGTGATACAGTAGGTAGAGGGTCAGACCTGGAGTTGGTAAGACCTGAGTTCAAATTCTGCCTCAAACATTTATTAGCTGGGTAACTTGGATAAGACACTTAACCTTTTCCAGCCTGTTTCTTCATATGTAAAATGGGGATAATAATAGTGCTCTCAGGGTTTGGGGTAGGAGCCAATGAGATCACATGTGCTTTGCAAATCTTAGTGTGCTGTATAAATAAAATCATTCTATCTTTTATGTCCATAGTCTGGGTGCTGGCCCCAAGGTGGGTTCTAAAAATATTTCTTAGAAGAAAATAAGTTTCCCTTCAGAGAGCAAGAATGTTAGCTTTTACTTCTTACTGTTACCTGATGTGGATGGATGACAATTTACATGTTGTTTGGCTTTCTGTTTGCAGAAATCTCCCTAGTCCAGTTAGATAGCATGAGCCTTTCTCAACAGATGTTGGTGAGGTGTGCTGCCATTATTGGAGAGACCTTTACTACATCACTACTCTTTGAAATCCTCCCTTGTTGGAACATGAAGATGATGGTCAAAGCCCTGGCGACTCTTGTTCAGTCCAGCATCTTCTATTGCTTCCAGAGCCACAAAGAGCTTCGGCATTTAACCAACCGAAAGAATGCCACTTTTGAGGTGCATCACCGATCTCTGGCTCTGCAGAGCTCCCAAAAGATAGGTGAGTAGATGTTGAATTGAACCATCTTTCTCCTTGAGGCAAGCCACTCAATCCTAAAAAGTCCATGTTAAATTAAGATGTAGCTTCTGCTGACAGACCAGTTAATAATAAAACTATTCTATTCCCTTTAGAAGGTTTAAGTGGCCAGATAGTGGAGGAGAATGAGGTGACTCAGAGTCACATCTTGAGATTTTGCAAACCTATAATGCAGAAGACAGCCTACGAGCTCTGGCTTAAGGATCAGAAGTCAGCTCTTCATGTGAAATGTGCCCGTTTTCTAGAGGAAGATGCTCATAAGTGTGAGCATTGTGGAAGAGGAGACTTCATTCCCTTCCACCATTTTGCTGTGGACATTCGACTCAACACCTTGGACATGGAAACAGTTAATAAGATGATCGAAACACATGCAATTAGAAGTAAAATAATTTTATTTCTTTCTAAAGCCCAAAATGGGAATTCCAGAGATGGATTCTGGGAGGGGGTGGGATCTATACCTCTGTATGATGTAAGTCACAGTTATCCACTTGTGGCTTAGACTTGAGGAATATCAGGTTTGGGAAACCTTTAAATTTGTTTCTGTAGAAGAATGCAGAATTTCTCAAGGGGAGAGCAATCCTATAATTCCACAACTGTCGGGGATCTTAGAGGTGATCTTGTCCACCCCTTACCTAAAGTTTCAATCCCCTCTATAGCATTAATGATCATTGTCCATATTCTGTTTAAACATCTCCAGAAATACGCAACTTGTTTTCTTATGAGAAAGCCATCCCATTGCCAAACAGTGCTTTTTAAAAAAAATTTAAAGTCTGTTCTTCTTTGAGTCATCAGTCTCTGTACAACTTGCATTTATGAGCCCTCCTTCTGCCTTCTGAGGTCACACAGGAAAAATCTCACCCCTTTTCTGAATGGTAATGCTTCATATACTTGAATACCTTGGAGAATATCTTGCATACATGCGCTCGAGAAGTGCTTCTTGAGTCAAACCAAATACTTCTGTAAATCATATTTTTTCCAAGTTAAATATTTCTAGTTCCTTCAACCAATACAAGTTGCCTTACTATGACTATACTCTAGCTTATTGACAGTTCTTTTAACATACTAACCAAAACTAGACCCAAGACCCTAGCTTCGGTTTAACCAATGATGAGTACAACTGAACTATTACTATCTTCACTTGGGATAGTATAGTTTTACTTCTACAACCTAAATTTTATTAATCTTTTTTTTTAGTGAATATGCATTGTTTTCTAGAAATAAATAACTCTTTCCCTCAGTGGTCACAAACCATCTCTTTAAGAATTCATTCTAGAACTTTGCCTAGGAGTTGACACCCAGGTCATTAGACTGGACTTTTCAGGATCATCCTTCTTTCCCTTTTTTATAAATTGAGACCATTTTTTGCTTCTTCAGTCTGTAAGGGGGAAAAGGAGGACTATTTATTAAAAAGGTTGGATGATTTATTTTAATGTAGGGTTGCCAAGAATTTATATTAATTCCAAAGATGTTTATTTACAATTTATTTACAAAATATAGAAGGAGTGAAGTTAGAAAATCAGAGAGATGATAGGATAAGATATCTAGCCTAAGCATTAAATAATTTACTCCGACCCCTGGTTCAAAACCAGGCAGGGGAGTTTAGTCCTTAACTTGAGAGGCCTTAGCCCTTATAGCCAAGGACCTGGGGATGTCTCTCTCAAGAGGGAGGTCTCTCCTGAGGCTTATTTCTTCAGAAAATCCAGGAAAGGAGTCAGCCTTTTTCACTTACCAGATGTCAGTCCAAAGGAAGAGATTTAAGGATAGTCTCACCAGGAATAAGGTCTCAGGTCTGGTCAGCGGATTCTTCTTTAGTCTCCAACTCAAACTCAGAACTCCAGAAGAAGGCAAAGTCCAAGTTCAACTCCACTCAGGAAGTTGTAACTCCCTTTTAAAGACACTTTCTTTTGCATCATTTCCTATGCCTTCCTATAATTTTATGTCTACTGATCACAGTTGAAGCTTTGCTTTAGGATTGCCCAGGGGCAATCAGTTTGATTCTGATTCTTAACCCATGATTACACATGTGGGTCACAGACCTCCCCACTTAATGATTAAGTGGGATGTTTACACTTTTGGTGATTAGATCTAAAAATGGGTAGATCTTCCCACTCAACTGTAAGTAGCATGTTTACACTTTTGGTGATTAAATCTAAAAATGGGCAGAGGAGTTAAGTTAATTTTCACAATCAGGGGAAAGTTAATTAATTTAATTTTCACAATTGGGGGGAGAGTTAAATTTAATCTTCACAAGTCTTTACATCTGTACCATTCTCTGTGCCTTCCTAAAGATTGAGAATAGTTCATCAATCACATTCATGAATTTTTTCAACCCATTAGGCTACAATTCAGCTCAGCAGGGGCTAGAGCTTATTTAGAGGAGATGGGTATTCTCTATCTTACCTTTTTTGGTTTCTATCCCTTTTGGTGGGTTTGTTCTGCTCTTCCAAATATGAAGATCACTGCCCCTGATAGGAAAGATGAAAGCAAAATCCTTTCTCCTTTTCCTCGTCCATCTACCCCAAGCAGCAAGTCTGGCCCATTCTTTCTTATCTGACATAATTTTTAAACTCCCTTTTGTTAAAAATGTGTGTATTTCTTAGTTGTATGACTCTGGTCAAGTCCCTTAACCTCAATTACCTATCCCTTATTGCTCTTCTGCCCTGAAATCAATCCTTTGGTAATGATTCCAAGGCAGAAGGGAAGAGTTTAAAAACTGTGAGTGCATCAGTGTTCTTTACAAAGCCACTAAGGTCACTTTAGTTACCTTTTCTTCCTCATCAGAATTATTTGCAATTCTATCATGAAAATTTCTTTTCAAAAAGTCTCTCTTAAACCATTTCCCCTTTTATAGTTTCAGATGAGACCTGACCTAGAGTATAACACTTATCATGCCCCATGTTTCCTTTCCTAGACATCATAAACTGAATGATGACATGGTTACTTCCTCTTAAGATTCTTTCACTTCAGCCATTAGTTCCTGCTGATTGATCAGAATTAGATCCAGTATAGCAATTCATTAAATTCATTTTTCAGTTAATTTGTCTTTTAACTGAAACTGCTTTCTCCAAAATTACTGATGATCTCATTTAATCACCTTTTCTCCATCCTTATCCTTCTTGATTTCTCTACAACTTTTGATCCTTGATGTCCTTCTCTTCCTAAATAACCTCTCTTCCCTGGGTTTTCATGACACTATTATTTCTTGGCTATTTCATTACTCCTCAGTCTCTTGTGCTGGGTCTTTATCCATGTCATGCTCATTAATGGTGACTGTACTCCAGAGCTCAAGAGCTCCAGAGCTACTAGACCCTCTTCTCTTTGATCCAAAATAGTTTGCAGGTTTCTCTGTTTGTTTACCTATTCTAGAGCCACAATCCTGAAAGGATTTGATCATTGACACTTTAGCTGCTCACTTCAACTAAAGTTTCATAATGAGACCATAGTCTGAGAACTAGAAGTCAAGGAATCACTTTACAGATGAGGAAACTGAGGTCCAGAAAAGTTGAATGATTTACCCAAGGTCATATAGTTAACTAAGTGGTTAAAGTTTATTTCAAAGTTAGGACTTCCCAATGCTAGGTCCAGATATCTATCCACTATACAACACTGTCATTTGCAAGGGTCAACTCAGTCTTGTCATAAATTTCTCTGGTTTTCATTGCCAGCATTTCTTTCTAAAGCCTTGAGGTCATGAGATGACATAAAGGAACCTCATGTGTGTGCCTCCTGAGGAACTGAGAGTATTTTTTGGATATCTCATTCTCTCATAACTACACTGTGAAGCCAAGAAGAATGAATAGAATTCATCTTTTTTTTTTTAATGGAAACATAGAAACTTAATGCTTCACCCAAAATCAAATAAGCCACCAGTAAAAAGAAATACACCTTAGATATACTAACTCTACTTTGGGTCCCTTCTAGGATCACAAGAAGGAAGTTGGAAGGGATTTCTCATTTGAGAGAAGAGGAAAGAAATCTGAGCTGTACAGATCTCAATCTTTGTTTTATCTTCACCCTTTCCTTAAAGGGAGATGAGGAAGCAACATAGAAAAATGCATGGGAAAATCAACTTAAATTTTTCCCCTTATAAACCCATATGATTTGATAGGGAAAACATGAGATTTGGAGAAGACTTAGAAGCTATTCCTAGTTCTGCCTCTAAGTTAACCAAGTCAGCATTATCTCTGGGCCTGCTTTTTTCACCTAGAAAATGAGGAAGTTGGCCTAGTTAAGCTTTAAGGAACATCTGAGATTCCATTCTGTTCTTTCTTGAGTTATTTGTATATTTTGTGTCATTCTGAAATCCAATGAGACAAGCCTACCTTCAGAAGGTCTTTTGTCTTATAGATTGGTGCCAAGAATTGTCTTATTATGATCCCATTGCATCTCTCCATTAGCATCTGATCTTTTTGCTCAAGATTGTCAATTCATTGATTCAGTCTTCATGGGACATAGAAATGAGCCAAAGAGGACGAGTGGCTAGGTGGCTCAATGGATTGAGAACCAATCCTAGAAACATAAGAACCTATGTTCAAATATGGCCTCAAATGCTTCCT
This sequence comes from Monodelphis domestica, assembly GCF_027887165.1. Lineage (NCBI taxonomy): Eukaryota > Metazoa > Chordata > Mammalia > Didelphimorphia > Didelphidae > Monodelphis > Monodelphis domestica. The sequence continues at coordinate 62,225,799 of NC_077228.1, read as the reverse complement.
AGCTGTGTGACCCTGGGCAAGTCACTTGACCCCCATTGCCTAGCCCTTACCACAATTCTGCCACACAACCAATACATAGTATTGAATCTAAGATTGAAGGTGAGGGTTTAAAAAAAGAAAGAAAGAAATGAGCCAACCAACTGATTTAATTTGCTTCATAGGTACAGAAACGATGTTCCCATACAGTCCAGTAAATGAAGAGAGAGCTGAATTTTTGTCAGAAGATCTCAGGTACAGTAATACAATAAAGGGTAGATAGGCAATAAACATCTGTCATCCAAGGAAATCAAAACACTGTTAGAAACATTTGAAAGTCAATGTCATGTGTCCTCTATTGTCCAGACAGGGAAATTGGGGGAAGATGAGGTATATTAATCTGTCAAAACTGTCACTTAATCTGATTTGATCTGATAAAGGCAGAAGTTATATCCAGAATAGATTCCACTATATTATGGTGTCATGTAGTAGGCAAAAGATTTTGATGCTAAAAACACATGATGCTATTTTAAGTTATCATTCTTCATTTTTCTTCACCAGTCCTGAAGAAATAGGAGAAAAGATCTTGTGTTTATTTGACAACACTTTAATAAAAATAAGCTCAACTGAGGAAATAACTGCACCTACAGAACCTTGTCAGTGTCTGGAAATACTGGAATATGTTTTATTACCTCTTGCCTACCACTTTACAATTCTAGAAGAATCAAGCAAAGCCTTATATTACTACTTAGAAGTTGTAGCTGGTTATATCAATCTAACAGATTATTATTTGGTAAGTTTTAGAGTGCCAAACTTTAACATAATTATGTTAAAGGAGTATGCAATTTTCAAATTTGTTATAGTTACATGTTAGTGGCACATATATTCCTTCAGCAGCAGAAAAACAACAGAGCTTTGCCCCTAATTAGCAAGAGTGATTAAGTAAAATAAGAAACCACCAATGTTTGGGATGTCAGGTAATGGTAATACTCATCCATGACCATTCTAGTAAACTCACTCTCAACCCAATTTATTTATTTGTTTGTTTGCTTGCTTATTTTTAGTCAATTTAGAACATTATTCCTTAGTTACAAGAATCATATTCTTTCCCTCCCTTCCCTTCCCCCAGCCTTCCCGTAGCCGACTCGCAATTCCACTGGGTATTACATGTGCCCTTGATCAGAACCTATTTCCATGTTGTTGATGTTTGTACCAGGATGCTCATTTAGGATCTATATGCCCAATCATATCCCCTTGACCCATGTAATCAAGCAGTTGTTTTTCTTTTATGTTTCTGCTTCCACAGTTTTCCCTCTGAATGTGGATAGTGTTCTTTCTCATAGATCCCTCCAAATTGTTCAGGATCATTACATTGCCACTAATGAAGTCCATTACATTCAGTTGTATCACAGTGTATCCATCTCTTTGTATAATGTTCTCCTGGTTCTGCTCCCTTCACTCTGCATCAATTCCTGGAGGTTGTTCCGGTTCTCAAGGAATTCCTCCAGTTTATTATTCCTTTGAGCACAATAGTATTCCATGTAAAAGAGAGAATATACATGCATGCAAAGGACATCATCTGTCAATCAAAAGGAACATTCCAAATGGAATGTCACCGGGAAAAAACAGTTGGAGCTAAGCCAAAGGCTAAGAGGCTGGACTAAACCCTTTGGCTTCTAAACTGGGCTGGACTGTCCTGGGGCTTCTGACAGAGTGGGGGAGAAGAAGAGAGGCTTTTGGCTTCTTGTGGCTGATGGTGGTGACTGAGCCTGAAGAGCTAATTTGTATCTCCAATACTTATCTGACTGATTGACAAAAGAAGAAAGAAGACAAATAGTTGTCCTCCTATCTCTCTGACTGTCCCTGCTAGTGACTGATTGCCATTTCCCCAATATTCTCCTAACCCTCATTTTAGAGAATAGGGAACCCTATCCCTCTTACCTTATTCTCCATCATTTCCCATCTTCCCGATAAACCCTTACGTGCGTTAAAGAAGAGAAAAGAATATTCTCTCTAGAGCATCATAGTTCACTGAGTGAAACTGAGAAGGGGGAGGGAAAACTGAAAGGATGGAGAAAACAATTTTTTTTAATCAGGTGTCCCCTCTTGTGGCAAAAGAAGCATTCCCTAGTTTCTCTCTGCATTGGTTTTGGTTTTGTGTAACTAGATTTTCTGAAAGTCCTAGCCATTTTGAATTTCTTGATTTCCTTTATCTCTTTTTCTTTTAGATATTTCTGTTACTTCTAGTTTATCTTTCAAGTCTTGCATTTGTTTGTGCTGTTCTGTATGATTATCATGGAGATAACTAGCTGTTTCACATAATTCTATGAGACTGACCGTGTCATATTTAGGGAAATAGTGCTTAAAGAAGTTCTTTAAATGAGGTGTGCAGCCCCTCAAAAACTGTCTACACACATGACCCGAAGACTCCTCACTATTAGCCTCTAGACCCAATATTGATTCTGCCATTTCTGATAGTTAATCAATGTATGTGGCTGGATGTTCTCCTTTGTTTTGTATGAGCTTATCAAATCTAGCCCATGCATTCAACTTTGAGCAAAATTGCTTAATAGCCTGGAGCAAGTCTTCCCTACATTTCCTTAAATAGGACATCCTAGTGGGATTTGCAAAATCTAGATCTTCCCTTTGCTCCTCAGTTGGCCAGCTAGTTAAGTTATTATCAGTCCTAGTCTTTTCAAGGAATTGCCTTTGCTCATGGGGGCTAAACAGTTCAGAGAGGAGAAACTTCATCTTCAAAGTCAGGGTCAAAGGTCCTAAAAGCACGTTTCAGTTCCTTCTGTGATTTGAAAGGTTGTTCTGTGAAATTTGGGAAACATCTTTTTAGGGATTCGAGTTCCTGTGATGTAAATTGCCTGCGGACTTTAGATTGTAGTACACCAGTTGTAGTTGATAGCTTGGTGACTTCCTTCAATGGACAAATCTTTTTTGGTTCACTGTCAGACTTGGTGTCATTGTCACCTTCATTTCCCTTTTCATTGACCTTAGATTTCTTAGCCTTTCTTTCCTTTTCATTAGGTACACTATCTGCCTGTCCATTGTTCTTGTCCTTAACCTGATCTAGCCCTTTTTCCTTGATCAATTTTTCAAACAAGTTCTTAATGATGCTTTCCAGGTTGTTATCTACCAGTATCTTTTCTGCCTTTTTGGGGATCACAAATCTATAAATCTTTTTCAAATAAGTTAGAGTTTGTAAAACTGCCATAAAGATAACATAAACCTGAGCCAGAATTTGCCAGAGTATAGGTTCAGTTTGAAAAGGTAATTGCAGTATAAACATGTTTGTGCTGCCTATGTAGTCCAGCGAGTCAAATATCTTGTGGGTCATTTTACTATAAAGTATGTTGTAGACCCAGAATCTAGCAATAGCTGCCATAACCACAGCTCCACAGATAACCTGCTTAAATATCTTTCCTACTGGAGTTTCTTAGGATTTTGGGGTTCAGTCTGTTTTAGGGGTGCCAATCTATATAATAGATAGATATTCCTGAGGGTGTCGATTGATTCTCTAGCTGACTAATGGATCAGTTTTTCCTATCCTCCTCCCTTTTCCTCCCACTTCAGAAACCTTTCAGCTTCCCCTCCCCCTTCTCTAGAGAAAATACTCTTTTCTCTTCTTTAACTCAAGTAAGGATTTATTGGGGAAGACAGGAAAGGATGGAGAATAAGGTAAGAGGGAAAGGGTTCCCTATTCTCTAAAATGAGGGTTAGGAGGATATTGGGGAAATGGCAATCAGTCACTAGCAGGGACAGTCAGAGAAATAGGAGGACAACTATTTGTCTTCTTTCTTCCTTTGTCAATCAGCCAGATAAGTATTGGAGATACAAATTAGCAGGCTCAGCCACCACCATCAGCCACAAGAAGCCAAAAGCCTCTCTTCTTCTCCCCCACTCTGTCAGAAGCCCCAGGACAGTCCAGCCCAGTTTAGAAGCCAAAGGGTTTAGTCCAGCCTCTTAGCCTTTGGCTTAGCTCCAACTGTTTTTTCCCGGTGACATTCCATTTGGAATGTTCCTTTTGATTGACAGATGATGTCCTTTGCATGCATGTATATTCTCTCTTTTACATCTATCACCAACATATACCACAATTTGTTCAGCTATTCCCCAACTCAAGGGCATCCCCTCATTTTCCAGTTTTTTGCCACCACAAAGAGCGCAGCTATGAATATTCTTGTATAAGTCTTTTTTCCTCAACCCAATTTAGCTTAATTATCTTTCAGATTATTTTTATATAATGACTTACAAAGTTGATTTGAGGCCATGTTTTTGGGAGGTATGCTGCTTATTCCAGGTACCAAAATCACCATTTATATTTCTGCAGAACAATAATACCAGGAGCCACAACACAAAGCATCATCTATTCATCCAATATCCTTAGTGCATAGCTCTAAAAATATGACTCTGAGAAAGAGGTCCAAAACAGAGGAAAGAAGGGACTTTTTCCTTCTCCCTACTGATAGCACCCTCCCAACAATGGCCAAGTATCCTGGACAAATTTCTCCTTAGAATATTGTTCAAACTGATTTTGTTGCTTACAATCTAGTAAGCCATTCATTTTCTTTCTTGTACCATTGGTCGGAATATTTCCTAGGGTACAACAACTATTAGGAACATAGTAGGAGATCAAGAAACTAGAGCTATAAGTTGATTCAGGGAAGTAGGGGTCAGGACCCAGTGGGAAAAGAAGATAGTAGTTATCTGTTGGTCCAGATTCAAAGAAGCACCACCATCCAAATAATATGGGAGGGACTAGACCTTCCAGCCTGCCTCATTTTGTCTTTATACACCTCTCAGGTACTTTTTTTTGACAACCTTCTCTTCTTTCCTTTCTTTTTCAAGGCTGCCTTTGACACTGCATTGAATCAGATTTCATCTATGTCAAAATACTATGGGGGTATGTGGGGAAGGAAATAAAGTTAAAGGGAGAGAAGATATATTTCTTCTTGGCCCTACAATCTCTTGGGAATGCAAAGATCTTCCTGTCTTTCTATTCCACAAAGGGCTTCTGACAGGATGAGTATATATGACTTGGGTTTAGTACCCAACCTAGATAGTCCCCCAAGGGAGTATCTTCTGATAATATAGGCTGCTATGAGAACTTCAGGATAATAATAATTAATTAAACCAAAAGCTGACATTTATATACTACTTAACTATATTCTAGGCATTGTGCCAAGCCTATATATATTATATTTATTATTTTATTTATAATATATAATATATTACATATATAATATAATATAATAATATTAATAATATTATAATTATTATTTTATTTGATCCTCACCACAACTCTGGGTGGTAGGGGCTATTATTTTCTTCACTTTACAGATGAGGAAACTGAGGCAGACAGAGGATCAGTGACTTCTCTAGTATTGTTCAGCTAGTAAGTGTCAAGGCAGAATTTGAACTCAGGTCTTCCTAACTCTATGCCCTGTACTCCATGCACTGTGCCACATGGCTGTGAGGAGTTATGGGTGGTTGAGGAGAAATACTCTGAATCTACCTTTATCCAACATTAACTGGCTGCCTTTTTAAAAAAATTTTTATTTTCCCAATTACTTGTAATAATAATTTAAAACATACATTTCCCTAAATTATAAGATCCAAATTGTCTTCCTCTCTCCTCCTAGAGAGGGCAAGTAATTTGATTTGGATTTTGAATGTGTTATCATGCAAAACATACTTCCATATTGGTTATTATTATAAAAAAATACTCATATAAAACCAAAACCCCCAAATAACAATCCAAATAAGCTTAAATGAAAAATAGTATGTTTTGATCTGCATTCAGACCCCATCAGTTCTTTCTCTGGAGGTGGATAGGATAATTTGTCATAAGTCCTTCAGAATTGTCCTGGAACCTTGTATGGCTGATAGGAGTTAAGCCTTTCACTGCTAATCATTCCACAATATTAGTTACTGGGTACAATATTCTCCTGGTTCTGCATATTTTGCTATGTATCAGTTCAAGTAGATCTTTCCAGCTTTTTCTAAAATCATTCTGCTCATCAGTCCTTATAGCACAGTAGTATTATATCACCATCATGTACTACAATTTCTTTAGCCATTCCCCAATTGATGAATATCTCCCCAATTTCCAATTCTTTTTTGCCACAAAAAGAGCTGCTATAAAAACTTTTGTACAAGTAGGTCTTTCCCCCCCTTTTAAAAAATTTCTTTGGGAGATCAAAGGGGTATATAGACAGTTTTATAGCCCTTTGGGCAAAGTTCCAAATTGTCCTCCAAAATGGTTGGAGCAATTCATAATTTGTTACCTTTTGTGGAAGTAAAATTTTGAAATGAAAACGACCACTCACTGTGTTGAGATTTGGAGAAGGCAAATGGATGGGATTTGTCTGTCATGTAGGTAAATCCTATTGCATGTTGCTTTGCAGCCCTAGACTTCCAAGGCAGTGGGTGGAACTTCATAGAGACTTGCCATATGCTCAGAGCTGAGAGGATGGAGGCAGGGGTAGAACTTGGCAACAGTTTCTTGTTGCTCTTTTCTCTGGTAAATGTAGGGAAAGACCGTCCTGGGAAATACGACCCTATCTGATCTGCTACCTTGTCTCTTGGTTTCAGGCATATGTGTATTTATGTGAAGGGGAGAGATTGTTAAAATCTATGAAGCATGAGAAATCCTGGAGCTTCAAATTTGAGGTTGCCATCTTTTATGCTCTTAAGGGTCAGGTAAGAAATTATTACATAAGGGTCTATAACCTCCCTTTTCTAGTATCCTTCTTTATTCTTTACCACCATGTCTCACAGTTTACAGGCTGCCTGCCACTACAACCAGAAGAGTCCCATCATATCAGCTCATTTACTGGTATCTTCCCTTAAGGAAAGAAAGACAACTCAGATCTACCCTCTCCTACTAGCTAGATATACCATATAGCGATATATGTGTGAATAACATAACTAATGATGATATTAATATCATTATTTTACCATTTATATACTGCTTTAAGGTTTGCAAAGTGCTTTACAAATATTATCTCATTTTATGTACACCACATCCCTGTGAGGTAGTGCTATTTAATAATAGCATCACTGTTTTACAGATGAGGAAATTGAGGGAGACAGAGGTTAAATGGCTTGCCTAAAGTCATACAGGTAGTAAGTGTTTGAGGCTGAATTTGAATCTGAATTTGGATCTTTTTGATTATATATCCATCACTCTACCTGACTATTTCTACACATACACACTTGGCGATTCCATATCCTTCAAAATGAGATTCTTGCAAAAGTTTAATTCGATGTCATTTAGACCTAGAGGTCCTAGCCATCCTTTTCTTAAGTTTTATTGATTTTTTAAAATTATTTATTTATTTATTACATTAATTCCAAGGTATCTATGTATACTTAAGACTAGTCTAGCTGCTTCCTTTATGCCATTCCTACTTCTTGGAGTAGCACATTGTTAAAATCTAACATCAGGAATCCTATGAGATCTGTCCGTTTTTTACATCCCCCCACCACACTCTGGCTTCATATTGGGTTTTCAGGACTATTGGGCTTAATTCCACCTCAAGCCAAGCTTTCCCTATGTTTGTCCTAGTCTCCACCTTTTCTCTATGTTATGACAATACTTCTTATAATCTTCATCTTCCTCCAAAGGATTTTACAAATACATTTATTTATACTTGACCCTGGCATTTCCTTTGTTGTCATCTCCACACTTGGCAGAGAGATCAAGTGTTCGCTGGATATAGCCATTATTTAAATTGTTAGTTTCTTCTGATCATATATTTCTCCCCATCTTTTGATTTTTCCCTTTTCTCATCTAGATAAGAGCATAATCCATATCTTTCTTCCCTCTACCTCATTCAACCTTGTAACTTAAACCTTTTTCTTTTTTTGATCCTCTATTCTAAGAAGTGCTCATTTACTTTGTCTTCTTCCTAATTTTTAATCTCTTTTTAAAGATATTCTGAATTCTATTCTTCCACTCATGGGTTATACGCTCAAAGGTTCCCTCTTTAAAAAGAGGGAGCAGTTTTCTCTTTATTCTATGTGCCCCATGAAAGGTAGTGCTTAGGAATAAAAAAAAAAAAGGTGAACTCCTTCCTCAATTCCATTTCTCTTTTTTATGTCTTTGTGATTTTATGCTATCCACATTTTCTCTATATTTCTTTTAGAACATTTTCATGAGCTAGAGTCAGCATTTATATTTATATGTGTATATATGCATATACAGTAGGATCTCTGTATCTTTGAGGATATGTTTCAAGACCTACAGTGGATGACTGAAACCCAGGATATATGTATACATCTTCTTTTAACTGCAGGATAATTAAATCAGCCTCTATGGGAGTAAGAGGAAAGGCACAACTGCATTATCAGCACCTCTACTCTTCTACTATGAGACCATTATTACTGTAAATATGAGCTTTTAAAAACAAAGGGATTGTGATAATGCATTAAATTTTAAAAATCAGCAAGAACTCTAGAGGTAGGCTAGAGAAAAGTTGTTTTTTTTTAAACCCCCACCTTCCATCTTGGAGTCAATACTGTGTATTAGCTCCAAGGCAGAAGTGTGGTAAGGGCTAGGCAATGGGGGTCAAGTGACTTGCCCAGGGTCACACAACTGGGAAGTGTCTGAGGTCAGATTTGAACCCAGGACCTCCCGTCTCTAGGCCTGACTCTCAATCCACTGAGCCACCCAGTTGCCCCCCTAGAGAAAAGTTTTTGCATGGGTATGGGGACAAAGGGAGATGATTCATGTACTGGGATAGTCAATGTCACCATGTTACAGCCTGTTCTCATTTGGTTTGTGGTCTGAAAGTTATGAATTGGATTTTTTTTAATCTTTCTGGAATTTTTTCAATGCTATGTTATGAATTATTTGTTTTTTATTTTCTGGAATTTTTTTTATCCATGAAAAACAATGGATAACTGAATCATCAGATACAACTATATATGGGACTGATATGTGTGTGTTTATTTATTTGTTTTTTTATTATTATGATAGGGAAAAAAGAAATCAAGTTTCATCCAGACAATTTATTTGGCAATGCATACAGTTGCAAAACAAACTAGGTCCATGGCTCTCAGGAACCAAGGACCCAGAAGTTTGGTTTCTCACTGTTATTATACAATTTGGAGATAGTAAGAAACAGAAAACACTTAGGTGAGAGGGAGAGAGGGTATTTTTTGTAGCCAGGTTATAGAGGGGAAGGGGATTAAACTTGTGAAATCACAAAATCAAGTGACTCACATAGAGTTGCAATTTAATTTCACAAAATAATGGAAAAAGGCAAAATGGAGTCATTAATGTTGTTTTTAATGAAGCATTCCCCCTTTGATCCTAAGGTTGTCAACCTCCAGGATCACTTATTTAAAAGCTTTATGTATTAAGAATTTCTGGATGAAAGAATACCCTTCTTTAAGGGGCATCAAAGAGATGGTGTGAGAGTCAAAAAGAATATAAGCAGAATCATAATCTCATACATATCCTAAGAAGACATACCTTGCTAAATATACTCTGTAAGTGAATTAAGTTAGGCTAAAGATGAAGCTACTTATAGTACTCACCATAAACTAATTTGTGAGGAGAGATTTACATGTTACCAAAGTAACCAAGAAAACTCAGCAACCACAAACACCATGAAACAAAAATCCTAAGCAATTCAATAATGATCATCAATATTAAATAACATGAAGTCTTCTTGTAACCTGTGATAAAATTATAATTAGTAAGGATTCATAGAGAGGCAATTAAAAATTAATTGGAAATGAAGTAATTGAACTCTCCAAAATTGGTGGGTCAAAGAACAAATCATAGGAACAATTACTGCTTTCATTGAAGAGAATGACAATGAGGAAACAACACATCAAAATTTATGGGATACAGTCAAAGCAGTACTCAGAGGAAAGTTTATATCCCTGAGTGCCTATATTAATAAAAAAGAGAAAGAAGAGATCAACGAATTGAGCATGCAACTAAAAAAACTAGAAAAAGAACAAATTAAAAACCTTCAGATAAAGACTAAATTAGAAATCCTAAAAATCAAAGGAGAAACTGATAAAATTAAAAGTAAAAGAACTATTGAACTAACAAATAAGACTAGGAGTTAGTATTTTAAAAAAATAAATAAAATAAAGTATTGATTAATCTAAGGAAAATTTTATGGTGGTACTCCCAGTTCTCTGTACCTTTTTAAAAGTTTCTTTTTAAGTCACCCTAATTGCCAAATCAATTCCTGTGTGTTCTTTTTTCCTTCTTAGAAATAATAGTAAGGACTGGTTCCAAGGCAAAAGAATGGTAAGGACTAGGCAATTGGAGTTAAATGAATTGTCCAGGGTCACACAACTGTCTCTCAATCTACCAAACCACCTAGATGTCCCACTATGTGTTAAATTAATCCAGTCCTACATTTCCTTGAGGCTTTTCAATTATAACCCCAGGAAGGTCAAAGAAGACAGGGCATGTAGGCAGCAAAAGCTACTTGTTCAAAAAGAATAACTCAATGTTGCAAGCATATTTCTACATTTTCCATTTCATAAGGAATAACTAAATAGTTTCTCATATCCTTCTTATCTAAATGAGATCAAAATGTTTTTTCCAAAAACTCTAAACTCCTTTACTTTCAACCTGTATTCACGGAACAGACTACAACTTTTCTGCCCATTCTCCTTTCATCCTTACTTGCTCAAACTTTCTTCCTTTCTTTTGATATCCCTCCAGTGGATTTAGATCAAAGCCTTTCAAAACTGCATCTTCCTTTTCTTTTTTTTAAATTTTAACTTTTCCTATTTGGATCCAACACCTCTCTTATTTCCTCTTATTTGCCTAATTCATCTATTCTTTATTTCCCAATCATATTTAAGAATATCTAAAGAACCTGTCGTTCCACTGAATTTCCCCCTTGCAATTTAGCAGAGGTTTTGATTACACAAAAACAATTAATACTGCAATACTTTTACCTCTGGAGTTCTGAAAAGCTTGCAAACACATGGTCTATTCCAATACCTTATGGTGATTTTGCTACTAAGTTTGCCTAAACTATAAAGTTCTGTTATATCATTCACAGAAGAAATGTACTGGCAACACAAAACATTTTTCCAAATTAAATTTTACTTATTTTTAAGGTTTTCCCTAATTTAAACTCATTTCTAGAAAAGAGTTAATAATAGGTAGTTTTTAAGGATCAGGTAAATTTAAACTGAAAACTGCAAACTCATTTTTAAAATTTGTTTTGGAACTTTACTAATACTACTTTCAAATTTGCTTCAGTTTTCTTTAATCGGTGAAATCACCTTTTCCCTTGCATTAAAACAAAAAATTGATCGCTCTCCAGGGAATGAGTGATAAAAGGTTCAAGCATTGTTTCCATGTAACTTTTGTTCTTAGTTTTTCTTAAGGCAAATTCCACAAAGTGGTACCCCTAAACTCACTAAAACATTTCAATATTTATAAAAATATTTAAACCATAATTTGCAAAGTCGTAGTAGAGAGCTTATATTTATCAACCACAAGGCCATAAATTCTCACAGAATGAGGAAAAAAAAGATGAACCTCCTTATCTGTATTGTCTTTTTTCCTCTCTCCTTAACTTGACCAGACTTTGGAGGGCAAAGAGAAACTTTTTTCCCAAAGACTCAGAAAAGTTCCTCAGAAAAACATTCTTTTTCCTTTGGCTGATCAAGCCATAGGAAGAAGCTAGTTTGATTTACCAAGACATAAAATACACATAATACACATAAAACATACACACAGTACTTAGTCATTGGTGAAGTTTTTCCTGCTTATATCCTACTGAAAGTTTTTATCTAAATCTAAAATCCCTGCTTGATTTTATATTATATGTTATACATAAATAATATATTATTATGTATAATAATGTTATTTTTGTTATGTTATATTATGTTATTAACCAGGAGAGCTGTTTTGAAACTCCATCCTTCTACAGTGCTTTTTCAATTATGACTCTGCCAAGGCATTCTTAGAGCTCCATCTTTAGATATCCACTTCCAAATGGGAAATTTCCCCTATTTCCAGGCCAGACATATCTAAGGGGTATCCATCAACTTACTAGAGCTGGTCTCTATGGTACATTTGTCAGGAGACTACTCACTTCTAAAGAAGTGCATCTGGATATCATTCAGAGGATGTGGAGAAGTCTATTAGTAGAAATCTTATCAGATTGCCCTCAGTCAGTGTTGGTGAACCTTTTAGAGACCAAGGGCCCAAACTGCAACCCTCATGCAGCACGTGAGCTGCCTCCTTATCCCAGATAGAGGAGGGAGGAAGTGCTCCAGTTGCTGGGCAGAGGGGTGGGGAATGGTGAAGAGGGGGAGGGGAGCAACCCTCTTTATTACCCATGCCATAGGTTCACCAACATGGCCCTAAAGTATTCCTTCAACAAAGGTTCAGCTGTCACATGGAGCTTTGCAATCTCCCATTCCTTCATGGTCACCATAACTGTTACAGTGGGGGGGGGGGAAGAAACTGAGTTTCATCTAAACAAATGATTTATTTGGCAATGCACATGGTTGCAAAACAAACCAGGTCCAAGACTCAGTAACCAAGGACATAGGAGTTTGATCTCTCACTATTAATATACAATCTGGAAGGAGAGAAAAACAGTAAACACAGGATTATAGATATTGAGACATCTGCTTTCTTATTGGTAGAGGGAGCTAGGAGACACTGAAATGAGAGGGAAGGGAATATTCTTGTAGTTCTGAAGTAGTAGTCTTGTGAAATCGCTAAAATCAGGTGATTCACAAGGAATTAAAACAACATCAAAAAATGGTTGATAAAGGCAAAATAGAGCCATTATTATTTTTAATGTAACTATATATGTATGTGTATATATTTGTTATGTTTATATGAGTATGTGTACATATATCTATATCTCTAGAGTTGGATATAGATATATATGCACATATGTGTGCATGTATATATTCCTGAAATCACCTGCTACCTGCATCCTATTCCCATCTGGGAGAAAGAATGCATCATGCCAGCTCTTCCTTCAGGCAGGGCTGGACTACAGAAATTTAATTCTGGAATGCTTGAATGGACTTTATTAAATTAATATTTGGGGGGCACAGCTAAGTGGCTCAGTGGATTGAGAACCAGATGAGAGATCCTGGGTTCAAATTTGACCTCAGATACTTTGGGTAAATCATTTAATCTCCATTGCCTAGCCCTTACCATTCTTCTGCATTGGAACTAATACATAACATTGATTCTAAGAGTTTGAGAAAATTAATATATGCAAAGCACTTTGTAATTCACATGTGTGTGTTGTATATGTGTGGTGAGAGAATGAGTAAGAGAGATGGAAGATAGAAAAATGTCAGCTATTGTTCTCATATAGTTACTTTTCCTACTCTTTTCCTCTCCTTGGCACATAGGTCTCCTTCCATGTGGGCCAGATGGTGCTTGCCAAGAAGATGACGAGGAAGGCATTGAAGTTACTAAACCGTGTCTTTCCTTACAATTGCTTTTCGGTTCTCCTCCAGACACATATTGAGAAAAACAAACATGCCAATTACATCAACCAGAAGGCACAGAACCTCCCTCCTCCACAGTAAGAGACAGAATTGGGAGAGAGCTGGGGAGGGCATCCTACATCCCTACAGGATGAGGCGTCCCAACAATCTGACACAGGAGAACTCCAGCATGATTTTGAAGTGTCATCCTTTTAGATAGGTGCCCATTCCAAAGGAAGTAATCACTCTGGAGAAGAGTGGATGGTCTGGCTTTTGGAGTGTCTTCAAGAACCCTTTAAGTAGCCTTATAGGACCAGGACAGGACAGTTCTTAGAGGTTCAGAAAACGTATGTTGGCCAGCTATATGATCTTCTGAAGATTCTGAATGGTTAAAATGAATATTAGTGTGGAAAGAAAGTAATTTAATTGACCAAGAGGGGGCAGCTGGGTAGCTAAGTAGATTGAGAGCTAAGCCTAGAGAGGGGAGGTCCTACATTCAAATTTGGCCTCAGACACTTCCCAGCTGTGTGATCCTGGACATGTCACTTAACCCCCTTTGCCTGGCCCTTACCACTCTTCTGCCTTGGAACCAATACACAGTAAGATGGAAGGTAAGGGTTAAAAAAAAAGTGACCAAGAGAACATTATTAATAAATGGTATATGTGCCTTTTTTTCCATCTATATGAAATGTTTATAAGAATAATCTGCATATAATCGGAGATATTTCTGATGAGGCTAGTCTCCGGGAAAGGGGGAAAGAGGGAATAAGCATTTACATAGACCTGTGTTCCAGGAGCTGTGCTAAGGGCCTTTTACAAATATTATTTGATCCTCATATCCACTTTGCAAGGTCAGTACTATTGTTATCTTTGATTTATAACTGAGGAATTCTGAGGCAAGCAGAAGTTAAGTGATTTGTCCAGGGTCACAAAACTAAGAAGTGTTTGAGGTTGAGGTTGACCATGGACTCAGTGCCCAGTGCTCTATCCTCTGCTACCTAATGGGAAATAGGTAGGCTTTCCCAAGTGATAATCCACACTAACTGACATCATGCTCTGACCTTACTGTTTGGTGTCCAAAAACAAAGAGTTACATTCCTTTGACCAAAATACTTTCTTGATGTCTGCCCTCCCAAAAGGTGTTGCTAGTGTACATGCAAAAATTATGCATGATTCATAAATATGGCTAAGTGAAGCATAAATGTAGGAAATGAAGATTCACCAAAGGTACTTGCCATTATTATGGAAGAGAGTCTAGAATCAGAGTGTCCTTCTAATGCTCCTGCTTGTTTTTTTTTAAACCTTTCCCTTCCATAGTTGATACTAAATATTGGTTCCAAGGCAGAAGAATGGTAATGACTAGGCAATGGGGGTTAAATGACTTGTCTAGGGTCTCACAGTCTAGGTGTGTCTGAGGTCGCATTTGAACCCAAGACTTCCCATCTCCAAGTCTGGCTCTCTATCCCTTGAGCTACCTCTCAGCCCTATCTTCTTTCTCAAAGGGCATTCTACATCAAGAAACTTGCTTTTCTCTCAAGATAGTGACCCCAACCTTCTTCCTGAAACAAAGATCCATCCTTTAAACCCTAATAATTTTCTGGTTATGTTGTATGGATATGACTACTTTCTGAGAAACTGAAGTTGAAAATTGCCCAAAGAGCAACAGATCCTCATGGCAGGCATGAGCAGTCTGAAACACAAATATAATAGAATATATACTCTCTGAGAGCCAGACAGGCTTTAGCTCCTTTCAGAGTTCTGAGGTATTTACCCTGGAATGTCTCTTTTCTACTTCCAACTGCTCGAGTCCCCATCAACTGTGTTTCCTCCGTCATTAGGGGCTAACGATTAACTGTGTAGCCAGGTGGCCCAGTAGACAGAGTGCTGGACTGGAAGTCACGAAGACTCATTTGCCTGAGTTCAAATCTGACCTCAGACACTTACTAGCTGTGTGATCCTGGGCAAGTCACTTAATCCTGTTTGCCTCAGTTTCTTCATCTGTCAAATGAGCTAGAGAAATAAATGGCAAACCACTCTAGTATCTTTGCCAAGAAAACCCCCAATGGGGTCCCAAAATTTGGACACAACAGTGATTAACAGCCCAGTTATTCTTAAACTAGCTTTTATAGTGAGATGGTTGCTTCAAAGATATGGCAAGAAAAAAGTAACTTCAGGAATTATCTTGCCCACTATTGCATCCTAAGTAGAATTTCCCTTTGTTTCTCTGTTGCTTCTCTCTTGTTGCCCCATTGTACAATTTTACTTGTCCTTTGCCTGACAGAAAGAGAAAAATGGCTCAGCTTTACCAACAAATCTCTTGCCTGTCCACAATATGGCAGATCTACAGCTTGGATTGTGCTTGTCATTGCAAGTATTTTGAGCACCTAGCTGCCATGATGCAAGTGAATTCTGCACTCAAAACTCAAGACGACTTCGAAGTAGGTTTTCATATACTCAGTCACAGAATTGCAAGGAATATAAGAGATCATCTATTTTGTTACAAATGAATGAATGTAAACAATGTGGAAAAATGTGTTGTATGAAAGCACTGGTATAACCTATATCAGACTACCATGTTGGAGAGGCAGGAAAGAGGGAAGGAGAAAATCTGAATCCTAAAATATCAGAAAAATTATGAAAAATTATTTCTATGTATAATTAAGTAATTTTAAGGAAGAAAATTAATTTCCAAACCCCCCAAATAAATAAATGAAAAAATATATATTCAGTAGTACTAAGGCTAACATTCTTGTTTCAGTTTTTTTACTTAATAAATATTTATTTTCTCTCCTTACTACCTTCTTTCCACTTCCACCCTCAAATGAGAAAGAAATCAAAAAAGAATATGGCAAATATGCCTAGTCATGCAACAAGAATTCTCACATCAGCCATGTCCAAATATGTATGTCTTATTCTGCATATTCAGTCTATTGTTTCTTTTCTTTTTCTTTTTAAATTCTTACCCTCCATCTTAGAATCAATACTGTGTATAAATTCAAAGGCAGAAGAGTGGTAAGGGCCAGGCAGTGGGGGTTAAGTGACTTGCCTGGAATCATGCAACTAGGAAGTGTCTGGGGCCAGATTTGAATCCAGGACCTCCCATCTCTAGACCTGACTCAACCCATTGGTCCATCTAGCTGCATCCTCAGGCTATCATTTCTCCACAGGTGTTTGGCAACATTCTTTAACCTCAGTCATCTAGAATCACAGCTGATTATTGCATTGATTAGAGTTGTTAAGTCTTTCAAAACTGTTCATCTTCATAGTGTTGTTATATAAACTGTTCTCCTGGTTTTACCCCCTTCAGTCTATATAAGTTCATGTAAGTCTTAGATTTCCCTGAAGCCATCTCTTTTATCATTCTTATGGCATGATAGTATTTTATTACATTCATATATCATAATTTGTTGACCTATTACCCAGTGGTGGGTATTCCCTTATTTTCAATTCTTTGACACTACAAAATGAGTTGCTATAAATATCTTTTGTACACATGAGGTTTTTTCTGGGTGGGTGCCTGTCTCAAAGATCTAATTGTTAAATTTTCCGTATGAATATAAATCAGAAATAGAAAAATGGTACAAATCAGGGCTTGATTTATGGTTCTTTTAGCTACCTAGACTTAAAACAGTCATGAAGAAAATATTAATAGATTTAATTCAAAAGTGTATTATATAGACAGTTGTTAAACATTTACCAGCGTGTTCCTGGTCTTTTTCCTCTTTCTTACTATGGAGTATAAGGCAAGTAAGTATCCCCTCTCAAAAGAGGCAATTGAGGGTATTACACCAGTTATTAACTCATTAATTGAACAGGGAATAATAAGCCCTTGCAAATCTGAATACAACACGCCCATCCTGCCAATTAAGAAACCAAAAAGAGGGCCCGATGGCAAGCACCTATATAGATTCGTACAGGATCTGAGGGTGGTGAATAAGTAGTTTCTAATGTAAATACTATTATTTCCTCTATTCCTAGCACAGCTACATACTTTACAGTAGTAGACTTGTGCTCAGTTTTCTTTTCCATACCTATACATGAGAACTCCAGGCATATTTTTGCTTTCACCTGGAAGGGCTCACAATATACATGAAGTCATTTGCCACAGAGTTATGTTGAAAGCCCGAGCTTATTTGCACAAATTTTGAGCCAAGACACAGATAATATAACATTTAAAAATAGCAAATTAATCAAATATGTAGATTATCTACTCTTGGCTTCAACAGATGCAGAAACATGTCAAGAAGATAGTAAACACCTTCTTTTGGAATTGTACAAAAGAGGACATAAAATCTCAAAGGATGAAGTTCAGTGATGTCTCCCTAAAGTAGAATATTTGGGATTCATCCTGACTGCTGATGCTCACTATATTTCTCTAAAACGAATTTAGAATATTCAATATTTAAGTGCTCCTACTACTAAGAAACAGTTGAGAGCAATTTTAGGAGCAACAGGGTTTTGCAGACAATGGATTCCTTGCTATGGGGAAATTACTAAACCCCTTATAGCACTAACAAAAGATTCAGTCCCTGAACCCCTCAAATTAGAGCCAGAACACTTGACAGTCTATCAGAGCTAAAAAAGGCTATCCTGTCTGCCCCCTGCTCTAGGCATCCCAGATTATAACAAGCCATTTACTTTGTATGTACATGAGCGAAGAGGAGTAGCTTCCAGTGTTTTAACTCAGACTTTGGGGCCTTCTCAGCGCCCAATTGCTTATTACTCTGCCCAACTGGACCCAGTAGCATCAGGAACACCACCGTGTCTTAGAGGAGTAGCTGCTACAGCCTAACTAGTGACAAAAACTGTCGATCTAGTATTGGGATGTCCATTAACAATTATGTTCCCACATTAGGTAGAAGCATTGTTGCTAAAGCATAGAACACAGGCATTCTCAGATCAGAGAATAACAAGGTATGAAATAACCTTGTTAAATAGTGAAAACATTACCTTGAAATGTACTACTCTTAACCCTGCCACCTTGCTTCCAGATTTACCTACTTCAGGAGAACCATTACACAATTGTGAAACATTAGTGTCCATGGCAGAAAAGCCTCGAGATAATCTCTTGGACACTCCCTTAGACAATGCAGATCTGATTTTATTTACTGATTGTTCCTCTTTTATGAGGGATGGCATACGCTATACTGGAGCTGCCGTAGTCTCAGAATTTGCCACTGAGTGGTCAGCTTCATTACCCTCTAACATTAGCACTCAAGGAGCAGAACTCATATATTCTGAAGCACGCTTATATAATTGCCAAAGATAAAAAGGCAACAATTTATACTGATTCTAGATATGCTTTTGGCATTTGTCACTCAGTCGGAATGCTGTGGCTCCAGAGAGGATTTTTAACTGCACCTGGAAAATCTATAGCTAATGCAGAAATTATTAATGAAGTTCTTTCTGCTCTCCAGCTTCCTGAAGCCCTAGCTATAGTTCATTGCTCTGCCCATACAGGTGGCACTGACCCTGTCTCTAGAGGAAATGATCGAGCAGATACTGCTGCAAAGCTAGCAGCCATAGAAGGGCCTGAATTAATTTTAACATTAACAACAACTGATGATTTAAATTGATCACTTTCCTATAATGAAAAGGAAGTGGAAAATGGAGACAAAAATTCAAAGCAAAACAGATCAATGGAGTATGGGTGTTATCTGAAGGAAAACCCCTGCTCCCTAGAAGTTTCTATCACCAAATTTGCCAATCTATTCATAAAAATGGTCACTTTGGCACCCAGGGCATCGTGGACTCTGTCAAGAGAGTATGGATAGCCCCTGGTATAACTACTATAGCCTCTAAAGTGTGTTCAGCCTGCTATACATGTCAAGCATATAACCAACATGCATTTCGTGGTAAAGCCTTTGGTGGGCATCCTCTGGCTTACACACCTTTTGAACATCTACAGATATATTTCATAACAATGCCAAAGGCTGGACATTATAAATTTTGTCTAGTCATTGTAGATCAACTAACCAGATGGCTGGAAGCATTTCCTGCGACCCGAGCCACAGCAGATTTTGTTGCTAAGATACTTTTAAAAAGAAATTATTCCTCATTTTGTACTTCCAGCACTTATTGATTCAGATAGAGGAAGTCATTTTACTGATTCTGTCCTAAACCAGATATATTCTTGCTTGGGGATAACTCCAAAATTCCATGTTCCACATCATCCCCAGAGCTCAGGCCAAGTTGAGAGGATGAACAAAGAACTTAAAACTATGATTGGAAAATTATGCACTGAGACATATTTAAAATGGCCTGAAATTCTCCCTCTGGCCCTATTTTATCTTAGAAGCAGGCCTAGAGGAGACCTACATATCTCACCATTTGAGATGCTTTTTGGACATCCACCTTTACAGGCTAACCCTTTTCCCCCTGCATATACATCACTATTCGGGGGAGATACTACTATTGCTTCCTATATACAGGAATTACAGCACAAACTACGTGAACTTCATGAATCTGGAGCTGCAGTACAAGCCGGACCACTAGACTTTTCTCTTCATGACCTGAACCCAGGAGACAAAGTATATATTAAGAATTTCAAGTGTACTGGATCAACTCAGCCTTGGTGGGAAGGACCATTCCAAATATTGTTAACTACTCCAACATCTATAAAGGTTGGAGAGGAATCTTGGATTCATTGCTCACATGTGAAGAAAGCATCTTCTGTTGAGACTGATTGACTGTATCCTATCACCTGCATTGGAGATAATAATCCATTGACAAGTGGATGATGTTTTTTCAAAGACACATTGAATTATTGATTTTTCCCCTTATTTTTATTATTGATTTTCTTTTATTTTGATTAGAATATTTGATTTTTCTCATTTCTTGTACTAAAGGTACACATAATTAATATAATATTTTTGCAGTAATACAAGCTTAATATGTATATACTTGCTATTATGTCAATGCATACCCCAAAGCTTTAAATTATGGGAACCTGCCATTTATTGATAGAATGTTATGGGACTATGATTAATGTTTATGTATGATTCCAGGAAATGGGATAAAAATGAGAAGCACAGACTTAACCTGAAAATTGCCAAAACAAGCACACTGGTCAAAATGAAACCAATCCATATGGGATTGAGGAACTTCTATGCCAATATGGAAAGAGTTGAAACTAATGTGGACTCAAGATTGCGACACTTGACATATGTTAAGTTGTAGGACTTCCTTGTATCTACACTCTTCGTGAAGTACTCATACAAGTACAAAGTTTGACTATCATGCTGGCTCCCTATATCCCTGAGAATGACAAAAATCAGACGTTTCCCTATCAAATTAGAATTCTAATTCTTTTCTTTCTTATATTATGGCAACTTCCTGTAGTCCTGGCTGTGAATGGGTAAGTGAAATATTACTGCATTCTGTCCTATAGACTTGTGGGATAGAAATTACTTTAAATTGGACCTATACAAGGGCCTATTTTGAATTTTTTCCCTTATGTTTTTTATTGTTTTCCTCTTCTTTTGATAATTGACTCATACACCCCCATGACTCAACATTGCATCCTGAGCTGAACTGGATGTTTTTTAATACCTACTTCAGGGGGGATTGTATTTTAATTTAAAATCCAAGAATTTTGATTTTTTGTTTGATATTGTATTTTTATAAAAATCCAAGATTTTGATTTTGTTTGAGAAAAGATCTTCAAGGAAGAAGCTTGCTAACTCCTAAATCCAGAGAATGAACTGTTGCAGAAAGATGCAGAAAACATACACTACATCAAGAAGATCAAGAATGAACTTTGGGTGTGGTTGATTAAACTGAAGTTTGATTGAACATTTATTGTAAATGTACATATTTATGCCCAAAGGGACTGCCCCTAATTTGGCATTCTGTCAATGTGCCTAGCAAAACATTGGTTTTGCTTTATTTCTTTTCTATTCCTACCTCACTACTCTAATTTCCTCTTAAGAAAATTGAATGTTGTATATATCTGTAGTTAGAAGTGCATTTAGGACTACAAGATGATTATGTTAAATGATCAATGGGGAAACTAGTCTCCCAATGATCATCAGGGGGAATTGTGAATCTTAAAAATTTCTCAGACATGTGAATCTTAAAAATTCTCAAACTCTACTTCAGAAGATTTGATTAAGCTAAACCCATTTTAAACAATGAAGGTACTTGATCAGGAATGTGAGAACTTTAAAATTACTCCACCCATATTTAGGTATACCTTAAGGGGAAGATAAAGTTGTAAAACTCTTTACTGAACAATGAAAAAGTACTTAACCCATACCTATAGTGAAGCCAAGCCCTTAAGCTAGGTCTATTTTTATATCTAATACAAAAGGGTGCTAAGTACCTATGAAGGTCAAATTAATTACTAAAAGGTCAGGCAATTTGCAAACTTGCAAGGGACAAGCTTAACAAAAGAGGTGTGAAATTTTAATCTACTCAGGTGTGAATTACTCAAAGTTTTAGTCTACTCAGGTGTGAATTGAGAATGGTCAGTCCTTTGGAAAACTTCTACTGTGATTGGTAGATGTGAAAACTTAGGGGAGGTGACATAGGAGAAAATTCTCTTTAAAAGGAGGTCAGAAAGGCCTCTGAGGGGATTCAGCTATGGAGCTGAATTTGAGGCTGGTCTCTGTCTCGGTGGCTGAAAGGGAATTCAGCCTTGGAAGCTGAAGTGGAGCTTCCTGAGCTAAACTGGAGGGTATCTCTGAACACTAGAGTTTTGCTTGGAAAGATCTTGTAGTAAGTGATAAAAGACTGACTAGTCTCTCTTAAGGCTCAGGCACTATCTTGAAACCATATCTTCATGGTCACGATTTAAGGCAACCACTCTTTTAACTGTAACATAGGTCAAAGGATACCCACAAAGTAGAAAAGTTTCACTTTGATTTACTTTGATTTATTCATCTTTCTGGCCCTAGGACCTGATTTGGGTTTCTGTTGCCTGCTATACTTCAGGGTGGGATGGTCAGCTTTACTTGGTCTATCCCCCTTCTCTTCACTCCAGCCACCACTCTGGTTCAGGCCCTCACCACCTGTCACTTGAACCATAATAAGAGCCTCCTGCCTCCAATATCTCCCTGCTCCAACTCTCTTTCACTTAGCGACCAAAATCATTTTCTTAAGGCATACCTCCTAACTATGTCATGCCCTATTCAATAGACTCCTCTGGCTTCTTATTACCTCGAGGATGAAATAAAAATTTCTCTGATTGGCATTTGAAGTTCTTCATCACCTAACCCTATCCTATCCTTTCATTCTTCTTACACATTACTCCTCTTTCATGAAATCTGTGATCTAGTTATACTGGTCAATTTTTTGTTTCGCAGACATTACTCTTCCTTTTCTGTCTTGGTCCCTTTTTATCTGGCTATCTAGAATTTTCTCCCTTTCTACTTTCACCCATGCTTCCTTCAAGAAGCATATCAAATCCTACCTTCTGTAGGACACTTCCAGTGTCTTCTCCCCTCCCCTCCCCTCCCCTTCCCTCCCCTCTCCTCTAAGGCTACTTTTCATCTACTCTGTATGTGTTGTTGTTGAGACATTTCAGACATGACTACTTTGGGGGGTTTTCTTAGTAAATATATGGAGTGGTTTGCCATTTCCTTTTCCAGCTCTTTTTATAAGGAGAAACTAAAGCAAATAGGGTTAAGTGACTTGCCCAGGGTCACCTAGATAATAAATGTCTGAGGCTGGATTTGAACTCAGGAGAATGAATCTTCCTGACTCCAGGCCTAACATTCTATCCACTAAAACAACTAACTGCTTCTCTATATGTACCTACCTAGATACAGGATACCTCACCCATTAGGGCATAAGCTCCTTGAGAACAGGAACTGTTTTTGCTTTAGCCTTTTATCCCAAGTGTTGTTGACTAGCATTTACTCTCCCTCCCTCCCTCCCTCCCTCCCTCCCTCCCTCCCTTCATTCCTTCCTTCCTTCCCTTCACTGATGACATTTCAGATCATTAAAGCCTACCTGGACTACTCATTGCACAGTCAACTAGGAGGTTATCAAGGATTATGGTTCAAGTATGAAGTCATGGCCATTGAGACTATCTTCAACAAGCCTTTGAATAAAGAGACTATTGAAATGATTCTTCATGTGGCAGTTAAATTGTCTCACATCAAGTTCCTAATGGGTTACCTGGAGCTGGCCATTCAGTTGGGTAAGAGTTCTTTTCCATCTCCGTCTGACAAGGCAGCAATGGGCCTCCGATTTAAAACAACTCTTGTTTATTAATGGCCTACTCTGTGATAGGTAAGACAGGCAACCTGGTATATAATAACTGTTTGGTCCCAAGGGGGAGAGGAAGGGGAAAAAAGCATTTATCAAGCACTTACTATGCACCAGGAACAAAGTCTCAGAACCCTTTTATACACTCAAAATGATTGAGAATTACAAAGAGCTCTTGTTTCTGTCAGTTGTATCTATAGAGATTTATAAAATGATAGTTTAAAATTTTATTTAATAACAAAAATAAATCCATTGCTTAGTTAACACATTTTCAATGAAAAATATGCTTTCCAAAACAAAAAAAAATTAGTAAGAAAAGCAGCAATGCTTTACATAGCTTTGTAAATCTCTTTAAGCTATGACTTAAATGAAGATACCTGGGTTGTCATGTCTGCTTCTGCATTCAATCTATTATACTATGTTGTTTTGATTAAAAGATATGAAAATCCAGACTCACCCAGATATGGAGTTATAAAGGGGAGGATGATTCTAAAAGGCAAATAACATTTTAGTATTATTGGAACCTTGAGGATGCCTGGAAAGATTCTTGGGGTCACCCAGGGGCCTGCAAATTATAGTGTGAGAATCATTGTTATAATGGATCAAGAGCCAGTCTCAGAGCCTAGAACTAGTTAAGTTCTGTTGCTAACATGTACTAACTAACTAGCTGGGTGACCCTGGCCCAAATACTTAATCTCAGTGTGTGATGCTTTTTTTTTTTTTTAATTTTCACCTTCCAAAAAGTATCGATACTGTGTAGGTTCTAAGGCAGGAGAATAGTAAGGGCTAGGCAATGGGGTTAAGTGACTTATCCAGGTTCACACTGCTAGGGCCTGTCTAAAGACAGATTTGGACCCAAGACTGCCTAAGTCAGTCTCTAGGCCTGGCTTTCAATCTATTGAGCCACCTAGCTGACCCTTCAAGTGCACATTTTTAAAGTCCCCCACATTGGCTAAGAAAAGTTCAATGACCTGGGAGTTCCCTCTACCATGGAAATCACAGATCTAGTTCCTATCCTTATCATCCCTATCCCTATCCCCATCTCCCCATCCCTATCCCTATCCTTATCTTTATCATCCCTCTCCCAGGGCATAGAAAGAACTTGCATTCCATTTCAGTGGGGATCTAATTAGGAGGCAAAGAGTGGAATAAGAGAGCTTGAGATTGTTTCTTGTACAGGCTTTAGAGCATATCGGATGTGGCAGCTGACCAAGAGTCCCAACATAGAGTACATGGTCCTTCACCGACTTGGTAGAGCTCTCTTTTTGAAAAACAGGTATTCTTGTGATGAGTCCCAAGGGGAATGGCAGCAATGGCAGGGTATATGCAGTGGGATGTTTTTGCTTGGATGGCTATGAGTGGTTTTGCACTACAGGGACTGGCCAGATTCTTTCCTTGCTCCAGATACTCAAAGTATATCGAAGTGCTCCAGTGGATGTGGTCATTTGCTGTTGAAGAAGAACACACAGTCAGCCAAGGACTTTTCTATTTCAACTGTCTAGATATCTTGCTCTATGGTGGTAAGTCTTTTTGCCTTATGAAAAGGGCAGCTATAGTCATGCATCCTTTTAAAAGGCTTTCCCCAACAATTGGCTGATCCCTGGTTTTAGTGGAGAATAGAGTAGGGTGTTATCATTCAGTATCTGGGGGTGAACTGTCATCAAGATGCTAGAGAAGAAAATGTGCACACAAGGCTAGTCTTTCCCACCTGGAACAAAGGTGTAAAGGTGTTCTGAGGGGTTAGTCTATGGTTTGGGAAAATCCTTGGAGAAAAAAAGATACTGCTAGGAAATCTGCTAAAAAAAAAAATTCACACCAGGATATCCATGGCCAATAACATATTAACCATGGAATCACAAAATAGAAGAGCTCAAAGGGACCTTGTGGATTTGGAGTCAGGAAGACCTGGGTTGGAATTCTACCCTGGATACTTACTGTAACTGCCCTGATCCAGGGCAAGTCATGGGACCTCAAGTCTGAGCCTCAAATTTCCTCATCTGTGAAATGAGATAGTTGGATTCAATGACCTATAAAACTCCTTCTAGCTCTAAATTTGGATTCTATGATCCTGGTCCAACCCTTTAATTTTACAGCTGAGGAAACAGGCACATAGCAGAGGAGATTTAAGGTAAAGCTCCAAGGTGAATAAAACAAAGTATTGTGCAATATTCCCTCTCCCTGAGCATTGTAACAGGGATTCCTTAGAAACCAAAGGCTTTAGTACAAAAGAAAAAAATTCTGATGGTGGGTATTTTTAGATATCTTTAGTAGAATGGGAGGCTAAATATTTGTAGGAGGAGATGTTTGCAGTGACATCTTACACCAAGAAACAACAATCTACAATTCCTTTATTTAAGGCCAATTCCGGACATACCTTAAATCAGAATCCATTCTAGACACCTAGCTCCCACTATACTTTGTTATGGAGAGGGATTCAAATATTGCTATCAGTTAGATAGTCAGAGCCTGGTGGAATGGAATTAGGTTGACAGGAAATCCAACATACTTTATAAGACTGCACCGATATCTATTCCTTCCTGACTTTAGACCAAAAAGACCCAATTCCCTTAAACTGACACTGAGCCATGGTGCTGTCCACATTTCCACAGACCCTCTATCAGCTAAAGAGTGGCATGTGGCTGTCATGTCACACATCTCACCTTTGGTTTCAAACCATCCTAAAAAGCTGATTGAGAACACAACTTGGCTTCTCACAAAGCTCTCTCAGGGATAATTACTAAGCTAAGAAAGAGATCCCTAAGTGAAATATTCCTTCTCCTGTCCTTTGTAGGCTTTATTTATAGGACCTTTGAAGAATGTCTGCATTTCATAAATGAAAAAGAAGATAACAAAATCCTCAAATTCCACTGTGGCCTGTTACTGGCTCTTTATTCGGATGTAGCGATCTGGTAACACATAAAGCTTAACTATAATCATCTCTCTCATTCATTCAATCCACAAACATTTAATAATATCTACTATGCATAAAGCAAGGTACTAAACTATATCCAAAGATAAATAAAATCCATTTCCTTCTCTCAAGGAGTTTATAATTTTGTGGAATTGATATGAAAGGAGTATGAAGTGTTTTAAGATCAAATTAGAAAGAAATCCCTTCTTGAAGCCTTAGTTGAGGAGGTAAAGTGTTTTAATAGCAAACGAGAAAGAAATCACTTCTCAGTGGAGAAGAACAAGGAAGGCTTAGTTGAGGAGGTGAAGGTGGGTGGAATGTCAACAGATAGAGTTGGGGCAGTAAGAGGTGGCATTATAGTTGTAGGAAACTACATGAGCAAAGATTCAAGAGAAGAAGAATGAAGGACATTCAGAGGATGAGTGACTGAAATGTAGAGTATATGAAAGAGAACAACATGAGATAAGGCCAAAGATGAATGGGTTAAATGGAACTGAACTGAGAAGTAGGCAAAAATCAGATTACAGAAGACCTTGAAGGCCAGACAGAAGATGGGAACATTAACAGGCCACTAAAAGTTTCTGAGCAGTGAAATGATATGATTAGACTTGTGCATTATAAAGATTAGTCTAGTAGCTGTGTACAAGATAGAATGGAAAGGAGAGCTTAGAAGTAATGAGACATTAGGAAGTCATTGCTGTAGTTTAGTCAAGAGAAGTATCATTGGAATGGTAACACTGGGGATGGAAGGCAGAGGGAAGATATGAGAAGGGAGCAGCTGGAATTGAAAGGCTTTGACAATGAAATGTTTTAGGTAAAGGAGGAACCATAGGCAATTCTGAGTTTACACACATGTAGTGACTGGGTGATAACAATGATCAGAGACAGAACAATTAGGAGAAAAAGGAGTAGATTTGAGGGGAGATGATGAACTACAATTTAGGAATAACCATGGTCTAAAAGCATCAATATGTGTTAATGTGCCAGGCTCTCTGCTGCTATGGACAATGAAGTAACTTAGGAGAGAGCAGTTTCCATTGAATGATGAAGTCAAAAGTTAGACTGCAAAGAGTTTAAGGAGAGGGTGAGAGGAGAGATAATGGGTACATCTATGGTAAATTGCTTTCTCAAGGAGTTTAGCCACAAAAGAGAGGAGAGATTATGGGATTATAAGAAGCAGGATGGATGATGGTTCAAATGAAGATGTAACAATGATACAAAAGACATGGGAATATTTGTAGGAGTAATTGAATATTAGTGAGAGTAGGGATGAGAGAGGAGGCAATCTTCTGGAGAAAAATGGAATGCAATAATTTGTGCATGTAAAGGGGATTGCTTTGGCAAGAAGAAAGGTAAACTCTTCGTGTGGGACAAGGTTGAAGGGGGAAATAGTTGGTAAAGACATATGAGTGATGTGAAATAGAGAACAGGGGTAAGAGAGAATACATGTATGAGAATGGCTTTAATTTTTTCAGAGAAATAAGAAAAGGTTTTCAGCTGAAAGGATAGGAGAAGAGGTAACTTTGCAAAGCTTGAAGAGGCATGAAAATGTTTGGAAAAACCAATATGATGAGAGGAATAATGAATCCATTAGGGATATGTAAAAGAATTGCTTTGCTTCAATGAGGTCTCACTTGAGATAATAAAACATAACTTGGTAATAAACCCAGTAAGCACAGTTTCATGATTTTATCCAGCTTTGTTCAGCAGTAAATAAGTGGAAGCAAAAGAAGCTGATGGTAGAAGCAATGTAAGACTGGTGTTTGGAAGCACAAGATCTTCTATAGGATTGAGGGACAAAGAGGACAGTATAGAGTTGTACTGGCCACTAAGAGGTCAAGATGGGAAAGTGAAGGGCATGTAATCAGTGCAAGGCTATCAAGTCTGGGAAAGGAGTGAAGAATGGAGAGATTTGTGGTTATAGTGAGGAACCAAAAAAAAAATTTTAGGGTTGCAAGAAAGAGGGAGAAGTGGAATGACAACAGATTATAATTAGATAAATGAATTTCAGTCACTGAACATGGATATGGAATATTTGTGGGTGATGGGAAGATCAAGTGTGTGACGGTCTGTGTGTAGCTATGGTAGGATGGAGGAGGAGATCAAGGGAAATGAGTGAATTGATAAATTGAGAAGCTAGGATGTTTGACAGAATATCAATATGTATATTGAACCTCACTAGTATAAGGGTGGCATTTGGGGAGGTGAGAAAGACTGAATTTATTGAGGAAGGAAGGAGGTCTATAGAACATAGCTACCAGAATCTTGATTAATCAATAAATATGGATTGAATAAACTTCAAAGGAAGAGAGGTTGTTGAGTGATGATGGTAGAGGGAGAGCCTGGAAGTGGCAGTGGGGACCAAAGAGTAAGTATTTTGAGTGTTGGTAAATTAAAGTGCCACCAGTGCTGGAAAGAATGAAGTTGAAAAGCAAAAAGAGACCTTAGAAAATATTCACTGCCTCCAGTAAGAAGGTGCTTTTCCTTTGAAAATTGTGGGCAACAAAGTCAGCTACTTTGAAAGATCAAGAATTAGATGAAGGAAAATCAACCTAAGATCATAATCAAACATTCTGACTAACCATTAGCCCCCAAGCTTATAATCCCCTAGAGTGCAGTCAGTCCTCCAGCAGCTGGATATTGGAGTCAATGTTTTCCTTTTGTCTTCCCCAATTCACCATGACTCTCCTTCCTGACCCCGATAACCACCAGCTACTCCCCCATTACCTGGCAGAAGCAAGGGGAGAGGGAGACACTATCTAAAATACATTGTTTCGAGCCAAGAAACAAATTTGAAATTGCATTCTCCCACAATTGGTGGGCCAAGGGTGGCTTCCAGAGGCCCAGGTTGAGGAAATAATGTTTCTATTTAAACTGAATTCAGAAAAGCAACAGAACTCAGGTGCAATGTTGACCTTATTTTTCCCCTCCCTTGATTGGTGATTTAGGTTTGCTAGACTTGAGGAGTGGGGAAGTTTTGAAATATTTTACAACAAAGCTAAAAAGTTGGTCCAGAGAAGAAGTATCTCAAATATTCAGTGCGAGGGATTTAGCAGATACCTGGAATGCCAGGTTCTTAATCTCCAGAAACAAATTCAAGCACAAACTGAGAACGTCCAAGACATCGGAGTTGAACTACTCAAGGTGACTGCTTCCTTGTATTTTGCTGAGTTTGCATTCAGGACAATATAACAACAGGGCATACTACTTAGATATACCAAGAGCATAATACTTAGATATTTAGCTAATCCTATTTTCACTGTTTCTGAGAGGGTAAATATCACCAAGAAGAGGACTATAGAATATTTGGACAATGCAGTGCCAAGGTGAAATATTTTTTTAAATTGTTAAATTAGTTATCTTCTCTAACCTGTATTCCAAC
Source organism: Monodelphis domestica (assembly GCF_027887165.1). NCBI lineage: Eukaryota > Metazoa > Chordata > Mammalia > Didelphimorphia > Didelphidae > Monodelphis > Monodelphis domestica. The sequence continues at coordinate 62,195,854 of NC_077228.1, read as the reverse complement.
CTTGTCATATTTTCAGCATGACTTTAAATGAATTCCTCTTCCTTTACTTTCTAATTTAAGACCCCCTTGGTACAAGGACATCCCTACCCCTCTGCCCAGCATATGTCACCCAATTTCTCCTATCCTCTTCCTTGGTTGGATAAGAGATTTCTAATACCAATTGAGTATGTGTGTGTGTATGTATATATACATATATATATATATATATATATATATATATATATATATATATATATATATATATATATATATATTCCTGGCAGTTTTCATTTGGGGATCTCTTTTAGGTGGTAATTGGTAGATTCTTTCAATTTCTATTTTACTCTTTGATTCTAGGATATCAGGTCAGTTTTCCATGATAATTTCTTAAAATATGATGCCTAGACTCTTTCTTTGAGTATGGCTTTCAATAATTCTTAAATTATTTCTCCTTGATCTATTTTCCAGATTGTTTTTCCAATGTGATATTTCACATTTTCTTCTAGATTTTTAAATTCCTTTGACTTTTTAAAAATTGTTTCTTGATATTGCAAGGAGTTATTACCTTCTACTTGCTCAATTCTAATTTTCAAGGAATTATTTTCTTCATTGAACTTTTGTACCCTCTTTTCCATTTATCCATTCTGTTTTAAGTGTTATTCAGTATTTTTTGTGTCTCTTTTGCTAAGCTTCTAATTGTCTTTTCATAATTTTCTTCCTTTGCTTTTATTTTTTTGCCCAATTTTTCCTCTATCAGTGGCATCTGATTTTGACATTTTGTTTTTAGGGCATTTTGTAAATATTTCTTAGTGCCACTGACAGACACAGAATTATGGACTGACTGTGTGGGAACAGCATGACAAAGACAGGAGCTTCCATCAAGCAAGGCTTTGGAATGCCCAATATACCCCAGCTTGCAAGATCTCTGGGAAGCCATAGCTTAGAAAAAAAGAAGACACATAGTTTGCTCCTCAAGCATGAGAACTCAATCCCTCCTCTCAGAATTCTAAGAAATTCTGTAAGAAGAACATACAGTATTCTGTAAAAAGCTGGGTTACACGTTGACATGTTGAATTATCACATATAGAAAGCTCTGATCAAAGTCACCTAGGTAATTTAAATCCATTGTTTCCATCCTGTTAATCATTGACTTCCATTGTGAGTGATTTAATCCCTCTACCTGATTCAACCATCTATAAATAGCTATTTGAAATCAATAAACTTTGACACTGATCAGCAAGAAGTCTTGATTTTGTCTATAAGTTTGTCTTTGCATCATTTCTGATTCCAACCTCATTTCTCTTATCTCATTCCATGACCCACAAATAATTTGTCGAGCTGTACTCTACATGACTAGACTGTAGATTTGATATGATCCTGTATGACATTTCACAAATTTAACTGGTTCTTCTATATTTCTTCTATAGAAGTTTTCTTTTAATTTTTATTTATGTTTTTAATTGATGAATTAATTTAGAATATTTTTCCATGGTTGCATGATTCGTGTTCTTTCCCTTTCCTCCTCCCTCCCCCCTCCTGGAGCCCATAAGCAATTCTATTGGATTTTACAAATATCATTGTTTAAAACCTATTTCCATATTATTCATATGTGCAGTAGAGCGATCATTTAAAGTCAACATTCCCAGTCATATCCCCATCAAACCACGTGATTGATCATATGTTTTCCTTCTTTGTTTCTATTCCCACAGTTCTTTCTCTGGATGTGGATAGTGTTCTTTCTCATAAGTTGCTCAGAATTATCCCCGATCATTTCACCACTGCTAGTAGAGAAGTCCATTACATTTGATTGTGCCACAGTGTATCAGTCTCTATGTACAATGTTCTCCTGGTTCTGCTCCTTTCGCTCTGAATCAATTCCTGGAGGTCTTTCCAGTTCACATGGAATCCCCCCGGTTCATTATTCCTTTTGGCACAACAATATTCCATCACAATAAGATACCACAATTTGTTCAGCCATTCATTCCCCAATTGATGGACACCCCCTCATTTTCCAGTTTTTGCCACTACAAAGAGCACAGCTATAAATATTGTTGTATAGTTATTTTTTCCTTATTATCTATTTGGGGCACAAACCTAGTAGTGGTATGGCTGGTTTAAAGGGCAAGCATTTTTTTTATAGCCCTTTGGGCATAATTCCAAATTGCTTTCTAGAATGATTGGCTCAAATCATAACTCCCCCAGCAATGCATCAGTGTCACAATTTTGCCACATCTTCTCCAATATTTATTATTTTCCCTTATTGTCATATTGGCCAATCTGTATAGCAGTTTTCTTTTCTTTTTTTAATTCATTCATTTATTTTTTTTAAATCCTTTCCTTCTGTCTTGGAATCAATATTGTGTAGTGGTTCCAAGGCAGAAGAGTGGTAAGGGCTAGGCAATGGGGGTTAAGTGACTTGCCCAGGGTCACACAGCTGGGAAGTGTCTGAGGCCAGATTTGAACCTAGGACCTCCTTAGCAGTTTTCTTGAAATGAGTGAATTACACAAATCAAACCACCTTTGAATGTGTATGCTATTAGGATTCTACTGATTTAACCTATGAATAAAATAATTTCCTGGGCATAAGATTCTTTTTTTCTCAACCAGATATCCACTGTTCTTTCCTCAGAGTTTGGAGAATGTGGTAGCTCAATGTTCCACAGGTCCTTTATATTACCCAAGGATTTACCACCTGATGGCTTATGTATGCATACTCATGGGAGATGAGGACAACTGTAACCTTTTCCTGAGAACAGCCTTACAGATCTGTGATGTCCATGGCAATCTTCTTGAGAGAAGTTGGCTAACTATCAGCAAAGTAAATAATGTAAAAGGGGAAAGGGAAGTGGGCTTTGTTTACTCTGACCTCAAAAGTAACTTTAGATGCCTCTTGAAGATTTGGACTTCTCTAGAAGGAGTCATCATAGTCTTTAACTAAAGTTTATGTCTTCTGGAAATAATAGCACTCACAATAATAATGACTTGGCATTTTTATAGCTCTTTTTACTATACAAAGCATTTCAATAGTATTATCTATTGGATCTGCACAACCACCTTAGGTGTTAGGGGCTTTTATTATCCCTATTTCATCGTTAAGAAAACTGAGGTTGAGATTATATGAGTTGCCCAGAATCACAGTCAGTAAAATGTCTGAGGCCAGATTTGAACTTGAGACTTCCTGATTCAAGGTCCGGCACCCTGCCCACTTAATTTTATTTAATGAAAGGCAGCATAGCACAATGGATAGACAACTGGCATCCAGTAAGGAAGGCTGAGTTCAAGCCCTGTTTCTGCCATATCCTGACCACTTCAATGCCCCAGGCAAATCTAAGGCTAAATATCCAAGCAGGTGCTAATGGACATTGATAGAAAAAGTTCTTACCAGGAGCTCCCAATACCCTTGAAATCACAGGTCTGGTCAAAAAGATTATTTAACTTTGGGAGCTTCCATTCTGCTCCTCACTATTAGACTACCTTCTCACTTCTAACAGCCACTTCTCTTCTTCAGGGTTTCCCCATTGGAAAAGTCATGGAAGAGTGAGGATTAAGACAATTTGCCCTCTTCTCAGTCTTCCTTCTCTCCCCTATTGTGAGAAAATTTTAATCTCCCTGATCCTTTGGGAAGGGGAAAGTAGGAGGAATAGAAGATGGTGGTACTTTGGAGTTTATCCTTTTGTGCTCTTAAGAACAAAGGCTATTTCCTTCTGCTCTGTTCATCACCTACAAGTCTCCTTCTGTTAACAATATGAGGTTCCTCCTCTAGAGGAGAGATCTAAGATTCTGTATTCAGATGCTTCTGGGGCTTGAGGAGTCCACTTAAGTATCTTGGATCCCTGCCAAGTAACAAACTCTAAGCTGGAGGTGAGGAAGGCTAAATTAGTCTGTATACTTGAATGTTCTTTTATATATGCCAGGAAGTATATGGATGTGTCAGTTACCTTGGTGGATGGGGACATGGAGAAGAAAATAATATTGTAATGATGCAATAGCTTGTCATTCAATTATTATTATCTTTTAAAACCCTTACCTTCCATCTTGGAGTCAGCATTATGTATTGGTCCCAAGGCAGAAGAGTGCTAAGGGCTAGGCAATGAAGGTTAAGTGACTTGCCCAGGGTCACACTGCTAGAAAGTGTCTAAGGACAGATTTGAAACTAGGACCTCTCATTTCTGGGCCTCACTCTCAATCCACTGAGCCACCCAGCTGACCCTCTTCATTTAATTATGAGATAGAAGGGTCCTAATAAATGCTCTATCTCAGGGATGGTGAACTTTTTAGAGACAGAGTGCCAGGTCCTGACCCTACCCTACCCCCCCCCAGATTAAGTGCCATGACCATCCCCCCCCAGACCTTTTGTCATGCCCCACCTCTCCCTTACTCCACACAAAGGAGGGAGGGAGAGAGTGATCCCATTGGGCTGTTGGACAGAGGGACAGGTGAAATGAGGAATGTCCTCATCAAGCACTCAGCTCCCTTCCAGCTCTGCCGCCTGTGATCTGCCCAACTTACCCACTGTGTGCTTCCTTTGGCTGCTAGGCAAAGGGGAGGAGGATGTGAAACAATGTCATCAGGCACAGTAGAAAGGGGGAGGGATCAGCTCTACCAAGTCCCTCTGCCTTTCTAGTAATGAACTGGGGTGGGGGTGGTCACATACCCTATCTTCTAAATCTATCAATATGATAGCACAGGTGCCAAAGATGGCACTCAGAGCACTCTCTGTGGGCACTTGGTCACCCTTCCTTTCCACCTCTCACCTCCAGTGTTTTTTTTTACCAGAAAGGCAGAGGGACTTGGGAGGCTGCTCCCCTACAGCCAGTATGGGGGGGGGGGCTGGCACTTGATGTCTAGGGGGTGGGATGGGGACAGGGCCCAATACTCCTTCTCTAAAAGGCTCAATATCACTGATCTAGTCCAACCTATAGCTAACATAGAAATCCCCTTTATAACATCACCCCAAAAATGGTCTTCCAACTACCATCTTGAGACAATAAAAAAGAAATTCCTTTGCCCAAATCCTACTTTTCCATCCACTCTATACTGTTCACAGATACCTAAAATCCTTCTGATCCTCAGGGACATGACTATGGAGTTTTAACTTTCCTTTGGATTTGAGAAAGCAAAGCTCAGTTCCTCCACAATCCCACAATATGGGAATTGCCCTTTGAATTAAACTTTTCACTACTCTCAGTTCCACTAGTACCACTTTGTATCCAATTTGTCTAAAATACTTTGTAAATTTGACTCTTCTAGAGTGGGACAACCTACTATGTGGGAGGTCTTCTAACCTTGATAAACTAAGAAATGTGTGAGTTACTATATGTTTGTTCACTTTTAATGTTGTGTAAAAAAAGATGTGAAATTTTCAAAGGATACAATAGAAATATATTTTATTATAAGTTTATTTATCATATAAATAATAACTAACATTTACTTAGTGCATTAAGGTTTGCAAAACACTTTAAATATGTTATATCATTTAATCCTCACCACAATTCGGTGAGATGGGTACAATTATTATCCTGAGTTCAAATCCTGCCTCATACACTTAGTGGTTGTGTGACCCTGAGCACATCACTTTAATCTATCTCCTTCAGTTTTCTGGTTTATAACATTGATATAAGAATAGCATCTATCTCTCAGGGTAGTTATGATGATCAAATGAGACAATATTTTAAGTGCTTTATAAGTACTTCTTGTTGTTGCTGTTGTTTTATGGATGAGGAAACTGAGGCAGAGGTTGTAACTTGCCAAGGGTCACACTAGTAAGTGCCTAAAGCAGGATTTGAGCTCAGGTCTTCCTATCTTCAAGTCCTGCATGAATTTGGTGGTCAATCAATTGTCTATAATCAATTCCATTGTTTTGGAAAGTCCAACATGTAATATTTTTTAAATAAATATTCTAAACAAATTTGTCATTAAAAAAACTCATTCTGGATTCCCTTTCCCTCTTCCCAGAAATGGTGGTACTCCGACAAAGTGAATACGGATGAGAGTTGGCTTCAAATAGTCTTGCTTCTTCCACAATGGGATGAAATCAAATTAGATGAATTGAAAATAAAGAATGTTGAACAAAACAAATTCCGATTTAAAATTGCCATTACGGACAGTACCTTCTAGCGTTTTTTATGGGACTGAAGAACTTGGAAAGTAAATAATTTTCATTATATAAATCATTTATAAGCTTCCTTTCTGTGAATGTTAAATTCTTCCAGTTTCTGTTTCAGACATTTTGGGTTTCTTCCCTCTTTGGCAAAATGTGGAGCTTATTATCTTTATAGAACCTATCCTTCTTCTCCATCCCCAATTTCTGTCTGAGAAGGGCATTTGCTCTTCTTTGACCAGTTTCATTAAAATGTTTACTATTTTTTTAGCTTAACCTATTTATTTCAATCAAAACCTGTCCCCCTCCAAAAAAAATAAAATAGAAAATACAATGACAAGTGTCATAGCCATCATCTCTAGAGAAATAGGAATCAAAGTAAGATTTATTATTTGTTAAATTGCTAAATTATTAAACATTTGTGTATAGTGTAAAGTTATGAAAGCACCATATATTATTGGTTCAGAAATAGGAGAAAGATAAGTAGGCATATAAGAAACATTTTTGTATTGGCTAATTAGCTACAAGATGATTAGAGTATTATTGTTCTTGTCTATATATCCTATGCTTCAATTTGTGGGAGTAATAAAGACTGAAATGAAAAAAAATTGTGGTGTTAAGCCTAGTGCTTGGAACTGGAGTGATGGGATGGAAGAGAAAAAGAGGGATGTGAGGAAATGTCAGAATAGGTTAATAATAAAACATTCAGATTTAGCTTTAAAGTTTGCAGAGTGATTTCTCTTTCCTTAGAGATGTATAATTATATCACAGCCCTACAAAGTAGCCTACCATTATTTTTATATGCCATTTTTACAGTTGAAGAACCTGAGGCCAAAAAGGATTAAGAGACTTACTACAAAGGGCCACAAACATATTGAAGTGTCTGAAGCAAGATTTAAACTTAGGTCTTCCCGACTCCAAACCCACAGTACTGTCCACTGCCTGCTTAATGAAGATTGTAATAGTCCCTTTGTTGGCCCAGTACCTGGCCATGCATCAGACTCATTTTTTATAATTGAAAGGGCATATTTCCAATTTCTCATATGAAAATAAACAGGTACCTTCCATGTACTTCACTTGCATTCAAAACCCTTCATAACTTAGCCTCCTTATACCTTTCTTGGCTTCTTATTATATATCCCTCTGCCAGGGACTCTCTGAGCCAGTTGACATTCCATAAACAAAACACTCTATCTCTGAACTCTAGGCATTCTCTCTGGCCTTCCCCTATGCCATGTAATAGGGAACTGTTCTAGAGGGATGTGAGATGATACAACCCACCTAGGAACTCCTCAGGGCCAATAAAGCACAAACTCTTGGCTTATAAAAAACAAAGTTTATTTTATAAAGGAAGTAAGGGAAACTGGTAGGTAAGACCCTAACACTCTTAAAAACTAAGCTCCACCCAACTTCTAAGTCCCCTGCTTAAGGAGAGCCATCTTTATCTTCTCTGGGCCCTGCCTACAGCTCCCTGCTCTATCTACCCCCACCCCCACCCCCACCCCCCATTATCTGACTCTAACCTGATGTCCACTAGTGCTTAACAAAAAAAGAAAGAAAGAAAAGAAAGCCTTGGTTTGGCCGCACTAAGTAACCCAAAGTCACAGATGAAAATTTTTGGATTACCTTAGCCCAAGGGGATTTCTGGCAGATGGATCACTGGCAGATGATCTCTGTAACACTCAGGGAAAATGGGGCTCTCCAATTTAGGGAAAATTTCTCAGAGCAAAACCTCCTTCCAGTTTTTGTTTGTTGTTTGAAACCCTTACCTTCCATCTTGGAGTCAACATTGTGTATTGGCTCCAAGGCAGAAGAGTGGTAAGGGCTAAGCAATGGGGGTCAAGTGACTTGCCCAGGATCACACAGCTGGGACATGTCTGAAGCCAGATTTGAACCTAGGACCTCCCCTCTCTAGGCCTGGTTCTCAATCCACTGAGCTACCCAGCTGCCCCCCCCCCCACTCCTTCCAGTTTGGTGGAAATTCAGGCAGAGTCAAAGCTCAGTGGAAATCCCAGAGGGAAGTAAGTCAGTTATTATCAGTTCAAACTCCCACAATTCCTCTCTCCTTCCCAGAATCCTCTCTCCCAGGGCTTGTATCAAAATTCCCTTCTTTAGTTAATCCCTGAAATCAGTCTATCCCTCATTTATATTCCTACAGTCTGGAATGCTCTTCTCAGTTACTTCTACAGGAAGCATTCTCCAACTCCTCTTAATTCCAGTGCCTTAACTCTATTATTGTTTTCTATCCATACTTTATGACACTGTCTTTAGACTACTGTCTCAGTCAGTGAATGTTTAAAAGTCACATGAACACTTAATATTCAGGGCTCATTTGGAGACTGCTTGAAAAGCAAGCAATGTTGTGGATGAGAGCCCTGCTTGGAGTGAAAGATCAGGAGACAACAGGTTGCTTGGAAACATCCTGTCCTGTTTGGGTGGAAAGTCTTGGTCCTCAGTCACCCAGACCACCTGTTCTCAAATCCTGAATTCCACGATTATTCGTCTATATGGGTTTTTTTTTTTCTTTCTGCAATTTATTTGAATAATTTTTCAGTTTCCCAAGAGCTTATCTGGAAATCTGATGACATAACCAAAATCTTTACATAGATTGTTTGCATGTTGTCACCCCCATTAGACTGTTAGCTTCTTTAGTGCAGACTTGTCTTTTGCCTCTTTTTGTATCTCCAGCTCTTGGGACAGGGCCTGGCCTGTAATTCCCACCTAATAAATATTTATTGATGGCCTATTGACTGTCTGACTGACATAAGTTGGTTCCCTCATTCAATTGTGAGCTCCTGAAGATCAGGGACTGCTTTATTTTGTTTGGGGAGGGGGGTTGTGGAGCTGTTTTTGCCTTTTTTTGTATCCTCAGCACTTAGGAACTTAGTGTAGTATTTGACACATAGGGTATTAAAGTATTTTTTACTATTTCTAATTTTTTACTTTGGGGCTAGTAGCAAGAAAGACAAAGACTGAGGGCACTGCCTGCCTTCCTTGGAAAGCTGGGAGGATTTTGTCTTATCCTGCAGTGAATGTGTCACTGTATGTCTAACTCTTAAAGTTCATAATCCAGCTCTAGCCTATCTTTCCAGGTTAATTGTATATTATTCCCTTCCACATCTATTTAGCAAAGCCCATCTACTTGCTGTTTCTCCCACACAAGACTCCAGTTCCCATCTCTGTCTGTCTGTCATCTATTCTGTGCCAAGCATCCTGCCTACTTCTGGGGTTACAAAGAAAGGCAAAGAGGGTCTTGGTCCTCAAGGAGCTCACCATCTCATGGAAGAAGACAGTACATTAAAAAAGAAGCTAAAGGGTTAGGGATAGAGTACTCTAGGGCATGATGAAGCCTGGCAGCCAGCTGGGAAATAAGGTGCCACCCTGGGCTCCCACCTGAAACAGAGGATCTGGGTGGAGCTCTCCAATGTACATTTTCCACTCTGTTTGCCCTCAGAGAAGAGAAGACTGATGAGGTGTGACAGTAAGTTTCTCTCTCTCTCTCTCTCTCTCTCTCTCTCTCTCTCTCTCTCTCTCTCTCTCTCTCTCTCTCTCTCTCTCTCTCTCTTGGAATGCCTTTTAAGAAAAGCAGTGACATATAGTTTTCCTTTAAAAATGGTAAAATTGTGAACTGCTACAACCATTCTGGAGGGTAATTTGGAATTATGCCCAAAGGATTTAAACCTGCTCATACCCATTAATTCAGTAATATGGCCACCAGGTCTACATTCCCAAGAGAAAAAAAGGGAGGAAAAGACCTATTTGTACAAAAATATTTATAGCAGCTCTTTTTGTGATGGCAAAGAATTGGAAACTGAGAGGACGCCCAACAATTGGGGAATGGCTGAACAAGATGTGGTATGTGATGGTGATAGAATACTACTTTCTCTAAGAAAGGATGAGCAGGATAATTTCAGAAAAACCTGGAAAGACCTACATGAATCAGTGTAGAGTGAAGTAAGCAGAACCAGAAGAACACTGTACACAATAACAGCAATATTGTAGAATGACCAACTTTGAAAGACTTAGCTATTCTCAGCAATTCATTGATCCAAGACAGTTCTAAAAGTCTTATGACAAATTATGCTATCTACCTTCAGAGAAAGAACCGATGAAGTCTGACTGCCAACTAAAGCATACTATTTTTCATTTTATTTGTGTGTTTTTATTTGGGGGGGAGGTTGGGTTTTATATGAGTATTTTCTTATAATATGACCAATAAGGAAATATGGTTTGCATGATCATAAATGTATAGGTCAGATCAAATTGCTTACCATCTCAGAGAAGGGGGAAGGAAAGGAGGGAGGAAGAGAAGATGAAAGAGGAAAAATATATCCCTAAGAAAGTTTCCCTCCATATATATCACACCATATATTGACTTGTGAAAAACTTCATCAGTCATCTAGAGACAGTGTTTCCTAGTGAATAGTGCATTGAACTTGAATTTGGATCCTGCCTCAGATACTAGATGTGTGACTCTGGGCAAGTAATTTAATCTCTCAGTCTCAGTTTCCCCTTCTATAAAATGAGAGAGATAATAGTACCTATCTTATGGAGTTGGTGCTATTTATATCTTGTAAGGATTAAATATGATATTTTAAAAGTATTAATCTTAAAGTGTTATATTAATGCTATTATTATATCCTAAGAGGAAAAATAGGTATTTGTAAAGTATTTGTAGACCTAAGAGTTATTTATAAATGCTATTATTATTGTTGTGGTGGTGGCAGAAAAATGAGATAATATGTATAAAATCTTTGCAAACTTCAAAATGTTATTTAAATATTAGTTATGATTATTATCTAGGGACAATAGTAACAATCCACGTATTTCATTTATACCTACTATTTTGGACCAGATTTCTATATTTATTTTTCTTTTTCATTATGAACTTAATAAACCTCAAAAAACATGAACATTTCAATGTACAAATTAGAACACTGGAGAACTGAATTATGAAAACTAACAAAACAACTCTGAAGATCTATGTCCCATTTTTAATTTCCTTCTGTTCTTTCCTGTGTATTTTAAACATCTTGTTGATGCTCTTCTATTTTTTTCCACATAATCCCATCACTACTTAGTAAGCCCAGTCCATCCCTCCACTTTTTTACCCTTGGTTAAAGGGATCATTGTAGCTAGGAGCATTGTGGGTTAAAGGGATCACAATGACAGTAGCAAATAATTCACTTTCTTGCTAGGTCAAGAATGATATCTGGCTAGCTACCAACTTCATCTTGATTGAACATTTACACATCCTGCTACTTTGACCACATATTTTTCATGCTTCATCCCACTCCTTAAGTAATTTCAATAAAACACACAAATAGCTTAAGAATAAAGCTTTTGCAGGAATTTGAGACATGATTCTTGCTCTAATAAAGTGAACCTAATAAAGTGCAGACAGATCACCTTGACTTTGTGTGCCTCTTTCCTTAGAATTCCTGCATCACAAAGGTGTACAAAAGAGTCTGTAACACTCCCTCAGTAGAAGCTCTCCCTTTAATTTATTATTTTTTAAATTAATCTTTCCCTCCTATTACCCACTCTTCCACAATGGGAAGAAACAAACTGAAAAAGACCTTTGTCCAGCAGAACAAATTCCCATATCTGCTCTATCCAAAAAATGTACAGGATGTTTCTTTGTTTTTAATTCATCACCACTCTGAAAAGAGGTAAGTGGTGTGTTTCCTCTTTATTTCTTTGGATCCATGGTTTATCATTTCATCAATCAGCATTCTAAAGTCTTTCAAAATTGTTTTTCTCAAAAAGGCATCATTATTGGGGGCAACTGGATAGTTCAAGGAATAGATAGCCAGGCCTGGAAATCTGAGGTTCAAATCTGGCTTCAGACACTTCCTATCCAGGTGACCTTGAGTGAGTCACTTAACCCTTTTTACCTAACCCATACCACTCTTCTGTATTAGGACCAATACACAGTATTGATTCTAGTACAGAAGATAAGGTTTTAGAAAAAAATAAGGTATTCTATAAATTGTTCTAATTCTGCTCACTGTGCCCTATATCATCAGTTCATGGAACTTTTACAGTTTCTTCTGAAACTATCCATTTTGTTTCTTATAACACAACTATATCCATTACAGTCATATGCCCAACATAGAACTATCCTAGAAATTTTTCCTTTCTTCCTAATGCCTACAGAATACACACAGTGTGTTTTTCCTTTCATTTACTGCCTTTTCCTAATCCCAGAGAGGAACAATTTTAAATCTTTAGTACTTATAGGCAAATTAACAGAGAACTCTAAGCATTCAAAATCCAGAGAGAAACTGGGGCAGATTGATCCATAATTTCCCAAGTTTTCTTCCTCTAAGATATTCATATGCCTCTGATTGTTTTTCCTCTAATTGGATTCTGACATAGTTGTAGGCTGGTGCCACCGGAGCACCTACTACCCTCTTCTAGGGATAAGGATAGTGAGCTCAGTCACTGAGGATCAGCTCTAGGTTGACTCTCTGATATATCATCACTCAGAGACCCTTTATATCTAGGATATGGAGTAGCACAAGCTCCAACCATGCATCTTTATACCAAAGCCAAAAGTGGCACTAACATGCCATAACCGCTGTTTGCACCCTTTGAGAATTGAGACCCAGGTTTGTACAGAACAAACATAGAAGTGGAGATGGATAAACAGTCAAGTCAATGAGCTACTCTGTGAATTCTTTTTTTTAATTAAAAAATTTTTTATTTAAAAAAATTTTCCATGGTTACATATTTGTTGTCTCCTTACTCTCTTCCCTTCCCCCTCTTAGAGCTGATAAGCAATTACACTGGGTTATACATATATTATCACTCAAAAACTTTTTCCATATTGTTCATTTTTATAATAGAATAATCTCTTGTAAAACCAAAACCCTAAATCATACACCCATACAAACAAGTGATAAATCATGTTTTTCTTCATTTCTACTCCCACCATTCTGTTCCTAGCTGTGGATAATTCTTTCCTGTAAGTCCCTCAGAATTGCCCTGGATCATTGCATTGTTGTTAGTAGAAAAGTCAATTACATTTGATTGCCCCACAATGTTTTGAGTAGTCTTTAGGGTTCTCCTGGTTCTGCTCATTTCACTCTGCATCAGTTCATGTAGGTCTTTCTAGTTTATATAGAAATCAAGCAGTTCATCATTCCTTACAGCACAATAGTATTCCATCACCATCATATACCACAATTTGTTCAGCTATTCCCCAAACAAGGGACAACCCCACATTTTCCAATTTTTTTGTCACCACAAAGAGCTATATATTTTTGTACAAAATTTTTTTAAATAAATCTCTAGTATACAAACCTGCTAGTGGGCATAATTCCATATTGCCCTCCAGAATGGCTGGATCAATTCACAACTCCACCAGCAATGTATTAGTGTTCCAATTTTGCCACTCCCCTCCCACATTTATTATTTTCCTACTCTGTGAATTCTAGCCTAAATATTCAGTCCCACTCATCTAACAGACTGTAAGAAGAATATAATCACCAAAAATTGGCCAGTTCAACATTTGTAAACTTAACCTAAATGCCTCTCCCCATCCCCCTATCCACTGAATGGCACCAATGGTGCTTGATACTAGGTATATTCCTCTAGCCTGTTCCTACTGCTAATGCAGTTCATACAACTTTAGGCAGATACAGAAAAAGAAAAAGGTCAATAACTGAATTCCACAAGTATTGGTAATCCAAAGTAGGAAGGGCAAAGGAAATTAGTATCTTATAATTTGGGTATCTATCTATAATAATATATAAATGTAAAAATATATATAAATGTAAAACTTTAATACAGATGAATTTTGTAATTTATTACCTGGTACATGTATATCATTTGATTATTAAAGATTCCACAATTCAGACTGCCCTGTGAGTCTAGATAGAGACAGCATATCTTCTCTCTAACCAGCAGAGGAAAATACTGGCATTTAAATGTAGAAGTGACAATAGTCTTAGAAGGCTGAACAATTTTATCTAGAACTGCCAAGACCTTTTGATTTCCAACCCGCAATATTGTATGCAGTTGCCAGATTCAATCAAGACCTCTTGGCCTGCCCATCTGCTCGGTTTACTTTTCTATAGGAAGCAGCTTGGCACAGGTTCACTCTAAGATCTTTGTTTGGTCTTCAGGGGCACCTGAATAGATCTAATAAAAGCTCATAATTATACTGTCTTGCCTCGGTCACTATTTGGAATTAGAGGTCCATGAGTTTTGAGGAATCCAGCATGGTTACACTCTGATGATCTTCAGAACATTTTTATGGGGTTATTTTGTATATTTTAAAGTTTACTTTTCTTCAACCTACTAAAATTATTTTTACAATTCCTTAATGTTCCCAGGAAATCCTTCCCATCTGGGGGCCCAATAAACGTTTGTTAAAGAGATAAATGGCATAAAGTCTCTAGGAGATAAGCTGTACATGGCTCCATTACTTGCTTTTAAGTGTAAGACTGCTGGCAGTAAAAAGGTTGGATGTAGGTTCCATGTTACTGTTCATGCCTCATCAATGAAATGAACTCAATTCAGTCAAGCCAATGATTTGTAAAGTGCCTACTATGTATGAGGCACCATAAGCTTCAGGCATATAATACGAACAGTTCCTGCCTGAAAATAGCTTACAATCCAACAGGGTAGAGAGGTGGGGGATGTGTACACAACTAAATATGAAACTAGGCAGAAATTAATGAGATTAACTGTTATCACTTTAAAATTCCCCAAGACCAGAGAGGACAACTGGGGCTTCCCTTCATGGAGTAAGACAAAGGTGGGGGCACCGGAGATGGTGAATCAAAGAGATCCACATGACTGCTCCTCCATTAAATGATGATAAAATGAGAGACAGTGGCCTCTTCTCCTAAAGGTAGATACAGAAATAAGCTTCAGATTTCTTCAGGATGAAAAACATAAGGTGATAAAGTGATAAAAAGGATGGTAGTCAGAATTAAGAATGATGGAGTCTGAATCACCAGCTAGCTTCTAACTCCCACCACTTGACTGAAATTGTTCTAATTTTATCAGTGATTTTAAAAAATCTGTTAAATGTCTTTTAAATCTTTTTCTTCCCAAGCTCTGTGCTGCTAAGTTTACACTGTCAATTGACCTTTTCTCTTTTGGATATCATCTTGTGGCTTCTCTGACATACCAGTCTCTCTTGGTCTTCTTCTTCTTACAGGTCTAAATATTTCCTTTTCTTTGTTGAATCTTCTTCCTCCTACCTATCTACCTTCTAAGCATGAGACTCTACCAAGGCTCTGATCTGAGGGCTTCTTCTTTCTCTAGATCATCTTATCAGCCCTCTTAGGACCAATGATCTTTTTTGCAGATAACTTCAAAATCTGTACATCCAGTTCTAATGTCTCCCCTGAACTCTAGTCCCATAAATTAAATACCTGCTGAATATTTCCATCTGGAAATCTCAACAACATCTCAAACTCACCATGTTCAAATCAAAACTCTATTCTCTCCCCAATTCCATTCTTTCTACAGACTTCCTTATTTCTATTGATGGCACTATCACCTTTTCAACTCCCAATTCCAGTTAACCTTCACTCTCCACTCTCCCTCAACTAGTATACCCCAAGTCAATTGCCATTTCCACCTCCAGTGTCTTAAAACAGTGTCCTTCCCTCCACTCATAATCTTTACCCCAGTTTAGGACCTTATTTTATTATTTTAAAAAAACAACCTTTACCTTCTGTCTTGGAATGGATACTAAGTAAAATGGGATACCAACTCAATCTATAAGTGTTTACTAAACACTATGTTGCTGGCACGGGGATACAAGTATAAAGAATGAAACAATTCCCTACTCACAAGGAATTTACTTCTTAATGGAGGAGTCAACAAGTATATATATATATATATAGAATATGAAGTGAATAAATCGGGAAGAACAGGATCTCAGAAAAAGGGTGGGGAAATGCCCCCATCTTCCTTCACAGCCAATATGTTGGTTGGGTTTTGAAACTATTTTTTTTTCTTTTTCATTTTAATCTTTACTGCAAGGTAAAAGAAGAGCTTGTTGGGGGAGGGAGGTGGAGGATAGAAGGAGGTGGAATATATAAGTAAGAGAGACGTTTAAAAAAAGTTATCTGTGTAAAAGTAAAATAAAAAGACTCCCTGCTAGTTCCTACAAAGGTAACTCACAGGATCTGGACAAACCCAGTTTAAATCCATCTCAAACACATACTAGCAATGTGATAGAAAAGTCCCATTAAACTGTTTCTTCTTCTGAAAAGAAAAAGATGATAATATCTGTAGCACTAAACACAGAAGGTGGCTGTTGTGACGGTTAAACAAAGTAATCCACTTAAAATGTCTTGCAAACCTTAAAGAAATATATAAAACCAACCATTATTGTTTCTTCATGACTACTATTGAATTGGCTTCCTGTTAGTTCCTACCCAGATAATTGGCAGGAGTTGGATAAACAACTGTCAAGGATGTTGTGGATGGGATTTATACTTTAAATAAGAGTTGAACAAGATAATTTAAGAAACCTCTTTCAACTTTAGGATTCTAAGTCATTTCTCTAACTAATACCACCACTTGTCATATGCAAGTTTATTATCTGAATCCTACAGTTGCCCTGTCTGAAAAAAAATTTTTTTCTGATAAACTACTGAAAGGGTATAGCTCCCTTAAAAAAAAAAAAGGAAAAAGAAAGAAGCAAAATGGCATACCTTACATTCCTCATCTCAGATCATCCTCTAAAATTGCAATAATTAAGGTTAAGAATTTAAGATTCATTTTTTCTGTTAAACAAATTTAGCATCAACCAAACATGTCCAGGGAGTGACATGGTTGTGTCTTTGATTCCCCCATTAGGATGAATGATGGGTGTCAGTCTTAACCAGATCTAACTCAGTTTCTCCATCTAGATCAACAAGGAAATTGGAACCTTGTGATCAGGCTTGGGACCCCCCCCCCAACATCATGAAGTGTTCAGGGAGGGACTGAAAAATATTAGCCCATCACCTCATTAGATATCTACCAATTACAGATGTTTTGACCTGTCTAGAGGAGGACTGAATGATGAGCTTTCAAATTTGTCTTTAAATGACTCAAGATTCTTAATGAATTATCTTTGATCAACAAGAGTGATTATGGTCCAAATTGCTAACCTAATCACTAAATTGATTTTTCTTACCTGGAACCCAGTCTCTAGGAGTTTTTACTCATACAGAGAAATCTTCAATAAAATTTTCATCTTTTTTCATCCAACATTTGTGACATAAGCTATTACTGAAGGTCACTTGGAGACAAAGATACAAATATAAAAACCACCAGAAGAACACACACTACTTTAATTATTAAATTGTCAAGTGACAAAGTTATTCATTGACTTGTAGTCAACTTATCTTCATCAGATTTCAGTATCTTGAGGGGAAAAGGTGTTCGATGTTATGATTAGAATTCTGCAAATAAACCATTTGTTGGCTAAAACTTAAACAGATTAATAAAATTGAAGAACTATCCAGTCTAAATAATATGGTGATTTATTGTCACCTTATTCTCAGTTTCAAAAATTAAGTTAACAATTTCACCAAATTCCTTTCAATGACATCTAAATTAAATCTAGAACTCAGATAATATGGTATGACACTTTGAGAAACAGTTGAATAGAAAATCATTTAAATAATTTATTACCAATTAACTCCCTTTATAACCGCCAATCAACCACCTATGAGTGCCATTAGTAATGAATATTAGAGAAAATTAAACTAAGTTCTCAAGAAATTCATTACCTGAGTCCTTCACTCCATCCCAACTCTTGCCCTGAAATTGGAGAATTTCAACATGTATGTTCCCTCAGCCACCAGTTAACTTTCCAGTTAATCTCAACTCTCACTACCTGCACATCTTAATTTCAATTCAACTTCCTTTTGGGACAGTTCATACCATTGACAGATCTCTATCAGTTTCCACAATTCAAAACTCTCAGTAGAGTTCTGAAATCCCTTCAACATCCAATTCCTCCTCCTTTGCTCTAGGCTCTGAAATAGTGCCTCTTCTCCTTGGTAAGAGTGGTCCCTCTACTTGGGTCCTCAACCTCATTCCCTCCACAAGCTTTTCTGGGAGCTTGCCCCTTTGATCATGCTTTGGCTATCTCCAACCTTGGATCTCTATCCACTGGCTCCTTCCCTGCTACATAATAACATGCTCATATCTCCCTTATACTTAAAAAGTCAACATTATGCTAAGTCTCTTCTACTTTTCAGTTTCCTAGAAGTCCTTTATGTTCCTTGCTTACCCTTTCTTCTCAACCCCTTACAATCTACTTTTGATTCTACTAGTTGACAAAAATTGTTCTCATCAAGGATACCAAGGGTCTTAAAGCTAAATCCAATGGAATTTTCTCAGTCCTCATAGTACCAAGTCAACAAACATGTATTAGGCACTTATTATGAGCCAGATACTAATTGGTCAGGATCCAAAGAAATGCAAGACAAGTCTCTGTTGTCTAGCTCAAAATCTGTTTGGGGAGATAGCATGCAATGGACTATGTCAGTGACGGCAAACCTTTTAGAGACAGAGTGCCACCTCCCCAGACCATGTGCCATGGCCCTTCTCCCCACTGAGAGCTGGGCACATCCCACCTTCCTCCCTTAACCCATGCAGGGGAGGGAGAAAGAGCTCCTATTGGGTTCCTGGGTGGAGGGGCGGATGAAGTAAGGAATGTCCTCAGTGAGTGTTAAGAGGGGGAGGGGAGGGGCCAGAGTGCTCTGCTCCCCTTCAGCCCTGCCCACTCTGAGCCACCCACCTTGACTCCTGTGTGTTCCCATTGGGCTGCTGGGCAGAGGGATGGGAAATGTAAAAGAATGTCCTCAGGTACAATGAAGAGGGGGAGAGGAGCAGCTCTACAGGAGTCCCTCTGCATTTCTAGTAATGAAATGGGGGAGAGGGGGAAGCTGGCCACATGCCCACAGAGAATGCTCTGCATGCCATCTTTGGCACCTGTGCCATAGGTTTGCCATCACTGAACTATGCAAACATAAAATGAATACAAGTTAAATTAGAGGTACTCCCAGAAAACACTATGACAGGAGGATCAGGAAAGATGTTTGCAGAAGGAAGGACTTTAGCTGGGACTTGAAAGAAGCCAGAGAAATCTGAGAATTCTAGGCCTGGGGGACAGCCAGGGAAAATGCTCAGGCGGGTGTGTTGTGTTCAAGGAAAGAAAAAGAGGTCAATGTCACTGGATCACAGAGTACTTGGAGGAGAATAAGGCATAAGATTGATAGGAGAGGAAGGGGCCAAGATATGCTGTATTATAATTATGTTAAACCAAGGGTTTAAATTGGCTGGCATTTCTGGAATGAACAAGGAGAATATAAGCAAATATAAACTTAAGTCCAACTATGTTTCCTTGGAGAAACCACATCCTCCATCAGTGAGCCTATTGTCCCTGTTATTTTGAAAGCACTCATTACAGATTCATTGATTCAAGTATTTATTAAGCTGTTTACCATGTGCTTGGCACATGTGCCAGGGCTAAAGCTTCAAAGATATCCTTCTTGACCTCTCTATACCATAACCATCATTTCAATCACTATAAAGATTCACCTCAATCACTCAACAAGCACCTAATGTGTGCAAGGCATCACAGTTTCTTCCCTTCAATTCTACCTGGGTTTGGGGGGCATTGTTCTTTCTTAGTTCTCCCTTTAACTGCTTTTCTCATTCTCCTCTATTGGGTCATCATTCATGTCCTGGTCCACTATGCATAAGTGCACCCCAGAGACTATGTCCAACTCTCTACTCTTCCTTAAAACTTTCTCCTGATGATGTTTGTCATGTTATGAAACAAGACACATATTTCTTACACCAGAGAATAATTCATGAAGGAGAATAAGTGAAGAATAGTTTGCTTCAGTCTTCATTCAGATTCTGTCAGTTTCTTTTATGGTGGTGGATGGCTTTTTTCATCATGAGTCCCTTGGAGTTGTCCTGGATCCTTGAATTGTTGATAAGTTAATTCATTCACAGTTGATCATCAGACATTATTGCTGTTACTATGTACAACATTCTCCTGGCTCTGCTCACTTCACTTTACATCACTTCATATAAGACTTTCCAGGTATTTTTTGTGATCACCTTGTTCATCATTTCTTGTGGCATAATAATATTTCATTACAATCATATATCACAACTTATTCAGTCATCCCCCAGTTGATGGACATTCCTTTAGTTTCCAGTTCTTTGCTATCATAAAAAAACTGCTTATAAATATTTTTGTACAAGTAGGTCCTTTCCCATATTTTTTATCCCTTTGGGAGAAAGACCTAGTAGTGTGGTATTGCTGTATCAAAGGGTATGCACAGTTTAAGGGCCCTTTGAGCATGGTTCTAGATGGATCTTCAAAATGGTTTTTTATTGGTTCACAGATCCACCTATAGTATATTCATGTCTCAATTTTCTCATATCACCTCCAACACATCATTTTCTTTTTTTGTCATATTAGTCAGTCTGATAGGTATGAGATGGTACCTTAAAGTTGTTTTAATTTGTATTTCTCTAATCAATAGTAATTTGGAGCACTTTTTTATATGACTAAAGCCAGTTTTTAGTTCTTCATCTGAGAATTGCCTGTTCATATCCTTTGACCATTTATCAACCGAGGGATGCTTTTATTCTTATAAATTTGGCTCCGTTCTCTATGTACTTGAAAAATAAACTATCCTAGGTGGCTTAGTGGATAGAATGCTGGGTCTGGAATCAGGAAGAGATGTGAGGTTTTGGATTCAAATCTGGTCTCTGATTTTTCCTAGCTGTGTGACCCTGGGCAAACCATTTAACCCCCATTGCCTAGCCCTTACTGCTCTGCTGCCTTGGAACCAATACACAACATTGATTCTAAGATAGAAGGTAAGAAAAAAGAAGTCTTTGCAGGATACTTGCTATAAAATTCACCCCCCTCCCCTTTGTTTTCCTTCTAATCTTGGTTGCATTGATTTTGTTTGTGCAAAATCCTTTTAATGTAGTTATATCTATTTTAGATCTCATAATGTTTTCTATGTCTTGTTTGGATATCTGTAACCCATTGTTAAAACTTTCCTCCCAAACTGCCCTTTCCCAAAGCACTTTGCATCTATTTAGTAGTGGATCCCACAAAAATGCACACTTTGACATTTTAATAAAATTTTATTATTAAAAGATAATATTGCAATCTTCTTGAGGGCAGTTCATTATATCCTTCCCTTCCTCCATCCCCTCACCTCTCTCCCTCCTGCCATGCACTGCCTGGCACACAGTAGGTCCTTAAAAAATAACTTGGTGACTTTTATACAATCTAAAAACTACTGCAAAAAAGGGGGCACTGCCATTTTAGAATCTGCAACTTCCTCTTGGTTCCAAACAAGTGGAGGTATATTTAGCAAGACGAAATTCTCTAAAAGATATCACTGCCAAAGTCGTTAATTCGGCTACTTCTTAAGAGACCAGAGGGGGGAGAAAACAAATCAGGGCCACCTCAGTAACGGGGTCAGCTCCTTTGCATGAACCCAAATCTCCCTTTCCAAACCAAGAACTAACTCATGCTCGAGTCTAAGGGCTTCATTAAAACTAAACTGCTCCGCAATCCAGCTCGGCCCTGCCTATCCCCCTGCCCCCCCCCCCCCCATTTATTTTCCCACCTCCCAACACCAGGATCTCAGCTTCCCGAGGCTGGGTCCCAGGAACCCGCAGTAGGCCAAGAAGGGGGAGGTGGTGGAGAAAACGGGGGAGAAAAAAGGGAGAAGAGGAGGGGATAGGAGAAGAGGATACCGGCCCCGAGATCAATTGTGCTTCTAGGCTCGATCCCAGGCTCCGCTTCCTGGAGTCCAGAGCGAAGGGGAGGGGGCGGCATTCTCCCCTGGGCTTCGAGGGATGCGAGGGAGACAGAAGCAGACCTTCCCCAACAGGGGGCGGACTGGGGGGAGGGTTGGAACACAAGCTGACCACCACTCCTCCTCTACCTCTCTTCTTTCCTAGCTCCACTCCCCAAATCCCGGGCTCTCCCCTCCGTCCGTGACCTCGTCCTGCCCCACGCAGTCACTCACCGGGACTTCGAAGCCCGCTCGGTCCCAACCTCATGTCTACTCTGCTCCCGGGCCTCGATCCCTCCAACCCAAATGACTTTTCTTCCACCTCTGACAGCCTTTCAATGTGGGGTTTCCCCTAGGCTCTAACGTTGGTCATCTTTCCCTCTTCCTCCCCACTTTCTAGCAGACCCTCGGTGCTGATCTCTCCTAGTTCTAATTCTCTAATCCTGAACTTTCTGAGCTCCAGGCCTACATCTAGAACTAACAGGAACACTGACTGCTATAACTGGATGAACCACTGGAATCTCAATGAATGTTAATATATGTTAATGTTAAAAAATGAATGTTAATATATTTTAAACTGCTTCTCTTTCCCTCAAAACTTGCTCCTGCTGATTCACTATCCCCGTCTCTGTCATTCCTCCAGGATCTTCTTTTTGTCTAAATATTCATTAAATGCCCACCAAGTACAAGACATACTATACAAAGGAAGGTCCCTGCCCTCAAGGAACTGACATTCTAGTGCAGAAAATGTAATATGTACACCAAGAAGTAATTTCAGCACAGAAAGTATGCTCACATGGAGATGATCAGAAAAGACTATTTTGATCTCTGCTTTAAGGAGTTGGTGGTCTTGGTTGATACAGAAAAAAAAAATCTCGAAGCAGTCTCCACTTGTTTCTTGACAATATATACTTTTTCCTTTGTGGATATTATATGGTCTTACCAATTTCTTCATGGAATTTCTTTAGCTTTTCATTCTCTAAAACATCTCATCATTTCTCACCTGTTTGCTCTCCTGAAAAGCATGTCCCCCCTCCCTGAATATGCTGTGTCCTTCCCTCCCCTTTTAGTTTCTTTTTTTGTACTGTTTTTCTCCCATTAAATTGTGAGCTTCTTGAGGTCCAGAACCATCTTTTCCTTTTCTTTGTATCTCCAGAGTTTAGCAAACTAGCAGGCAAATAGGAGGCACTTAATGTTCTTTGCTTGCCTACCACAGCCATTGATGCAATTATCTTTCTGGTGTTTGTTGTTTTTTGCAAATGCTCATCATGAACACTAAAATATAAAATTTCCTTTTGCCTTTTGACACATGATTAAGATTAATTCTAACAACCCCATTGTTTGCCTTTCCAATGGGCATCTTGTAAGGCATTCTTCCACTTAGCTGCAATTTCCTTTTGCTTCTAGTTTCACTTAAAGAAAATATTAAGACTAATATAATCCAGGGTTGCCTACTCATTGATCGATCACTGGTCAAGGATTTTACATTTTAAACCCCATCAGGTAAATTAACGTTTATGGATTATCTAAAAACTCTGTGATTCTTGCCCCACTCTTTCTGCTTTTCTCTGCCCTAATCATTGCAAAAGAAGGCATCCCATAGGACTGAAAGCAATTTTGTTTTTTCTCTTTGTGTCATGGCTTGCCACGGCCAGAGATTTCAGCATGCACTTGGCCAGTTTGCTGGTGCTAAGCCTCTCTTTAGTTAGTCAGGCAGAGCCTCATAAAGGAGAGTGTGTATGGCTGGGGGGATATTCAAAGCTCTCTGAAGATAGGGCTTGAGCTCTGGGGCACAGGCCTGAAGCACTTTGGTTCCTCAGAAAGACTTTGTCATCTGGTTCTAAGATATGAAGTGGCCATTTTATGTTTCATTAAGAAAAAAAAAAACACGAGAGAAAAGGGAGGGTTTCACAGGGCACAGAGAAATCAATCAGCTTTATCACCCACAAGAAAAAAACACATTACCTCTTCCTGACATCTTATTTAATATTTTAAAGTACAACACAAAGAAAACATATCAGATGTATTTCCTCTGCAGCTCATAGATTCTTTTTTTTTTTTTAAACCCTTACTTTCTGTCTTGGAGTCAATACTGTGTATATTGGCTCGAAGGCAGAAGAGTGGTAAGGGCTAGTAGTAAGGGCTAGGCAATGGGGATTAAGTGACTTGCCCAGGGTCACACAGCTAGTGTCAGAGTTCATATTTGAACCTAGGACCTCCCATCTCTAGGCCTGGCTCTCAATACACTGAGCCACCCAGCTGCCCCCTAGCTCATAGATAGACATTGGCAAGGGTTGCAGTATCAGTAAGAGGCCCATAAAAGGTCCAAAGGAAAGGTTATTTATGGAGTTGAAACAGCATGTTTTTATAAAATACTCTTTCAGAGCATCAAGCTCAAATTGATAGCAACTTATTCTCTTTCACACAAGGAAAAAACATAAATGCTGAGGCATTGTTTTTAGTAAGTACATAAAGAACTGCCAGTGAAGAGGTAAGAGGGAAGGGAAGGGGAAGATAGAATCAGAGACATAGGTGAAGAGAAAGGTAGTTTTATAAGCAGGGGTAGCTTGTGGTAGGGGTGGAAAGAGTCCCTGGATTTGAATTTAGAAAAACCAAAATCCAAAGCTGGGCTCCGCTATGTTTTTTAAAAATAATTAATTTATTTATTTATTTTCCCACGGTTACATGATTCATGATTTCCTCCCCCTCCTTCCTCCCCCCCTCCCAGAGCAGACAAGCAATTCCACTGGATTATAAATGTATCATTGTTTAAAACCTATTTCCATGTTATTCATTTTTGCAATAGAGTAATCTTTTAACATCAAAACCCTAATCATATCCCCATCAAACCACATGATCAATCATGTTTTTCTTCTGCATTTCTACTCCCACAGTTCTTTCTCTGGATGTGGAGCATTCTTTTTCATAAGTCTCTCAGAATTGTCCTGGATCATCGCATTCCTGCTAGTAGAAAAGTCCATTACATTCGATTGTGCCACAGTATGTCCCTCTCTGTGTATAGTGTTCTCCTGGTTTTGCTCCTTTTGCTCTGGATCAATTCCTGGAGGTCTTTCAAATTCTCACAGAAATATTCCAGTTCTTCATTTCTTTCAGCACAATAATATTCTGTCACCATCAGATACCACAATTTGTTCACACATTCCCCAATAGAGGGATACCCCCTCATTTTCCAATTTTTTGCTACCACAAAGAATGCAGCTATATATATGTTTGTACAAGAATTTTTCCCTATTGTCTCTTTGGGGTACAAACCCAGCAGTGGTATGGCTGGATCAAAGGGCAGATATTCTTTTAAAGCCCTGTGCACATAGTTTGAAATTGCTCTCTAGAATAGCTGGACCAAATCACAATTCCACCAGCAGTGTATTAGTGTCCCGATTTTGCCACATCCCCTCCAACATTTATCATTTTCCTTTGCTGCCATTTTGGCCAGTCTGCTAGGTGTGAGGTGGTACCTCAGTGTTATTTTAATTTGCATTTCTCTAATCAGGAGGGATTTAGAACACTTTTTTATGTGCTTATTGATAGTTTTGATTTCTTCATGTGAAAACTGCCTATTCATGTCCATCATTTGTTGATTGGGGAATGGTTTGATTTTTTGTCAATTTAACTTAGTTCCTTATATATATGGGAAATTAAATCTTTGTCAGAGAATTTCATTATGAAGATTTTTTTCTCAGTTTGTTGCTTTCCTTCTAATTTTGGTTGCATTGGTTTTGTTTGTATAAAATCTATTACTTATTATATATGCAGAGAGATGTCATTTTTACCACCTTTTTAAAAGTATAAGATATTTTTGTTTGTGTATAAGGAATCCCTGAGAACACATTAGCTAGGTACTTTTGATGCAGGGTATTTCTTTACACTAAATACTACTACTTACCATATTCAGCCTTCAGTTCCATGCTTTGCACACAGTGAATATTAAATAAATGTTGTCTGACTGCCTGACAGAAATTTGACTTAAGAATACTATAGGATTTTGTAACTTCAGAAGAGGATAGAAAGAACTAAGAGTATCAGCAACTATCCTCAGTAGTGATCTGTGAACTAGGTGAATGGATTGAGCCAGCCTCTCTCAACTTCTGGATTCTTACTTCTCACTCTGAGGTTCCAGCATTTGCTGAAGGAGTAAAAAGAACCTGGAACCCCTCAACTGATGGTTGAGGGGACTAGAGTTCATGGAAAAGCCTTCCAGACAATCAAAAGCTTTTTCATTTTTTGATCTACCTTTTAAAAAAGTAGTTGTAGAAAAGTATCCTGAAAATGCAGTGGTTTTGCTGAATTTAAATGAAAAAGAAGAGAAAAAAAAGAGAAAAAGAAGCGTATAATTTCTGTTATCTAGATTACTCAGTAAAATGATCATTTGATGGAGTTGCCTGGGCCCAGAAGAATCCAAAATTTAAATAGCCAAAGAATCTTCTTTTTTAAATATTAGATTTTGTTGAATAATGCTGCTTCAGAGATAGAGCTCATTAATACTTTAAGTTTATTCTATTATTTCTGCTCAGTGCTAGAAGTTTGTGAAAGAGTAAAGCTGTATTTACTCAAGATAGTTTTCAAATAAAACACAGAAGGGTAGAAACAGAATATTTTAAAATGCTACGGTTCCCAAACTATAATTTACCACTTGATAGTCTAGTGTTTATCACTGGAAGATGGAGGGAAATTCCCCAACTGGAGGATAGCCCATCCAGGCTTGGGTCTTCTAATAGTTATGACCCATAATAATAATAATTCAATTAAACAAACACTGTATGCAGATCACAGAGCTAGGCACTGGCAATAGTGGGATACAAAATTGAGAAAAAACACCCTCTGACCTCAAATCCCTTATAGAAGAATGGGCAATTCTACACAATCACTGGAGTGCCTGAATAGCAACTGACTTTTCATTGTCAAAGATTTGAGACAAAATTGCAGGGAACCTTTAAGCAGTTTAGAAAGTCCCAGACAAGAAGAAAGGGAGGTTCCCACCTCCCAGTTTTTGATACTGATGCTTTCTTAAATTGACCTCAATTTATTCCAAGGAACTCTTCTGCTGTCAACAGGTGCTGGAAACTGTTTCTTCTGCACAGAGAGCAGGGATAGAGAATGTGAAGGTTAAGGGAGCTCTACCCACTCAGTTATAGTGGGTCTGAAGATTGCATTTTGTAGACCTAAGCCTTATCCAGGAAATACCCAAAGATTGAGGAATCATGGATTGAGACCCATGGCTAGAAACAGGAGGTTCTAGTTTCACATTTGACCCCAGACCCTGAGAAAATCACCCAACCCCCACTGCCTAGTTAGGTTAAGCCTAACCCTAACCCTTCTGTCTTGGAACCAATACACAGAACTGATCCTAAGATGGAAGATAAGGGTTAAAAAAAAAAAAGACAAGAATCAGTTGAGGGAAGAGGGTACCAAATGAAAAAAACCCAAATCTCTATGATATCACCTAGCATTGCCCCATTTTCATCTCTCCAGACCTCCCTTACTCATTCAACAAATGATTAGGTCTGCTTTTGTGGAAAGAGAACTGGGTTTTAGTGCTTCTGAGATCTTGAGCCAATCAGTTCCCTTCTTTGGGGATGGGCTCTTTCATCACTATAATCAATGGTCTGAACTAGATCTGGAAGGTCCCTTCTGCTCTGATAGTCTAACTATACACAAAGTGAGGTGTGCCATAGAAGTGCTACAAAACAGAAGTCCTAGGACAAATTAGAGGATAGGGAGATCATTTCCTTCAGGGATTAATTCTTCAAGAAGAAAGTGGAATTGGAGCTGTAGTTTGAAAAATGGGTAGTTTGGACATAACTAGAAGGAAAGAACAAGGGCAGCATACAAAGTGGAGGGAAGACTATAGCAAGTAAAGGCACAATAATGGAACAGCACAAGACTTTTACCTAGAGGAGAGGGTGTATAGGTGAGCAAGGAGGAAGGAGGGTAGGAACCAGATTTCGGAGAGACTTGGATAGTACTTTAGTTAGGTAATGCTGCTTTGTGAAGATGGTATTACCGTAGGAATGAATAAACCAAAGAAAAAGTACAATTGACGCCCTCGATCAAAACAATAACCAATCCTGACTCTAGTAAAGAGCTACAGGTACAGAACACATATGCTGTCCACGTTTCCCTCTAGAGCGTTCTTGATTACCCCTCTCGGAGCTAACTAGTCAGTCAGCCAGCATTTATAAAGAACCCAAGTTCCAGGCACAGGGCTAAGCGCTGGGCTAGATACCTCCCTCCTTCTGCACTCTCTATTTTGTAAATGTAGAATATATACTTTTATGTGTACATGTTGCCTTTTCTATAGAACGTAGGGTATTTGAGGGCGGAGAGCCTCATTTTTGTCTTTGTGTCTCTATCTCTAGTGCTTAGCACAGTATCTGGCAGGCAATAAACAGTCGCGATTGATTGCTGAAGGAATGTGTAGTTTGTTTTGCTTAACTTTATTGGCTACCGGAGAGATGGAGATGTTTGGCAAAGGGATGTTCCAGAACATTAAAAGAATCATAACCAAAAGACTGTAAATGGAAATAGCACAGTTTTAAAAATTGTATTGATAACCTTGGCTGTTCTCAAACCATGGCTCTCCTCATTTTTTTTTATCTGGGCGGGGCGGGGGAACTCAGTAAAATATTGCTGCTCTTAGAGTGCTGAGAGGAGAAATATTTAAACTCTCAGTTAATAGATTTCAAGTGCAACAGGAAGCAATCACCAGTAGGGGGCTCCAAAGTTAGACCTCATATCACTAGACTTCTTTATAATGGTAAGAATAGGCTGAGTATGCTGGCTCGTTGGTCTAGGGGTATGATTCTCGCTTAGGGTGCGAGAGGTCCCGGGTTCAAATCCCGGACGAGCCCTCTTTTCCATCCTGGAAATTAACAACTTAAAATGATCTGATCCTTGAATAATTTTTAAAGGCCTAAATTAAACTCATTGACTTGCAGCGTTGGCGGGATATGCATTTTGCTAATGGGATTCCGTCTTTCCTAAGCTTCCTCTTCTCCCCCCGCCTTCCTCCCCCTCCCAAACCAAGCAAACTCAGTACAAATACAAACCCTAACCCACTCTTCGAAGGTGTGGGGTCTTTCTTTTCTGTCGAGTACTCTTAGGGGGAAGGTACCCTTTGCACCCATTTCACGCCCAGCTCTTGTTTTCGCCCCTTGCCCAGGGGACCTCTCCCCATATGCAGCCCATGATCCCGGCTTCCCCCTGCCTTTTCTGTGGGGTGCCCTGGCACCGTGAAGGGTGCCCCTCAAAGACAAGTTGGACAACCTAGCCCTGGGCCAGCTAATTTGCAAAGGCAGGCGAAAATGTACAGGTGCGCACAAGCAGCGTGGCAAAAGAGTCACGCGTATTTCGGATGAAGCATTTGTACAACGGACCAACTGCTCTCCGGGTTTCCCCTTCCCAACTATTGGCCGAGGTCCTGCTCCTATGCACGTGCCCAGGGCTCTTCAGGGGAGAGAAAAGAGATGATTTTTCTGGGTTACCTAATCACGTTCGGAGAGTTCTGAGGCTTAAATCTCATCATTAGTAAGGAAATATAAAAAACGGAAGCGGAGGTGAAAAAAAACTTGGGCTCGTCCGGGATTTGAACCCGGGACCTCTCGCACCCGAAGCGAGAATCATACCCCTAGACCAACGAGCCGCTTCTAACTAAAACCACCCCAGCTGCTCCCTTCAGCTTCGCCCCACCCCGCTCTTCACTTCCGCCTTAGAGAGATGGGTTGGCACAGAACCCCTCCCCCTCACAGGCCCTCGGCCTCGGGAGCCAGCCTGGCCACTGGGGCCGCGCGCGCTCTCGTGGCCGCCCCGCCCCGCCCCCCCACTTTTCTCTGCCGGGCCAACCGGCCACCAGTGGGAAAGGGAATACCAATGAACCAATTCTGGCAAATGGACGGGTCCAAAAGCGGAGGAGCTCCAGACCCCGCGGGGGCCACCTACAGTTCAGCTCCCAGAGTTGCCTGCCTAGTGGATGCATCTGCCCGGTGCCAACAGTAGCCTTTGGGTGCTCGGACTGAGAGCCCTCATGCCCAGGACCTCCTCCTCTTGCCTCTCCTCCCCTTCCCTCCTTCCATTCTCTCTCTCTGCAGTATTCCCCTTCCTTTTCTCCCCTTTTCCTCTCTCCCTCCTTTCTCCTGCCCTTCCCCTCTCTGCTCCCCTATATCTGTCCCTCCTCACCTCTCCTTTTCCATTTCTTTCCTTTCCCTCCTTTCTTCCCTTTCTCCTCTCTTCTCTCCCCCTTTCCTCCCTTCTCTCCTCCTCTCCCCACTACTGTTTCCTTTCCCCCTCTTTTCCCTTTCCTCTCTCCTCCTTCTCTCTTCCTTCTCCTCTCTTCCCTGTCCTCTCTCCCTTCTTCTCCCCTCTTCCCTCTCTCTTCTCTCTTACACTCTTCCCTCTCCCCCTCCCCTGCTCAGTTTCCCCTTCCCAGTCTCCTTCCACCACCCTGGGAAATAGGAAGAGGGAGGGGAGAAGTGACTGGGAAGGAGAGAAAAAAGAATGATTAAGGAGGAAGAATGAAGATAGGTAAAGACAGATCCAAAGGAGGGATAAAACTGAAGCCAAGGGGACAGAGAGGTCAGAGAATCTCAGAGCTGAACTTGTTGACTTTGTGGAGTGGGCCAACCCAATCCAATGTATTTATCGCCAGGTTCTGAGAGCACACACAAGGAAAGGGCAGCAGTCCCTGATCTTCATTCTCTTTAAGATATATCTATGACCATCTGGTATATATAGTAAAGCAAGGCCCCCTCCCAACAACTAAAGTGCACATTAACAGCCTTGAAGGAAACTGGAAGACAAGGGGCAGGACAGCCTGTGAAGTCACCAGGTGGGAAATGGGATGCAGAGATTGGGAAACAGCTAGGAGGTCACTTTGGCTAGAAACTAGAATAATAAAACTTGGAACCACATAGCAATGGGCTTTAAATGCTGTTATTCAGTTTCCTACTCTCTGTTTTTGGTGTTTTCTTGGCAAGATTTTGGAAACATGGTTAAGTGACTTTTCCCAGGATTACAGGGTAGTGTCTGAGGGCAGATTTGAAATCAGGAGGATGAGTCTTCCTGATTCAAGGCTGGAGCTCTATCCATTGTGCCACTGAACTCAATTTATATTCTCTTCTAAAAACAATAGGGTGCCAATGAAGCTTCTTGAAGAAGGAAGTGACATGGTCAAAACATATTTTGGGAATATTATTTAACAGCTTTGTGGAGGATGGATTAGAGTAGAAAAGAAACTGGAAGCTGTAAATCTAGTTAAAGATTTTGCTGAAGTACATATGAGAATGATAAAGGCCTGAATTAGAATGGGGGCATTTGAGTGAAGAAAAGGGGACAAATTCAAACTTTATAGAAGAGGAACCTATTAGATTTGGGGATATGCGAAAGGGCAAGAATGCCTGAGCTTGCACTCCTGGTTGACTTGAAGAATGACAATGTCCTCAACACAAAACAGAGAAATTAAAAGGAATGAGCACTGAGATAAGAATCCCATTTTGTATATGCTAACAATGGGACACTCAAATTGAAGATGTCTAGTAGGCAATTGGTTATATGGGACTAGAGCTCAGGAGAGAAACTAGAGCTGGTTATATACATATAAAGATCATCTATACAGAAGGAAAAATTGAATCCAGGGTAGCTCATGAGATCACAAAGAGAAAAGATAGAGAGAAAAGCAGAGGGCCCAGGACAGAATTTTGGAGGGAGACTCATAGTTAGGGTGTGGACTCAAAGATAATCCAGCAAGGGGGACTGAGAAAAACTAGTTAGGTAAAAGAACAGAGAACATTGTTACAAAAACCCAGAGAAGAGACAGTATCTAAGAGGAGAGGATGGTCAACATTGTCAGAGGAAGCAAGAAAGACAAGGAGGATGAGGACTTGAGACTAGGCCAATGATTTAGCAATTAGATGACTGATAATCTAGGAGAGAGTTTTACCTGTCTAGTTCTAAACATTTTCATCTATAAAAAATGAGAGGATTGGAGTAAAGGCTCAGTTCAAATCCTATGTTCTAGAAGAGAGGTGGAATTAGAAAAGGGGGCACTGAGAAACTTCCAGGTTTGGGAAACATTTTTTAAAATTCTTAATCTTTCGGTCCTACTAACAGTTCTAAGACAGAAGGACAAGGGCTAGGCAAACAGAGATAAGTGATTGCCTAGGGACACATAGCTAGGAAGAGTGAGGCCAAATGTGAATCCAGATCTTTCCAACTCCATGCCAGTGGTTCTATCCACTGTGCACCTGGTTGCCCATAGAGAGCATTTAATGATATTGCATTCCTTTCATAAATAATGCTATAGTTAAAGATGTACTGTCCATAATTTTTTTCTCTGTTGTGGAAAAAGTAAAGACAAAGTTTCCCTTGGGATGAAAAGTGTGGATACCTCCTCACAATTCCAAATACAGAATAAGGGAGATTCTTCATTAAGGTTTTTATTTTTCCTTCCCTTCTTCATTAAGGTTTTTATTTTTCCTTCCCTCCTTCTTCCCCCTGGTTTTCCCTTCACCAACTTTTGAAAACAAAAGCCTCAGGGTGCATTTACTCAGAAGACTATAGACTTTGGAGTTGAATTCTTGGCAGCCTCTTTGAACCTTAATTTTCTCATCTGTAAAATGAGGATGATAATGCTTATACTATGCCACCAGTTGTTGTGAGAAAAGCTTTTCAGAACAAAAATTATTGGGGGCAGCTCCAGTGTTTTGAGAGCCAGGCCTTGAGAGGGGAGGTCCTGGTTCAAGAAAAGCTTTTCAGAACAAAAATTATTGGGGGCAGCTCCAGTGTTTTGAGAGCCAGGCCTTGAGAGGGGAGGTCCTGGTTCAAATCCGGCCTCAGACACTTCCTTGCTGTGTGACCCTGGGCAAGTTACTTGACTCCCATTGCTTAGCCCTTACTGCTCTTCTGCTTGGAACCAATACATAGTATTGATTCTAAGACAGAAGGTAAGGGTTTAAAAAAAATTTTTTTTTAATCAGATGCAACACTACCAATTTTACTTAACCATCAAACTGGAACCATGTCCTGTCATCTTTGAAGAAAGCCTTGTTTTTTCTTAAAAGAATTTATTAGTCCAGACTGTCAGCTAATCACTTTACAATGTAATCACAGATTATTAGGGTACTAAGGGTACTCAAAGACATCTAAGGTACTTAGAAATCATCTAGATCAACATTCCTACAGATTAGGAAATGGAGGCACAGGGAGGTTAAGAGAAATTAGTAGAAACATTAAACACCTATTCTGTGATGGCTAGACCAAAACACAGCTGACAGAAATCAGGCCACTGCCTTTAGGAATTTCATAGGGTGCAGAAAACATTTTCATAATGAAATATATACATACAGATATACTAAGGAGTTGCTGGGTTAGTCATGAAAAGGAGTATGGAGGCACTTGGAAGTAGTGTTTCAAAGAGGTGAATGGTTATGCTGAAAAAGACTTTCCATGAATAAGGAATTGCTTGTAAAAAAGGTTCTAAAACAGACACAGACTAAGTGCATGTATGTGTCTAACTGCAGTCCAGTAATTGATAAGTACTGTGCCCATTCCTAATATGAGATTGGGAAGGTGGGGGATATTAGAACATCTAGTCCAACCCACATTTTATAAATAAGGAAATTGAGGCTGCAGGGGGGGGGGGGTTTCCACCTACAGTAAAAGGAAGAGTTATTGGTTGGAACCTTTGACACTAGGATCAAAAACTTTAATTTGAAGAAGCTGTTCCTTCCATAGCTTCTGAGAATAATGGCCATTTTTCTAGCACCTAAAAATTTACAAACCCTTTTACATGCCTAGTGTCATTTGACTCTCACAGTAGCCTTTGGAAGTCAGTATTACAGATATTTTCACCACTTTATTGGTGATGAAATTGAGGCTCAGTGAGATTAACTTGCCTGTGATCACAGAACTACCGTTAGAGGCAGGAATTGAATCAGTTTTCTTACCGTAGTATATCCTTCACTCTGGAATAATCAAAATCACATTTTAAAATGATTTCATTATCACCTACCCAACCCTTTACCTCTTGCCTGCTGTCTTCTATTAGAAAATGTAAGTTCCTTTGGAAGCAGGGACTATCTCTGCTTGCTTGGATTTGTATGCCAGCATTTTGCACAGGCCTGACACATAGCAAGCACTTAATGCTTCTGCTTTGACTTGAAGTATCACAATACCCTCCTCAGGTCCCATAGTCTAATGTTCTTCCAAACTACCTGGGCTAAACCTTCCTAAAGGTCTTATCCTTTTCATTCTACAGCTTAGAACTCTCAGAATAGAATCCTACCTGGGTAGTTTGGCATTCAAATGCAATCCTTTCAGAACAATTTGCTCTCTCCTATGTATAGCCCAACCTTTCTTGCTCGGGAGTCTTTGCTTTCCCTGCTGCATTTCCATCTCTGTCAACTGGAAACCTACTCATCTTTTGTGTCTCAGTCCAAATGCTATCTTCAAGGCGGTTACTCAAAACCTCTGGCTACAATTTATGAGCTCTGACAGGTGCTAGGATACCTTAAGAGCATCAAATACAGTCTCAGGGTCAGCCTGCTTTCTGAGCACCAGCCTGAGTGGAACATCAGGCCTTTTTATAGACTGACATTTTGCTTACTGAATGGGGCAGCAAAAGGACGTCTATTAAGAAGCACCTCTCCAGTAAAATATTGTGGAGATCAATTGCAAACTGTGATTACAAAAACTTCAGTACATAAATGTAACAGAAATATTATTACACTATAAGAAATAATAAACAATGACTAGAGAAGCAGGGAAAAACTTCCCTAAACTACTACAGAGCCCAGAAAACAAAAAATGCAATTACAACTTAAAAAGAACCATCACAAGACAATCAAAAATAAATTTTGCCAATTGTCAAAATAATAAGCCTGGCCCCAGAGAAGCCATGAAAAGGCTCCCCCCCTCCCAAACCCCCCAGAGATGGGAGGGTCACAGATGCAGAACACTGGATATAAGCCATCAAAGCTCTCAACTACCCTAAGACTGAGGGCTATCTATTTTTTTAAGCTTTTGTCAATGTATCCATTAAAATCTTTTTTCTTTATTCTTACTTTTCTTAGGAAAAATATTCCTCCTTTGAGATGTGGTTTTTTTTTTTTTTTGGTTTTGTTTTGTTCTGTTTTGTTTTTTTGGGTATGGAATAGCTCTGGCTGAGAGAGGGATAGTGGAAGATTTGATCAGGTAAACATGCAAAAAAGATCATAAATCTTTAAACCTGATAGTGAAGGGAGTGTTCTGGGGACCCCTCTCCCCTTTTTTTCCCTTAAAACTATTCTTTTTAAGAGATGTTCTTTGTTGTACGGGAAGGCGCTCCGGCAGGGAGGGAGGAGAGGGATGGCAGATGAAGTTTCGGTCAGAGAGGAACACCGAGACCTTTCAAATCGATGGTCTTTAAGAGCCAGACTGCTCTGGAGACTATTTTTTCCCGTTAAGAAACTATTCCTCGTTCTATGGAATGTTCTTTGTTATACGGGGTAGCTTTCTGGCGGGGGGAGGGAGGCATCTTGGAGGAAGTTTCGGTCCGGTTAAGAACAGAAGACAGACCTTTAAATCCGTCGCAGTAAGCCACAGACTGCTCTAGGGACCACTTCTTTTCCTCTGAGGAGAAGCCTCGTTCTATAGGATGTTATTTGTGGTACCGGGAGACTCTGTGGCTGGGGGAAGGGAAGGATTCGGAAGCTTGGGGGGTTATTTCGGTCAGGTTAAGAACAAGACATCCTGGACCTTTCAAACGGAGCCTCACGAACGGAGCCAACCTAGAACCCTGAGCCAGACTCCCCTCAGGGCCCGCGGGGGGGAGGGGACCAGCTAAGCCCGAGGCGTTGCGGTGCATTGTGGGCCCGGCTCCTCAATGCACCCCGCAGGTAGCTGGGGCTGGACGGAGCCCAGCTGGGGACCCGTCCAGCCGTGGGCGGGGGCTCCTCGAGGGGTCGCTCGGCGAGGACCCTGGTGCCAGCCTGGCGGGAAGGCGGGGTCGAGGAACCGGTGGGGAGGCCCTGGAGAGGGACAGCGGGACGAAAATCACGGCGGGAGAGGAGGGAAGGAGCAGGAGGGGAAACTGAGGGCGGGGGAGGGTAGATGGTCGACCGAAGATGGACTCTGACAGGAGCCGGCGTCAAACCTGACTGGCACGGGCAGCGGCTGCTCTCCCCCTCAAGGCCTGTCCGCCGAAGGGAAGGGAGACCCCTCTGTGACCGACGCTGATTGGCTGGAATCCGGCGGCCCCTGCTCTCTAGCGCCGCCTACAGCTCGATTGGGGCACCTTCCTGAAGAGCCTTCGACCGCCCCCTGTAGCCACAGAGGGAAGGGCAGAGAAGAGAGAGGGCTCTACTGCTGGCTTGGGCACGTGGCTGCTGCCGTCGTCGTCTTCCCAGCTCCTTCGATCAGGCGCAGCTCTGAATTTAGAATATTTGTCAAGTGTTTTGCAAACCACGAAGTGCTGTATAAATGCCGTATAAAAACTATTGGGGGGGGGAGGGGGAGGCAGCTAGGTATCACAGTGACACAGTGGATGCAGTACTTGGTGTCAAAAAGACCCGAGTTCAAATGCAGATTCCGACATTCCCAGGGTGACCTGGGCAAGTCATCACCTAGGTCAGCCTCAGTTCTCTCATTTGTAAATGAGGATACTAGGACCCACTTCCCAGAATTCCGGGTTGAATAAAAGGAGATATTTGCAAACCTTAAAGCTCTATGTATTTGCTAATTATTATCATCATCATCATCATTATTATCCTGTAAAGAGTGACTGTGCTCAAAAAGCAGCTTTGTCTGGCTGGAGAACCATGAGGACCAAGACAGGCACAAATCACAGAAGAAATTTGCCCAACAGGTGTACACTGTTCTCTAAAGAGACTCAAGATCTCCAGAACTGCCTTCCAGAGTTGTGAGTTTCCCTGGGCACAAGAATTCCCTACTCATATGCCTCCCTGTTAGTTTTCTGTAAATGTGTGCAAACCCTTCCACATGGAGACTGTGCATTTGTGGAAGACTTTTGACCCAGATTTATGAATGGTCTATTAATATTTTAATTATTTCTGCTTTCACCTTCTTTTAATTATTTTTGCTTTTTACCTTCTTTTCAAGGTAAATTTTGAGTAAATTTTTGAATTTGAGAAAAATTTGAGTAAATGTGTACCTGGTATTATTTTTGGTCTTACCTTCTATTGAATAAATGGCATTATTCTTTATTTTGCTTTCTATTAAGTAGATATTATTTATTCCTGTGGGATACCAGTAGGACAATCAGGGGAAGATGTGGGTCTAGAGGTTGGAGAAGATATGTCAGCTGGACAAAAGGGAGTCTTCTGCAAAGAGGTGATTATTGAAGCCAAAGGAATGAACGAGATGGGAAAGGAGAGAGAGGGAAGGGAAAGAAAGAACTGGAACATGCGATGGCTGGGTCATTTGTTGGTGATTTCTGGAAGTTTGCAGAGAATAGGAGCTTTGCCAAGAAACCAGGGAAGGACAGATGTCCAAATTTTTTTAAAAGTAGGAATGAGTCACTGAGCCTGCATGACTTTGTCAATATCAAGTTATTCCAGACTACTCTCTTTTTTGACAATGTTACTAGGACCTCAAAACATTTGTCAGAATTTCTCACACTATCCTCTTGAATGCAATAGAGAAACATGGACTAGCTGTCAATAGTTAGAAGGATTTAGAATTTGTTGAAAGACAAGCAATTAGTTTAAATGTCTTTAGCAAAGTGCCCCATTCTACTGTTGTTTAATGGTTTTTTATTGATGACTTGATTAAAGGCTTAAATGGAATGCCCACCAAATTTGCAAATGACATGAAGGTAGGAGGGATAATTAATTTGAGGGCTCTCAAAATCAGGATCCCAAAAAGTACTCAATAGGCTAGAATGATAGATGAAATTTAATAAAATTCAAAAGTTGGGTTAAAAAATCAGTTTTACAAGTATAGGATAGTTGGTTGAGGTCTGACTTGAAAGCAGCTTGTCAAAAAAATCTGGGGATTCAAATAAGAGAAGTATAACAGTGGTGAGAGCACAGGACTTGGATTCAGGAAGATTAATTTTCAAGAATTCAAATCCAGCTTCAGAGACTTACTGGCTATGTGACTCTGGGCAAGTCACTTAACCCTGTGTGTCTTAGTCTTCCTCGTCTGTAAAATGAGTGGAGAAAGAAATTGCAAACCACTTCAATATCTTTGCCAAGAAAAAAACAAGTAGGGTCACAAGTCAGACATGATTGAAACAACATACCAACCAAATAACATGGGAACCAAAAAGCTAATACAATCTTAGATTGACTTGAGAGGTATTACTGTCCAGAGATGGGAGAGTGATGTTAGTCCCATTATATACTCTGCTTTGTCCAGATCAGCCTAGAATATTTAGTAGAGTTCTGTGTATCTATCTTTGAAAGGACATTGACTAGCTGGAAAGACCCTGTGTATGGAAGTCCACTAAAGATACTATGACCTCTTCCCCCTTTTAGAAGTATAAAAACTTAATATTTTTTCAGTCTGAAATGCTTTTCAGATTTCCTTGGAGAAAAACCTTATTATTACTTAACCAAAATTCTATAAAAACTATGCCTTGCACTAAATCCTCCCTTCATCCCCATCCAAACCACCCCAAGACCCAACCAGTTTTTAAAGGGAAACTAAATTAAAAACCAGGAAGGATTTAGGTTTCTCACTGAAGATATAATTAAGATGTACAGAAGTGAAGGATGGGCCTTGACTTATCCAATGAGAAAAGGATCTTCATTCTCTAAGAATGTAAGAAAGTAATTGTCAAAGGAAGGAAGGAAGAGAAGAAAGACATATTTAGTTACTTGTCTTCACCTTTGACAAAATGAAAGAAGAATCCATACAGGAATTAGTTAAAGAATAATCAAATGATTTGGGAAAATAATTCTTTAGAGTGGACCAGCATTTTAATTGACTATGGTTCTGATGGATCAAGGTGTTACATCATTTTTATTATATTTCATCTTAAACATCAAATTTTGTCAGTTTTGGGGGGAATGCTATAACTGATAATATTCAAAAATTAAAAAATGTCTGGTCAAAGCTATCAACAGTTATATGAAAAAATATTTCATGTGACTAATAATTAGAGAAAGAGAAAAAAAGTAATTTAGACGTTATAGCTCACACCCTTCATTTGGCAAAAATGGCATAAAAGAAAAAAGATAAGTATTGGAAGGGCCATTTAATGTACTTGGTCGAACTATGAATTGGTTCAAGCCATTTTGGAAAGCAATTTGAAACTATTTCCAAAATAAGGCATTAAACTATATATAACTATTACTAGGCCTATATCCCAAAGATATCAAAGGAAGAAAAGGACATACATTAAAAAATATAGCAATTCCTTTTTTTAGTGGCAAAGAACTGGAAATTAAAGTGCTGCCCATCAATTGAGGAATTACAAAACAAATTGTTGCATACGAATGTAATGAAATACTATTGTGGTGAAACAAATAGCAAAAAGAATTTTCAGAGAAATTTGTGAAGATTTGTATAAATTGAAGCAGAGTAAAGTGAATAGAATTAGAATAAAATTAACAATTTTGATAGACCTAAGACTTCTGACCCATGCAATGAACAAAAAAGATGATTTCTGAAATCTGATAAATTATGCTACCCAACTCTGCAGAGACACAATGGAGACAGAGAATGATACTGTGAGAGTCTGTTTGACCTGATTATGCATGTTTGTTGCTAGGGTTTTCTTTTTCTTTCTTTCTCTTTTCCTTCCTTCCTTCTTTCTTTTTCCTTCCTTTCTGTGTTTTTTTTCTGTCTGTCTTTCTCTCATTAAGGGTGGGAAGGAGAAAAAATGAAATGAAATGAAAGATTTCAAAATGCATCTTAGAGATTTTCAAAGGAGAGACCTTTCTCAAAGCAAAGATGTGTAGAATTGTAATTATTTAACTAATAAAAATTACCTCTAGTAGCTTGAATCCCAAAACAGTTTTTTCCCATCAGTACTTTCCAAGAGAATTTAAGTTCCTTGAGATCAGGATCTGCATCACCTAGCACAGTGTCTAGTGGGTAATAGAAACATAATCAATATTTATTGAATTAATATCTAATAGAGTATCAGTCAGTCCTTCCTTTGCCTTGAAAGGATACTCCTTGAAAGTAGGAAGAGAGTTTAATTACTTTGGGTTAGTTAACTGTAAGTCACTCTCTGCTATTATGCCTAACAAGACAGGCTTGTCCTATTAAAAAGAAAGGTCTTCCATACTATGTACCAATTCACTTAGAGACCACAGAAGTCCTATAGCAGTCTTATCCAGCTCCAAAATGGAAATGAATCTGGATGGATTTGAATGAATGCTGTCATTGTTATGATTTTTCTCCCTAAACTCTAGTCCAGTTCCCTACAATGACTTTAGCTATTTCTGCTTGAAAACAATGACTGTCTGGGACATTCAAAGATATTCCTCCATCAAGGGGCATCTTGATTACATGCCTCCTCTGAAATTTGACAACTGCTTCTTGCAAATGCTACAATTTTGATTCCATTCTCAAGTATTTAGACTCCTTAATTTTTATGAACTCATGGAGATAACATAATATAGTAATAATACAATAATCATTTTCCTGGGTGTCTGTTTCATACAAATTCAGGCTTAAACTTTGCTATATGTTAATAGAAGAAAAAATTTAAATAAAAATTTTAAAGCTCAAAACTATGCTCCTTTAAGATGATTTCAATTTCCCTATTTAGATTTTGATTGGGATGGTAAAGGAATTAAGGGCATTAGAACAGCAAAGTGGTTGATTGTGTGAATTGAGTGAACCACATTTATATTTTGTGACTTGGTTCTGGTGTTAGCTGAGTTCCCTTTCTATTCAATTATGGATCTAGTCTATATTCTTTCTTATGAGAAAGAAATTATTCAATTATAGGAATTGGGAATAAATCTTACTGCATTGTTGGAACCTAAACCTGCATGGCTGGGAAGCTGGATCACTATCTGTTCTTAAAGATTCTTAATTGAGAATCTAGATCAGTGATGGCAAACCTTTTAGAGACCTCATGCTGTGCCCCCCATGAGTGCTGGATGCATCCCACCCCATTACTTCCATTGGGGTGCTGGGAAGAGAGGTGGGTGAAGTGAAAAAATGTCCCTAGTGCAGGTGAAGAGGGGGAAGAGAGTGGCCTGAGCAATCTGCTCCCCTCCAGCTCTGCAGCCTGTGAACCACCCACTCTACCCCTTATATACTCCCACTGGGCTACTGAGCAGAGGGAGAGGTGAAGTGAGGAATGTCCTCAGTCTGGATGGAGAGAAGGGAGCAGCTCTGCCTGAGTCCCTCTGCCTTTCTAGTAACAAACTTGGGGAGGGGTGTGTGGTACCTGTGCCCACAGAGAGCACTCTATGTGCCATCTTTGGCATGTGTATCATGGGCTCACCATCACTGATCTAGGTTATGCACACCAGAAACCTAGCCTAATCCAAAGATTGATGCAAGTTTTCTCACAATCTCAAGCAACCCATTTTTCTTATCTGAAACCTGGCCCTGGACTGATCATTCAGTTACTGTTTCCATATTTCACTGATTATTCATAAACACAGGAAGTATAATAGCTCTTTTTCTGTATTCAAGGAACTATACCTGTTCACCCTGATCCTCCCAACTTGGAAAAAGTCCCTAATATTTTATCCAATTAAAATTAAGATTACCTAGTATTGTATTTTTACTTTTAGTCAATTTGCCTTTTGGGATTGTTTTTAATGTAGAAAAGTCTGTCTCCCCCTCTATTCAGGGTCTAGTCCTAAGCTGAGGAAAGGGGCTGGTCCTGATTTGCTTGGCAGTTGACATGCATTGCCTAATGAATCAAAATGCTTAGAATCTTGAACTTTATTTAAAGCAACTCAAGCCCTTTAGCCCTTTTGATTTTTCTTCATATAATATCTTCAACTATGTTTGTACTATCAAAGTAGAAATATACAAAGATCTGATTCTCAAAGAGGGTATTTTTTGTATGATACCATGCATTGATTAGCTTTATGAAGATTTTTTAGCTACTTGTATGCTGTGGGACTATAGCTGAAGTTCCTATTGTTTGGAGGGAGTCATGTTTCTTAAAGGGGGATTTATTGATAGATTGAGTGCCTTCCCCAAAGTAACACACATTGGTTGAGTATTAAACACACAAATCCAGATGCACAACACTATTTATCTTGCACTTGAAAGTTTGAAAATCACTTTAAAAACATAATTTCATATGTTTCACCACAAGCCTATGAGGTAGGTACTAATCAATCAATACACCAGACATTACTCTATGTGCTAGGTATATAAAAAGGAAAAAAAAAACCAAAAACTCAGCCACTTTAAGTCAGAGTTTACATTCTCTCAAGGGAGACAACATATACACATCAGTAAATACAAAATCAATAGAAAGTAAATATAAGATAGCATTTGATGAGGGGGTGCTAGCAGCTGAGAGGATCAATAAAGGGCTCATATAGGATTTAAATACATAATTAAATGCATCATATAAAGATGAGGAAAGTAAGGCTCAGAGTGAGGTT
This sequence comes from Monodelphis domestica, assembly GCF_027887165.1. NCBI lineage: Eukaryota > Metazoa > Chordata > Mammalia > Didelphimorphia > Didelphidae > Monodelphis > Monodelphis domestica. The sequence goes on along the minus strand of NC_077228.1, from coordinate 62,153,420 downwards.
GTGACCTTTCCAGAGTTATAGGAACATAGATTTAGGGCTGAAAATTTCCTTAGAGGCCATCTGTTTCCACTCCCTCATTTTACAGATGTCAGAGAGGTTTACCGAGTTAGGTGATATGCCCAGGGTTAATCAGGTCATTAATGACAGGCAGAACTTGAACCAAGATCCTCTGAATCCAAACCCAGTTTTTTTTTTTTCAAATATAGTGCCTTTCTTGATACTATTCATAGGATTGACTACAAATTCAGAAGATTCCTTTACATTTTCCTGGAGGAGAACACTCCAGTGATGCATCTCACTTCAGCCCCACACCTTCCCCCTACTGAGATACTGGCCCCTTTGCTATTTCAGGAACAAGACATTCCATCTCCAGGCCATAGACATTTTCACCAGCTATATCCTAATCCTAGAATGCTCTTCTACCTCCTGAATTCTCTGATTCCCTTCAAGTCCCAGCTAAAATCCCACCTTTTACTACAAGTCTTTCCCAAACCCACTTAATTCTAGTGCCCTTCTAATGTTGCTTATCTCCAGTTTCTCCTGTTTATAGCTAGTTTGTGCATTGTTATTTTCATAGCTATTTCCCCCCACTAGATTCCTGCTCCTTGAAGGCAGGAATTAATTTTTTTTTTGCCTTTATAGTCCCTGTTCTTAGTACAGTAAATGGCAAATAGAAAATATTTAATATTATGCTGAAATGAATCAAATTACTGATCATTGACATTAAGAAACTGACCTGTAACCCCAGATTCTGGTGATATTAATTGGATCAGAACCTAATCCACCGGGAGTGCTATGGAAGAATCCTAGTTGAACATTTCTTTTCCAATTCCCATATATTCAATCCATGACCCAAATCTTTTTTTACTTTAAGTGACAGGACCAAGGTTGTCTCTTTCCAAAAAATGGCACCCTACCTGACTACCTTCTTGGAGGGAAAAGGTATAGGTCAGATTTTGCTCGTTGCAGCTAAAGAAATAATGCTTTTTTTTTTTCATTCATCCCTCTCTTCCTCTACCATAGGACTTTAAAGATAGAATTCCATCAGATCCCTGGACTACCACCCACTTCATCATCCCTACATAGAGGTTCAAGGATAGAGCTAGGTAGCCCTCCCTCACCATCCATCCTGCAAGTCAGGGTGAGGGTCCAACATTCTCCTAAAGAGCTCCTAACAGTCTTGTTGACTTAAAACAATGGGAAAGAGAATCTTTGGCAAAATTGTGAATGCCATACTCTCATTTTTGCACTTTTTACTCCCTTTCAGTGGTGTGCCAGCTTTATTCTGCTGCCAGAAGAAGAGGGAGCCTATGGGCATGGACTGTTACATATGATGCTGTTACAACAACTATACTGACTGATTTTGTTTAACTGTTTCTTTGTTACAAGCAAAGGCTAACTAGATAAATGAGCGGAGACTATAAATGAAAGGTTGAATGTAAGTACAAAAGGGCATGAATTAAAAAATTTTTTTAAAGAATTTTCTTCTGAAAACAATCTATTTTTTCACACAAATGACAGAAAGATTAAAGTTTTGTTTGCATTTTTATATGACACAAGAGGAATGAATCCATCATTTTGGAATTTTAGGTATTTCTAATAGGAGAAAGTGATTAGGCAGGCAGTGTATGACTAAAGCTATGCCTTTGACCTATGTCATATATAATCCAGGATTGTATTATAATTTATAATATGAAATAATGAGATTAATTTTTGTAGGAGGTCCTATAGAAATTCACTTGTTACTTTACAGTCAATTAGTGGGCAAGAGTCAATAGGATGGATCTCCTCCACATCCACAGACCCATGATTTGGGAGCCAACATAAAAAAGTCATGACTTAAAAATAAAGTTCATGTAAATCAACATAAAAGAGAGAGATTAATCTGGCAGCAGAAGTAGTCCATCCTCTAAGATGGTGTATAATGAGTTGTAGATAAGATTAGAAGGTCTCCTGAAAGTTGTTAAATGTAACTAAGATAAAATGAGTGCTCTGGGGAGAAGGGGTGCAAGAGAAGAGGGGAGTAAAGGAAGGCTGAGCCATGGAGGTAGCCCAGAAGCAAATCTTTGAAGGAAGAAAATTTTAAAAGAGCTGATGAGAGACTGTCCTCAGGCATGGCAAGGACAACCTGCTGAAATGCCTCAGATGGAAGATAGGCTGTTGAGTTCATGGAACAGCAAGTAGGAATATTTGACTGGAAATCAGAGCATCTGAAAGGGGTAGAAAGATATCTCATGATGTGATGGGAAAAGCACTTGATACAGAATCAGAGGCTGTAGGGTCTGAATCATGATGCTACCGCCTATGTGACCTTGGGAAAGTTGTTACCTCTCAGAAAAGTAAGAGACTTAGACTAAGGCAACCTCTGAGCTTCCTTTGCCACAAGTAAAAATTCTGAAAGACTCAGTTCCGGGTAAGAAAAATCAATTTATTGATTAGGCTAACAATAACCAATAAATTAATGGTCCATGATCTCTCTCAGTCATCAGAGACAATTTATTCAGAATCTTGAATCATTTAAATACAATTCTGAAAACTCATTATTTTAGTCCTCTCCTTGAGGCAACTGAATCCATCTCTAATTAGTAGATATCTAAAGAGGAAGTGGGCTAACATTTTTTAGTCCTTCCCTGATCCCCTAATTATGTTGGGTAGGGGAGTGGGGCAAGTCCCATGTCTTATCACAGGACTCCAATCTCCTTGCTGATTTTGATGGAAAAATCAAGTTAGAAATCTGGTTATATTTTACTTCCATCCTTCATCCTAATGAATGAAATCAAAGACATAGCCATGCTACCTTTGGATATGTATAGTTGAAACTACTTTTGTTTACTAGAAAGGATGGAACTTACATTTTCAATCTCAATTATCCTAATTTTAGAAGATGCTCTGGGGCAAGGACATATAATATCATTCTTAGGATTGTCAGGACAAAGGAATAAAAAAAAGATTTGGATATAAAATGCAGTGTCCACAGCAATATTAGAATGAAAATGTAAGTGGTAACTAACAGAATAAATAAAATACAATAAATCACATGGTTTTCTGAGTCATTATGTGACCTTAAGGGATCCTTAGGTATAGTTTTAGTTGTTCAGTTGTTTCTTTAGTCACGTCTAACTCTTTGTCACTACATTTGGGATTTTATTGGCAGAGATATTGGAGTGGTTTGCCATTTCCTTCATCAGTTCATTTTTATAGACAAAGATCTGAGAGAACTAGATTTAAGTGACTTGTCTCAGGGTAAGTGTCTGAGGCCAGATTTGAACTCAGGAAGATAAGTCTTCCTGCTTTTAGGCCTGGCAATCCATTACACCACCTCTGCTGCCTTGCTATATACAGCTTAGTGGCCCTTTCTTTTATTTGAATTTAACATCTGCACTAACCCATGTTCCCTTTCTCTGTGGCAACTTTTCATAGAACAATTTTGATAGAGCAATAGGATAGAAAACCAAATCACAGGGGATCATAGATTTTGGCTTAGGAAGAGGCTTTGGAAATTACCTAATCCTATCTTTCCTTTTTAAGAAACTGAGGCCCAGAGATGTTAAGGTAAGTGATTTCTCCAAAGCTACATAGGAATCTGCACTGAATATAAACTATTGCTATTGATCTGTGAAAAGATTTAGTCAGTTCTCTTGTGGTTTGTAGAGAGCAAAGTTAACTAAATAGTATGACATAATAAAATTGAATTTCAATGTGAAGAGTTAGAGTCCGTTAGTGGTCCCTGTGCTATTCCATTGAGTTTTTCAAATTTAAAGACATATGTAGTCAGAAAGATCTGCTATTCACTAGCTGCATGAATTTGGGGCAAATCGCTTGAATTCTTATAGCCCTGGTTTCCTCACCCATAAAATGAAGAGGTTGAACCAGATGGTTCCCAAGAATCCTTTCCACCTCAAAAATTCAATGTTTCAGATTACAGGAAGAGATCTCTGCTAGCAATGAATCCAAAGCCTATATCCAATTTGCAGTCATGGTTTACTTATTCATAGGTTTAAAGCCAGAAGGCACACCCTGCCTACATATACAAGAAGAACTTTCCAAATTAAATTTGACCCAGTGTGAGCAAATTTGGGGGTTTCATTAGAGGGGTATGGGTGTAGACACTGCTGCTTATTACTTGGGGTTCTCCTGACTGTCCCTTCATTTTACTAATAAGACATGCCCTTTGAATATCCAATTGCTCATCTCACTACCTTTCTTGGGAAAAGCAAGAAAAACTTTATTGCACAAATTTATCTATCCAAACCAGAGGTCAAACCCACGTGTTATACCAGCTTAGACTCAGGTGAATGACATAATTATAGGAATTGAAGGGAACCTTAGGGGACTCTCTATTCCAACACCCTCTTTTTACAGATCACTTGCCCAAGGACCTACATCAGCTTTTATCTCAATCATTCAGCTCTTAATGCAACTTTGTACACACACCACTCAAATGCAGTTGCTTCAGGCAAGGAGTTGGTGTGTAGCACCACCATCAGAATGGGTGAGTGACTCTTTGAGGTCACTTTTTTTAGTGAAGTTCCTCAAGAAGAGGTCTTGGATATTTGCTGAGCTTTATATAGCAATTTTGGGTTTGCAACACATTGACTTAAATGATTTCATTTGCTCTTCATAACAACCCTGTGAAATAAGAACTAAAGCTATTATTATGGCCATTTTATTGATGGAGAAACTTCCAGGTCAGAGAGGTCAAATGATTTCCTTGTAGTCACAGAGGAAGTAAATGTTGGAGATAGGATTTGAACACAGTTCTTTCCCAAGTGAAAATTCAGCACCTTTCCCACCATACCATACCACTCTTCCATATGATCACAGTGATCATCGATATTGAGCTTCAATAGACATTAGAAGCTACTTAGACCAACCACCCTCATTTACAGATGAGGAAATTTACCCAAGGACACAAAGACAGTAAATATCTGAGGTAGAATTTGGATTCATATCCTTGAACTCTAGAACTGGGGCTCTTTCCACTGAAAGAAGCTGCCTCTATGGTTTGGTGGAATCTTGAAGCTGAAATGCCTTGCACAAAAGTGTCCATCAATAAATACTCATTGAATGAAGGAATAAAATGTATTTACCTCAGTTGTTAGCATGGAGTAATGGAGGAACAGTGGGAAAGATACAATTTGGGAATAAAGAGAAATTCAATCCCTTCAGTCTCTGACATCAAACTAGCTTCTCTGGTTTCTGGTTCCTGTCACTTTATTATCTCCATTTCTCATGATTATTTACAGTTGTCGGAAGGAAAGCACAGTTTTCTTTTTATCTCTATATTTTTATTTATTTTCTTTCCCTTCCATTTCATTCTGGAGAAGGGACTGGAATAAATCTTTCCCTTTCACCACACACACTCATACACATGCACATGTGCCCTGAACTCTTAGGCACATGTGTGTATATGCAGTAATGCCTTTATGCTGGGAGTTGACCCATTGCTTTTATGACAGTGTTGCTTTTAAAAACAATGTTAGCCCCATGCCAGCTCTTTCCAGGAATTAGCACAGACCTTCAGAAGATTTCCAGTGTGAACCCTACAGAGCCAAATGCCCACTGAATGAGCCCTTTGGGGGGCTCCAGAACTCTAGCCAGACCCAGAAGCAGCCCTGCAAAGGGCAAATTCCTTTTGGCTGATGGCTTTTAACTCTGGCAGATAAGGGAGGGTATTTGAGGGAAGAAGTTATTCTCTGCCTCACACAAACCTGCTAATGCAAAGATTCACCGTGTGAGAGGAGATTCTGGGAAAAGATACTTCTCCATGAAAGAGCATCTCTAGCCCATTGCTTCACTTGCGATGAAGAAGTTAACCTGGAAATAGTGACAGACTCAATTCAATGCAACACACATTTAGTAAGTGTTGCAGCCATTTCTTGACCTAATTTCTTTTTTTTTCTTTTTTTTTCACCTTAGCTTCTGTCTTAATATCAACTCTCAGAGGAAGCGCATGAAGGGCTTGGCCCCTGAGGCTAAGTGACCTTGATCAAATTTCCAAACAACTAATAAGAATGACTACCTTCATCTAGGACACATATAGTGAAGGTCACAAAGCATCTATCTACCTGGCAATATTTATTGCAGCCTAACAGATCATTTCATTAAGAAATATTTTCTAGAATAGCAACATAAACTTGCCCTCACCATAAGTTTTCATGCTGGTAGAGGGCAGGTTTTGTTTTACTTGGTGGATGAGGAAACAGAGGAACAAAGGGTTTGACTTGGCCACCTAGTGAGCTAGAAGGAGGGAGAGAGGCAGGAAAGGGGAGAGGAGTCAGGAATGAAGGCCAGGTCTTTTGATTTCCCATCTGGTGCTGAGGACATCCTGCTTTTCCACTGGAGAGGCTACCCCCTCACAACATGGCGGAAAGGGAGTGTGCCTGGGTTGCCATGGCAGTCCTAAACTAGGAAGCCTATTTCCAAAAGGAAAAGTAAGCTCAGACGGTTGAACTAAATATGGTATAGGTTGAAACAAATGTTTCAACACTTACCTCAACTAGTTTAGTCCTTGAAAAACTGATTAGCCATCTCAAAGCTGGGTGAGCTGTAAGTTTGTCTCAAAAGTCCTAATTTTTTTTTGAAAGAAGACTGTCTTCTGATTTAGTATTCACATTATTATCCATTCTAACACATCCCTTACCCTGAATTCCACCCCCATCCTGTTCCCAAATTTGTTTTTACTTACATATGAAAACTGTAAGAATTTCAGAGAATTACAAAGGTTACAATTTAGACATAGGCATGTCTGATGGATTACATCAAAAAATGACTCAAGAAAAGAGTCTGGTGTTCAGAGCTCCCCTGCTTAGGTAGACAGTCCCCTGAAAGCCAGACCCTGGGTTCACTCCAAGTTTGGTGGTGAGAGGTTTTGAATAGGTTTCTTCTATAAAATCTGTCAATGAACATCCTACACCAAATTTCTGTTGGTGAAAAGCCTTTTACACTGAGATCCTCTCTTTCCACTCCTCTAAAGAACAGTACAGCCTGGAAGCCATGAGGCAACAGTAACCCTCTCTGACTTCAGGCTGATTCTAGATCTTTGGCATTCCTGATATCCCATGAGCTCCCAACAGAGCTTCTTTCTTCCCTGCAGATGCTGTTGCTGCTACTTCCAGAGAGATGACTCCAGCAACTTCATCAAGGGTGGATAATAGAGCTCTTTTCTTTTCTTTTCTTTTTTTACATTTTGGTATCTTGTACTACGGTGTCATCCTGGGAAGAGATGAGAAAAGAAATGAATTAAGAAAAGAGCAGGAAAATCCTGCTAATACTTGTACAGTTCTCCTAGAATACAAAGTTTAAGTTCCCCTGCTTTGTATTTGTGCCTTTCTCTACCATCTGGCGCCATCTTGCCTTCTTTATTGTTTGAATTAGTCTAGTAAGTGATAAGGCACAAATATTCTGACTGCTGGTCTCATCATTATAAATACCATCTCCTGTCTTTAACTATTGCTATGATCAAAAAAGTGAAAAATGCATCACCTTATTTACTGACAATGAGCTTCTGAAAATTTAGTCCATCTTTAATCATTACTATGACCAAAAAAATTCATCACTTTACTTACTGGTGAAATTTTCTGCAAATTTAATCAGGCTTGTACATGAATGACTGACATAAAGTCTGTTGCAAGCCCTGGTCCTATATATACCTAATTTCAATATTTTTGTAATTCTCTGATATGTCTGGGCTACTAGTTATTTCTTATACATAAAATTATCTCTACCATCTCCAGGTTTTTTTTTGCACAAAGCTGTGACTCATGCTTGCAATGCACGCTTTCCTTACTCTTATCTCCTAGAGTTCCTAGATTCCTTCAATGCATACCTAGGTCCATTCCAGTTGTTAGTATTTTCTGCCTCCTGAAATTAATTTATATTTACTTAAATACTCATCATGACAGTGGAATGAAAAACTGTAAGACAGGGAGTCCTCTCCTTTAGCTTGGAGTACCTGCTGCTGAGTATTATGAAAAGACATTCTTCTAGAAACATATTGTGGGGCAGATGGGTAGCCCAGTGGATAGAGCGACAGATCTGGAGTTAAAAAGACCTGAGGTTCAAATCTGATGTCAGACTCTTCCTAGCTGTGTGACTCTGGGCAAGTTACTTAACCCCAATTTCCTAGCTCCTACTATTCTTCTGTCTTAGAATTAATACTAAGACAGAAGGTAAAGATTAAAAAAGAAAAGAGAAGAAGCTAGGTTAAGAAATTCCTCCAACACTTAATAAATTTTAGTTTTTTGGATTGAATTGAGTTGGATCTCTTGTCACTTCCCTGTATGTACAAAATATTCTGATCAGACTCTTCTTTGCATTATGTTTGGCATTTGAAGGCTTCCTGTCATGAGTCATGCAGTTTCTTAAATCTGAAATGCCTTCTCTTTCTCTCTTATCCTGTATGTATTTTTATCCAACTTTTTAAAGCCCAATTCAAATGGGAATTGGATACTATTATTATCCTCATCTTTGCAGTTGAAACTGAAGCAAACAGTCTCAATGACTTGCCCAGAGGCACACAGCTAGTAAGTGTCCTAGGCAAGATTTGAACTTGGGTCTTCCAGATTCCAGACCTGGTGCTCTATCCATTGTATTACCTACCTGCCTCCATTGTTGTAGAGCTGTTTTGGAGGCAGAGGAGGGATCTCAGTACAACCAGGAGTAGTTTGAGGGTAACTTAGATGGTCAAATACCATCTCAACCAACTTGATTATTTTGCCTTTTTGTTCTGTTTGCATTAGTCTCTGGATCAGAGATTTCAACTTGTGAAGGACTGTTGAGTTCTACTCTAAGGAACCTGAGGTCCAGAAAAGTCCAATGACCTTCCCAAAGTCATGCAGCTAATAAGCAGCATACCTGGGTTTTGAACCCAGGTTTCCTCATTTCAGATTCCTTTCTCTTTGCATCACACAGATCTCTATAGCCACTCAGAGGATATTTGAGGACTCCAGGATGTCCCAACAATGCCCCTGTCCTCTGCATCCTTCAGGGACTCCATACCACACTGCAAACCAGTTATTTCTCATATAACCCAAAGTCCATACTATTGTTTTCACTGAACTATGGGCTTATTTACTAACACATTTAATCAATCACTCATTGCTTTCTGAGTCTCTAGTCTGGATTTGCCTAGATACATTGCAAAAGGGAGGGAGAAAAGGATAGATGCAATGCCCATGCAAATCCCAAACAAATAGAAACGATTCTTCTGGAGTCTCAGTCAAGCCCCACCTGCCCCATGATACTTTTCTTGACTCCCTTACTCTTCTGTGACTGACTGATCTGGTCTCCTCTATCTCTTATGGCTCTCATTTTCATTTGAGCCTCATACAGGATTACTTAATTTTTTATATCTGTAAGTTTTGTACTAAATCTGTTATTTCATTCTCATAGAGATCTCCAGGTGAAGAAAATCTCTCCATTAATAAAGATTAACATCTGAAATTTGTAGAATGGAGGTTACAACTTTTTTAGGATTCAGAAACAAATTTGAACCTGAATTTTACTGACCTCGAGACCAATTTTCTATCCATTATGTCACAGCTGCCCTTGTATATCCCCTTTCTCCCAACTATTCCAAGTATTTGCCTCATAAAGGTGTTATGGAGATCTCTGAGCTAATCTCTAGTAGTGCAAATTGATAATCAATGCTACGTAAGAAATCTAAAGCATCCCTTATTTTAAGTTAACTAAAGTCATTTGATTTCAGCATGGCAATATTACAGAATTTCAGTCAGAAGGCATCTCAGAGATCATGTAGGGCTATCCAAGTCTGATTTGTGAACTAATCCATAATATCCCTAACTTCTTGAAGAGTTCTGATAATGGGGAACTCGATACCTTTTTTCCTTGTATCTCCCCTCTCCACCAACCCCCATCCCAAGGGTTTGGAAAGCTTTAATAGCTAAAAATTTTCCTTAATGTTGAGCCAAAATCTGACTACCTATAACTTCTTTCTGTAGATACTAACTAGTTCTGCCCACTGGGGTCAAGCAGAAAAAGTTTGATCTTTTTTTCTACATGACAAATCTTCCAATACTTGGAATAATTGGGAGGCATGTGACAAGGGAGGCAGATGATAACTAGAAATACTACCAATTTACCTCTGCACTGCAGGTGGGTTGCACAGTTGGGGCTTCATTGGTGGTCTCAGAATCTGTTGCTGGCTGAGAATGCCCTGTCACAGGATTGCTTCCTTCATTGTGTGTTATTTCTTGATCGTCTGTCTTCTCAGAAATACTTTCCTTTTGTTCATTCTCTTCTTCATCTTTTTCTGGCTCAGTGGTATTATCTCCTTCTTTTTCTTCAGGGGCATTCTGGGGCCTCTCCTCATCTGTCCCTATAGTGGTACTCTGTTGTGGGTCTCCATCTTTAGCCCCTATGTTCTTCTGACCAGGTTTCTCCTTTTCATCTTCTTCAGGTTTCTCAGATGTCTCCTCCTTCTCTGAACTGGGGACCTCATTTTTCTTTTCTTCTCTGTCTCCTCCAGAATCCCCCAGAGATGCCTCCTTTTTATCCCCCTTTGAGTTCTCACATGCTGTTTCCTCCTTATTATCTGTGGCTTTCTGTGGTTCTCCATCATCTTCTATTGTAGTCTGCTGTTTCTCCTCTTGATTCTTCACAGTATTCCCACATGATTTAGCGTCTTCCAAGGCTCTGCTCCTTTCTGCTGGATTCTCTGTCATACTGCATGATCTCCTTAGCAGAGGTTTGTCATCAGACTCCAGCTTTCTCCTCAGCTCTCTGCCCATTGCCCTGTTACCAGACTGGGGAGACCCCAAGGCTTTGCTCTTGGATGCAAACACCTCATCACTGTCCTCTTCCTTGGCACCATTCTCCTGAGATGATTCAGCTGCCCCCAAATCCCCCAGATCCACCCCACAGTCTGACTGAGACCGTCTGAATCTTCTGGAGGGAGGCCTCCTCTTTATTGACCCCCGGGTCCGCACCTGAAGGATGAAATCAGTACAAAAATGTGTTATGACATCTGACAATTTGGTCCTTGCTTTGGCACCGATGATAGTCAGAAGATTCATATCCACTCATCCCTTGCCTTGTCAGACTTTCTTCCTCCAGTTCAGCCTTCAATGGAAATAAAAGAAGGCCATTTCCTACCAAAAAACTGAGGACAAGCCAGCATTAACAAGGTCTAAAAAATCTAGAGCTTATAGAAGTTCAAAACAGAGCTGGCTGAAGCTATCCAATATTCTGCTTCTGTGGAATGACGTATCCTCTGGAAATGATGTAACTTGCCTAATGAAGGCTTCATGTGAGTCTGCTAAGTTTTATCAAGACTCTGTGAAGTGTAAATCTAAATAGAGGTGTCAGAGACAGGCTGACATGGTGAACAGAGTGCCAGACTTGGAGCCCAAATGACCTGAGTTCGAGTCTTACTAGTGCTAGCTATGTGGACATGAGAAAGACTCTACTTGGGGCTTCAGGCAACTCTCTAAAACTAATTCCTTCCTTCCTTCTTCCCTCTCTCCCTCCCTTCCTACTTCCCTCCCCTCCTCTCTCTGACTCTGTCTGTCTGTCTGTCTGTCTGTCTGTCTCTCTCTCTCTCTCTCTCTCTCTCTCTCTTTCTTTCTTTCCCCCTGGTATCAGTTCTAAGACAGATGAATGACAAGGGCTAAATAAACAATTGAGATTAAGTGACTTGCCCAGGATCACACATCTAGGAAGTGTCTGAGTCAAATTTGAACTCAGAACTTCTCATCTCTGAACCTGGCACCAGGCTTGGCACTCTGATCTCCATGTTACCTAGTTGCCCCAATTAGTATGTTTCTTTTTTCTTTTTTAGTTGGTATGTTTCTAAGCAATTGCACATGAACAGAAGTTTTTAAGTTAACTTTTAACCATATTTTCCCACTGATGTGCTTAAAAATTATTTGTGATCAAATTGTGAAATTGTCTTTGGTCAATCAGTACCCCCTTAACAGTCTAATTTCTTTGCCTTCCATCCTGATTAGTACTTTCTTTTCTTTTTTTTAGTGATAACATATTTATTAAAGATTTTCCATGTGCCAGAAACAGTATTAACCTGATGATATTGATTCCAAAGCATCATTCTCTGTTTAATACATTTTGCAAATATTAATTAAAATATGTATAAATGTAATCTCTTTTTATTTTAAATAATGCCATAATTTTTGACATTGCACCATGAAATTGGAATGCAACAAGGAAAAAAAACCTAGGTAGTTACACATATTTTTTAATGAATAAATACTGACCTAAGTGGTGCTATAGCGAAAGGGTGTTTCAAACCCCTGTGTTTTTTTTTTTTATTAAGACTATAAGCAGAAGAATCCTAACCAATTGGAGAAAGAGAGTTGAGGCACACTCGTGCAAAGGTAAAACCTGGAGGTAGATCATATGTGTTCAGAGTTTAGCCTAAAACCTATAGGAAACTACAGGTTCTAGTTAGTGGCTAGTGTGCCTCACCTGATGGCCAGAACACTAGAGTTCAAATCTGACCTTTGATTCAAAGGATGAGTTAAGAGCTTGGAGTTAAATGAGTTTCATGCACTGATTAGTACTTTCTGATTCTGTAATAGGTCACATTTATGTTGAACTCTGAGGTTTAAAAAGTGCTCACCTTATCAGAACCCCGAGATTTGCTTCAGGTATCCTTGATCATAGATTTACCTCTGGAAGGGAACTCAGAGGTCCTCTAATCCAACCTCCTCATTTTGCAGATAAAGAAATGGAGGTCCAGAAATCTCAATACACTGTTTTGTTTGTTTTTACTCCTTACTTTCTGTCTTAGTATCAATTCTAAGATAAAGAGGGCAAGGACTAGGCAGTCAGGGTTAAGTGACTTGACCAGAGTCACACCTAAGTATACTGTTAACAAGTGTCAGAACTGAGAATTAAACCCAGGTCTCCTGAATGAGTTCAGGATTCTTTCTACCACATCATACAGAACTTCTGTAAACAACCACTTAAAACAGAAGCTCACATTCTCTGGGACAGTATAAGGAAGGCTGAATGTAATATCCAAGGGTCTAGATTCAAATCTTGATTTTTATCATGTGCAACCTGTATGAGCTTAGACAAAGTACTATAATCTTTCTGGATCTCAATTTCCTCAACTGTAAATGATGGGGTTGGACTAGATGACCTCTGAGGTACCTTCTATCTCTAAAGCTACGGTTCTATTTCTAGATAATCTGTATATGACAATATGCTTTGCATACTGCATGTATAGAACCTGTATCTTATTGCTTGCCTTTTCAAGGAGCAAAGAGGGAATTTGAAACTCAAATATTTAAAGAATGAATCTTTAAAATTGTTTTTACATGCAATTGAGAAAAAAAAAGAATTTTTTAAAAAAGAAATTCTGTAGAAACGCCTTTTACAAAGGAAAAGATTACTTCCTCATTTTTATCTATTTCATGTGTTAAGATGTGTCCAAAGAGTTTTCTTAAAGCAGGACATAGGGTACTATTGCTGTCAAGGTCAGTGAATGGTACATGGAACTTATCTCTTTAATGAAGACCAGAAAGATTCATCAAACAGTTGTCTCTGCATAACTACAGTCTGACAAGCTATCCTGTGCGCACAGATTCATCAGAGCATTAGCTGTCATTTTTGGCTTTTGATGTAACTTTATCTATGTGGTTGGAAGCAGTTTTAACTCCTCTCTTCTCCCCATCCTGGGTGGAAGGGGCAGGGAAGGTGGGGATAAGGATTGTGCAACTACATTCTCTGGCAGTTAAAGGAATTATGTACCAGGGGATCTTTAGGTCAGGAGGAGGAAGGAGAAAGGATGGGAGGAGAAGGGATGAGGTAAAAAGTTCCTCCAAATGTTTTTTGCTTTTTGCCAAATTCAAATTCTCTCTGGATAGTAGTAGAACTTGCAGAATTTCCACCCAAAACCTAAACCAAATACCCATTTTTCTTTTTTAAAAATCTTATTTTTTAGTAATATCTTTTGTTTTTATAAACCTTGCATTCCAAATAAATCCCTCCCCTCTTCCCTACTCAGTGAGGCATCCCTTGTAACAAAAAAGAGAAAAAAAGCAGGTCATCAAGACCAGTCAACACCTCTGATGTGCCTGACAGTATGTACAATGTTGCATACACATTGCTCCTCACATCTTACAAACAAGGTTTTCTCAGCTTTTCTCCAGGGTCAAATTTAGTCACTATATTTACCCAGCACTCAGTTTCATGTTTGCATTCTTCCCATTTGCATTGTTATAATTATCTATAGTCATTGTGCTTATTGCTGTCTTGAAATGTGCGTATTTCATTTTGCATTCGTTCATCTAGGTCTGTCATTACTTCTCTAAATTCTTCATAGTCATTTCGTCTAGGCATAGTAATATTTCATTACTTTCATATGCCATGATATGTTTAGCCATTCCCTAATAGATGGCCAGATGCCTACCTTTCCCCCAAGTGACAAGGCTTTCTTTTGACCTGAGACACATTTTTTGCTTGTTAAATTAAAATTTTCTGGTACTTCTTTCCCTCCTTCCCTTCCCTCTCCTCCCCACACTAGAGAAGGCATCATTTGAAAAAAAAAAGCCACATACACATACATATAGAAGAAGAGACATACCTTATTGTAACAAGGTAGATGGATGCCTTCAGGGGGTTGGTCAAAACTGACTGGCACCTCCTCTGGTTCACTGGACCGGGATCTAACGCCTGGACTGCTGGGGGTGGAAGGAGGACTATGAAATGGAGACACAATGGCCTTTAATCCAGGACTTTTAGGTGAGGCACCTGGCAACAGGGCAGTGGGATCAAAGGCTAGATTGGCCTGTGGAAAGAAAATGAGGAATTTCTTTAGAGTGGGGAGAGAACCTTTTAGGCTGCACATCACCTGGCAGGAATGATTCCAAACTGAAGCACTCAACCTATTTTTCTCATGTTACTTAGAAGGAATTAAATGCCCACTGATTGATTGTCACATGCTCCATTTGCTGGGCTTTTACCCCCCTCTCACCCATGCCCCTACATACTAGCTGTGCCCTCTGAGGGTGCTACCCCATCAAGGTGCCAGGAGGCAGCAATGTGGACTCAGTAAATACTGTCCTCCCAATAGACACCAAGGTACAATGTCAGGGGCTCAAATCAGAGATTGGCATCTGTCTAACACTTGGGTATGAGAGAGATGGTCACCCTCTTCTTCCTAGACAGTGCCAGTTGTTTCATCTTTTCCCAGTCTAAAGGGGAAGTGAGGTGGCAGAGTTTGTGGTAGTATAATGTCTGTTGAGACAGGAAGACTTGAATTCAAATTCTGCCTTAGACACTGACTAGCTGTGTAAAATAGGACAAGGCACTTAACTTGCTTAGCATTAGTTTTCCTCATCTGTAAAATGGGGATAATAATAAAAGCCCCTATCCTGGGGTTATTGTGGGGGTCAAGTGAAATAATATATTTAAAGAGCAAACCTTATAAAGCACTATAGAAATGCTGGTTCATTATTATTGGAGTTCTGGTTATGGTAGCTCTCATCTTCCCTGAGAGCCAAGGATGGCCAGGCAAATCACATCATTATCACTTTCAGTAAAACTTTTCTACGGTTAATAACGAATTAAAAACAACTCTCAAAGGCATCCTTGAAGATGAAAAGAAATAATTGAAGGAAAAAATATAACAATAAAACAACTGATGACTTAAAAGCTGTGCAAAGAAAGAGAGGTTGGGGTTGGGGGAGGCCATTGTTGCTCCAAAGTTAGCCCTAGTTCTGTGCCTGTAAATCTTCAGGATAGGGTGGGAAGTGGGGATTATTTATCAGAAGTATTTCAGATTTATTTTTTAGCATCAGCTCTTCTATTATGCAGTGAAGAAGTCCCTTTGACTAACCATGTTCTCCCAGGTGGTATATTTTTCTGAATAGCCTTGAACCTTTCTTTTTTGATCAGAACTATGATTTTACTAGTAGAGGGAACTCCTCAAGTTCTTTCTGCTAGATAATACAGACTAGCAATTGCTCTGTAAATAATAGTTTCAGAGACTTGCATAGGGCAATGAGAAATTTAAGATGCCAACCCAGGGTCCCCCAGTCCATATGGCACAGAAGTAGGACATAAAACTAAATCTTTCTGACTTCCCTATCCACTATGCTACTTTGCTTCCTTTTAATATTATGCCATCCAAAATGTTCTGGTGTTTGTACACTTGATTTATTTAATTTAGAATTCTTACTTTATGATAATAGCCAATATTACATCAAGATTTAAGATTTCTAGAAAAAAATTCCTTCAATTTTGGGAGGTAATAGTATAAATATTATCCTCATTTCAGAAGCTAGCAGATTAGGGATTAAGTTTCATAGAACTGGCATGAATTGCTCATGTTCACATAGACTCTTAGTGGTACAGCTAAGATTAGAACCGATGTCTATTTGATTTCAAGTCCAATATTCCTTCTATTACACTTCAATTCATTATCTATAGATTTGGATGATTCCATGACTCCAGGTGGAGTTCTGGCTTTGCTCTTGCTTGCTTACCTCAAAAAACTTAGAAAAAATAGTAGACCATTGATTCTTAAATATCAGTCCAACATTTTTGGTTTAGACCCATCCTAGATCAAGTCTGGGAGTTCCTTCCTGATGTCCCTCCCTCCTCTCTCTCTCTTTCACACTCTCTCTCTCTCTCTCTCTCTCTCTCTCTCTCTCTCTCTCTCTCTCTCTCTCTCTCTATCTCTCATTCTATCTCTTTGTTTTTGTTTCTTTCTCTGTCTCCTCCTTCCTCTTTTTTTTTTGTCTCTGCTTTGCTGTCTTTCTCTTTGTCTCTGCCTCTCTCCCTTTTACTGTGTAGCAGTCCGAAAAGGGAGAAAAATCTTATAGATGTAGTATTTTTATTTGAGAGAACACTTTTGATTCATTTTCAAGTATTCAACTTTGATTTTTCTTTTGCACAATTATTGCCAGAATTTTAAGCACAAGGAAAGTACTGTTGATGCTCTGATCCAGAATTACAAAGGTGCAAGTATGTTATTGTTTCAGCCACATGGAAGTCTGAGACTACGAGAACATGACAGTATTTGTTAATTTTCAGATGACTATTCTGGAGAGTAATGTCTGATTGCATGAAATGGGAATCATAATGAATCTTTCATTATGGACCAGACAGCCTTAGTCACACATATACATTTTCCATATGAAATGGATGTTTAAGATTGGGGATGCAGAGACATGGTGCACTGACGCTCTCAGTCACTGAATGTTCTGGCATTGATCTACCAACCATTTTCCTATGTGGCAGGCATCTGGCAGTGAGCACGAATAGATCCCTAAGATGCAGTATCAGTACGAGAGAAAGGAAGGACTTATCCTTTATCTCCAGAGATAGTAATTTTGCTAACTGTTGAAAAGACTGACAACTTCTGATAGTCCAGACTGTGAAAGGTGGCATGCTTGATTAGTACACCTGTCATGTGAGCCATAGAATTCTACCTCATTGAACCAGGATCAGTAGAGTGAAAATTATTTTCTTAACATTTTTATATCTGCTAAGACTGTTACATTGATTTTGATATGCAGTCAGGTAGATAGAAAGATCAGTTTGGGTTTTTTAGATTGATCACTGAATCAGTTTATGCTGATGATCCCACTTGATTTTTATATCTGAGTTCTACAATTTCATCTCTGTATCCGGATATGATTATGCACCAGAGTATTTGTAGTTGTTAATGCTATAATGTTGTTACATTTTGATATTGCACTACTTATTGTTATGTTAAACATGCTGTGTGTATCTCTCCTTTTTGCCTCTGTCTCTCTCTTTCTCCCCTTAATAATAGTTCACATTTCTGTAATGCTTTAATGTCTTCACAAGGTGCTTTCCTCACAGTGTAGACTTAGGTTAGGAATGGAATAGTTAGTGGTCCCTAGGAAGTCTAGCATCTCCTCAAACAGCTCTCTCTCGCATACAAGTAATCATTATGTGTGAACCCCCATTAACACAGGCTGTGGAAGTTCCCTTCCCCTGGGAGCCAATTTGATCATCAACTAGTTAATAGTCACTGGAGCAATAACCAGAGTGGTGATGTGGGTTTTGCTCCAGGGCTTGGAAATTTAAGGGAGACACTGATGATATCTTCAGTCCTTTATCAATATAGAAGGTAGCATCTAATTAGCAATGACCAGGTAAAATAACAGAAGGTTAGTCCTCTGCACCTCACAGTAGATTTTTCATTGGCCCAATCCATCCTGATACTGACCCTCTCTCGCCTCAGGGCATCAGTTTCTCTAATAGCCTTCTTTTGGCATCCACACCACCCAACCAAAACTGTGCTGCTTGCCCTGGAATAAAAGTTACTGGCTATAGCTTTTGTTGCATAGGCATCATGGGGAAATTACTCTTCAACCAGGGATTGGAAAAAAAGAGGAATATCACCCCCCAGACTAAAGAGCAACCACTGGGTGATGGTAATAGAGTAGGCACATATACTTCACTTACCTGGAGTTTTTCAATCAAAGGGGAGCTTTTCACCTTGATTTTGGGAGGGTGGCAGGCATTGGGTGATGGTTTCTATAAATCAAATAGACCAAAAAAGCACTATAAGAATAGGGACAGGGAGAATTGCTTCTGAATGGAACACACAAGCCAGAGTGTGAAATAATAATAAGAGAAAAGTGCTGTCGTTTTCTCGCTTTGTGTCAGAATACTACTCACCTCAAGCAGACATTAATTCAGTGGCCCTCATCTTTGGTGAGACCACTTGGGCCTTGTAAGGGCCAGAATGTAAGAGGGGGAAACAAAAGGGTTGGACTAAATTTAAGAGTGTGGTTGCCAGAGATTAATATATCTCAAGTCAGAATGACTTTTTATGGTAGTTTATTTACAAAAAGAGAAAGAGTGAAAGTAAGAAAATCAAAGAGAGTAGATATTTACTTTGGCCCAGTTCAAACCAGGCAGGGCTTAAGAAGCCCCAGCAAAGGGGGCCCAGAGGTAAATTAAACAAGGGTTTTAGCCATAAGGCCTCTTCCAAGTTCAGGGGCCTCTCTGGAGGCTAATATCTCCAGAAAAAAAAAAAAACAGGAAAAGGAATCAGCCTTTTTCACTCAACCACATGGTAGTCCTAAGGGAAAATTCAAGAGCAGTTTGAGGTTCCCAAGTTCCTTCAAGTCAATTTCCAAGGCAAAAGACCTGATCACAGGAAGTTCTTGCCACTTTTAAAGACCCTTCCTTTCATCACTTCCTGTGGCTTCCTTCCACTTTTATGTGGACCAATGATAGCTAAAGTTTTGCTTAGGACTGCCCAGGGAGCAGTCAGTGGGTTCTGATTCGTCACCCACTTTCACACATGTGGGTCAGAGATCTCTCCCATTTAAGGATAAGTGGGGTGCATACGCTTTTGGTGATTAAATCTAAAAATGGGCAGAGGAGAGTTAATCTCATCTTCACAGCCAAAAAATTAAGGAAACCCCTCCCAGGAGAGGAGACAATTCTGCCTGGAATCCATGTCTTAGTCCTTAATTTTTTTTAAAAGGTGAGTTACCTAAACTGTGACAAAGAAGAGCAAGTAGAGTCTCTATAGCTATATAGTTGGACCCCACTTTTAAAGGATCACATATAAGCCCAAACCCTAGTGTTTGATATCTTCCCTCATTAAAAAAGCCTTGTAAACTGGCTCTCTTTAGTTAACAAGAACAATAACTCACATTTGGACTCTGCTTTAAGGTTCACAAAGTGCTTTTTTTATAATAATACGCTGAGGCAGGAAATGTGCATGTGTTTATCTTTTTAAAAACCCTACATTCCATCTTAGAACCAATACTAAGTATTGATTCTAAGGTAGAAGAACAGTAAAGGCTAGTCAATGGGGGTTAAGTGACTTGTCCAAGGTCACACAGCTCTGAGGCTAGATTTGAACCTCCTATGTCCAGGCCTACATCTCTGTTCACTGAACCATCTAGCTGCCCTGTATGTGTGTATTTTGGGTCCCCACTTAATAAAAGAAGGAATTGAGGTTCAGTAGTAACACTAATACAATCCCAAATCTAGACCATGATCTAGAAAGTATGAAACTGGGTTATAAGCTTGCATCTCTTCAATTCAAATCCAGAGAGAGTTCTTCCCCCTAGACCTGTAGGTTCTCTGTTGAGAAACAGAATCAGTAAGCACTTATTAAGTACCTATTGACCTAAGTGCTGGGATACAAAGAAAGCAAAAAGGTGCTTATTTTCTTTTAATATTGTGCTTTACTGTTCAATTCCTTAAGGCGTAGCTAGATTTCATTACTTATCTGGAAGGCACTGCAGACCTACTCATGCAGTAAGTAGGGGAAAGCATCCCATGGGGACAGCACAATTAAAAGCATTCAATTGAAAAAGAGGGAAGACCTAAAACAAGCAGAAACAATGGTGCCCAGGAGCTGGCAGTAGATGGCAGCATTTTCTTTTACAAATTTTCAACATGGGGCACATGCTATAAGACATTGCCAGGGGTGAACAGAGAACAAGGCGAAAATAGCTTGAAAAAAGAGTATTTAGTGCTAGTACTCAGGAAGGTGAAACCCGAGAAGGCTTCTAAGTGCTTGGATGTTTAGTGTGGCTCACTAGGGAGCAATCAACATGACCGACTTCTGTAGGAGAGTTCTTCCTTTCTTTCCTTCTTTCCCTTCCTTCTTCCCTCCCTTTCTCTCTCCCTTTCTTCTTTCCTCCCTTCCTTCCTCCCTTTCCTCCATCCTTCCCTCTCTCCCCCTTCCTTCCCTCCTTTCCTCCCTCCCTCTTTTCCTTCCTTCCCTCCATTTCCTCCCTCTCTCCTTTCCTTCCTTCTTCCCTCCCTCCTTTCTTTCCTTTCTTCCATTCTTCCCTCCCTCCCTCCTCCCTTCCTTCCCAATCCCTCCTTCCTTCTCTCCTTCCTTCCCCCTTTCCTTCCTTCCCTCCCTCTTTCCTTCCTTCCTTCCCTCCTTTCTTCCCTCCCTTCCTTCCCCTTCCCTCCTTCCTTCCCTCTTTCCTTCCTTCCCTCCCTCTTTCTTTCCTTCCTTCCTTCCCTTCCCTCCTTCCTTCCTCCCTCCCTCCGTCCCTCCGTCCCTTCTTTCTTCCTTTCTTCCTTCCTTCCTTCCTTCCTTCCTTCCTTCCTTCCTTCCTTCCTTCCTTCCTTCCTTCCTTCTTTCTTTCTTTCTTTCTTTCTTTCTTTCTTTCTTTCTTTCTTTCTTTCTTTCTTTCTTTCTTTCTTTCTTTCTTTCTTTCTTTCTTTCTTTCTTTCTTTCTTTCTTTCTTTCTTTCTTTCTTTCCCTTTCTTTCTCTCTCTCCTCTCTCTCTCTCTCTCTCTCTCTCTCTCTCTCTCTCTCTCTCTCTCTCTCTCTCTCTCTCTCTCTCTCTCTCTCTCTCTCTCTCCTTCTGCACTAATTATGGAAGAAAAAATAATAGCAACAAAAGTACAAAAGTGACATAGTCTCTGACCTCAAGGAGCTTCCATTCCAACGAGAAGCTACTTCAGGTACAGTGATAAATTAATACAAAACAGATGCAAATTAATTTCAGAGAGCTCTGAGCACTAATAGCTGGGACAATCAGGAAAAGGCTTGTTTTAAGTAGTAGTTTAGTGGAAGCTGGTTGAAATGAACTTCCAGGGCAGCCTTGAAGGCAGAAATACCTGAAACTAGAAAGAAACCAGGCATTCAGAGGAGAGTATGCATTTCAGGACTCGGAGATAACCTATACAAAGTCATGGAGACCAGAGATGGTTCCTTCAGGAGAATAGCAGGTAGGTGAGTTTGTCCAGAACACAGAGTGCTTCAAGGGGAATCCTAAGAAATTCTTCCCACCTCCTGCCTTCTTGGAAGTCACTAGACCATGGAGGCCTGTCCAACTCAACCCTTTCATTTATCAGATAAGGAAATCAAGGCCAAGAGAAGTGAAGCAACTTGCCCCAAGTCACCTAGAGACTAAGTGTCAGAACACTATACTGACTGGCTAGTCATCTGGTGGACTTGTGAATACTAGGACGATGAAAGGACAGCAAGAATTTCTGCTGAGGCCAGGTCTCTGATTATGACATCATGGGACCTTTGCCTTCTAGCATTTTGTAAGAGCTAACATGCATATACAAAAGAACTTCAGAGGTCACCTTTGATTTCATAGATAAAGACACTGAGTTTAAGTAACTTGTCCCAAGTCACACTGGCAAAAAGTACCAGAGGTAGGAAATGAACCGAGCCCTTCTGAGTCCGCATTAGATCTTGGCCCCACTCTGCTCATCCCTGTCCCTCCCTTCCACTCCTGTCATGACTCCCTCTTTCATGGTGCTCTGGTACTGGGCACTGTCACCAGAGGCAATCAGTGGAAGGAGAGGGCTCTGGGAAGCTCAAATCCCTGGGCTGATTCCCTACACTGTCTAAAACTGCTCACCTGGTGTATTTATAGGAGAACTTTAAAGTTCTTAAAGATTCTAGGCAAAGGAATCTAAATTATATATCCTTCTGCTGAAAAAGACTCCCTCCCTTAGCAAGTCACTTGCCTTTCCATCCAAGAATTTCATCTTTGGCTCATTGAGCTTTTGGCTATTCCATTAGTAATAGCTGGGATGTGGAGCCAGCGTAGGGGCAGCTAGGTGGCACAGGGGATAGATTGCCAGGATCTGGAGTCAGGATGACCTGAGTTCAAATATAACTTCAGCTACTTAGTAGCCATGGGACCCTGGGCAAGTCACTTATCCTTTGTTTAATCTCTGTTTCCTCATCTGTAAAATGGGGATAATAATAGCATCTCCTCCCATCCCTCCACCAGGATCATTGTGAGGTTCAAATGAAATCATAATTGTAAAGTGCTTAGCATGGTGTCTGCCATATATTGAGCACTGTATAAATATTAGCTATTATTATTTCCTTCATCTTTCTCCAGCCTCCTTTCCTATCCCTCTAGACTGTCTCCACCATGCCACAGCTGGAAGTTCACTCTGCCCTCTGGTCCCTTCCTCTGATTAGTTTGGTTCTTCCCAGGACCTGTATTGGGTCCAGGAAAGTGCCCAGACTAGTCATGTCTTTGCTCCTCTCCATGTTCTCTTCCTTATACTACAGACTTTTTTCTCTGTGCCCTCTCAGATACCTTCTCCCTACCTTTTCTCCCTTATTTCCCCCCATTAGAATATAAGCTCCTTGTGGACAGGGTCCATTTTTCTTTTTGCTTGCATTTATATTCCTAGCATTTGGCACAGAGCCTGGTACATATTAAGTGCTTAATAAATACTTGTTGACTTAAGCAAGCCACTAAAATGATGCTATTGTATCTTATTGCAAATATGCTCTCCTCGGGGTTTTTTCATCCTATCTCTGCAGTTGATTTTGCAAAATACTTATCTGGGGGCTCAAAACGATCATATTATTAGTATAGAGAGTGCCCAGTGAGGAAACTCACAAATCAACCTGTTGTTCTGCTGCTTTTGTCTGGAAGAGCTCCCTGAGGTCATGAGCTAGGGCGAGGCAGCTAGATGGCTCAGTGGATGGAGCAGGAGGTCTGAAGTCAGAACAATCCATCTTCCTGAATTTAAATCTAGCCTCAGACACTTCCTAGCTGTGTGACCCTGGGCAAGTCAGTTTGCCTGTGTTTCCTATCATGTAGAATGAGCTGGTGCAAACCACTCTAGTATCTCTGCCAAGAAATCCCCAAATAGGGCTATGAAGAGTCAGACACGGCTGAACAACAAGGTCACACAGTTAGTGGCAGAGCCAGTATAAGTTGACTGGTTCCAATCAAAGGTTCAAGATGGCTGGATAGAACTGAACTCCTGCATTGACTTTATTTGCTTGGTGCATGTCTGATTGAGTAAATGAGTTAGCATTTGGCCACGTTGGAAACCTCGGAGATCTAACGGGCTGCCGATATTTCCCTGGATAGGGTAAAATCAATCCTATTAGCTACCACTAGATAAATAACAACAGGTGAGTACAGAAGTAGTGAAAGCTATTATTGGCTCTCTCTATGATATCAGAGCCTTTATTATGTTAGTAGCTAGTTATTTATATCCTGGGCATTCTTCCAGCTATTCAAAAACACAGCCAGTCTTAAAAAAAAAGGTACAAGCAGAGCCTTCATCATTCCTATTATTATGCTTATAACCTTTGGACATCAATTTACTACCTTATATTAGTGTAGAGCTTTCCCTTAATTCTTCTCTTCCGTAGAATACTGGGAGTTTTTCCCAGCACTACTCAGGATGTGGAAGTTGAATCTAAATAAGCTCTTAACTCTTAAATTCAATGCACCCTCACTAAGACGAACCAGTTTCCACCTTGTTTGGTCCCACTGTTATAAAATGCATTTAACCAGATTAGTTTGTGACATAGAGCCCTTCGCCACATTTCCCACGCCTAGACCATCACCTTCGAAAGTTCTAAAAACAATACTTAGAAGGGAGGGAGGAAAAAAGAAAGACTCAGAAGTTCTGGAATTTCTAAGAGGAAAAAAGGTTCCTTTTTATGAGTAATCTATCGTACTATGTGTAGATGATATTGACATTTCTGAGCTAAACACCATGATGGTCGCCTGTATATTTCTTTACACAGTCGTAGACACCAGACCCACAGCCAGAACAGCCTTCCATTTCCAGGGTGACTTTCCAGTCCCATCCACTTTACTTACCTCCTCACCATTCTGGCCCATCTCTATCTTGGGGGGGAACAGAGAAAGAGAGCAAGGTGGTTTTCTTCTTGTTGGTTTATTGGCTGGTGGCTAGAGAGGGGGGTGACAGACACACAAGAGAGAAAAAAGGGAGAGAGAGAGCTAGTTAAGCAACCAAGAGGAAGAGGAAGGAAGTGAAACCCATCCCACAGGGTGTCCAAGGACTTCTTGAGCTAGTGTAGGATTCATTAGAGGAAAGATGGGAGAGAGGCAAAAGATCAGGCATCCTGGGGAGTTCCCAGGATTTATATCTTTATACATGGAAGTTCCCTTTAACCATTTGCTCATTTTAAACTTCTAATCTCTTCTTTCCTGTCACTTTCCTGCTGATTAAATATCCTTTTTTCTTCAGACTCCCTTCCTCCACTTTTAACAACAGCTCAAAATAATAAAGACGTTGTCCCCCTTCTAAGGAATGGCCATCTCTTTCATCTCTATGATGATTCCACCAGGGTTAGAAATACCAATCCATTTTCCAAATGGGAATAAAAGAGCAAGAACATCCTGATATGTCTCGTGTCAAGCCTGCTTTCTCTTACGATTCCATTCCTTTGCTCTCCATCCCTTCAGTATGCCCTGGACTAGGACAGCTTTCAGATCGCCTGTCATTCCTTCCACCTTTGCAGAGCATCATTAGACAAATATAAATTAAATACGAATTATTCCAGAAATGGAGCATCCTATCTCAAAAGCTCAGTCCCAAAAGGCTGCATCTCCTCTTCAAATTCACTGGTCTCTCCTTGTATCTGTCTGAGATCACTCCCTTCCTAGAGCTTCACTCACTCCTTAACTTTCTATAAAGTAGCATCTCTTTGGCTTTTGTGCTCATCACTAAATTCCCTCTGTATCAGCTGTCTCCCTGGTTGGCTTGCAAAGCGGGGTTACCAGTCCAAAATTTTTTAGTCAGAAGGTCCCTCTGGAAACAACAAGGGGGAGATTTTGATTAGTACTATGTAAATATTAATTCATGTTGAGAAAGAGAATGAAGATAGAGATGGCCCTGTCTTAGAATGGAGCCAATTTTCCATTACCACGGTAGACATATGTGGTTCACAGTCTACACAACATTATCTATGTCTTTTCCAAAAGCATCACTAAGATCCCACATCAGACACAGCAGCCACAGTCTTTGGAGTCAGATTCAGCTCCTTCCTGGGTTGTCTTCTCATCTCAGAGATTTTCTTGTCTCTTCTTTACCTTCTCTCCTAACTAGACCACATTGGCCCCGATTCTTCCTTCTACCACCAAAGATGCCATGGTACTGAATTATAAACTGATTACTCCTCACTTACCTCTTTAGCTGAGACTGCTGCTGCCTGCTCTCTAAATCGGCCTGCGAGCTGAGCCACAGATGGGGATGCTGAGTTGTCAACACCGGCATTAGTGTCTGCCGGCCTTTCCTGCAGAATTAAAAAGAAACAAAAAATTACTCAAGAACTTACTGTGTGCCCAGCACTGGGGAAGACACCAATGAAGTCTAAAACATTATTTCATATATATATATAGTCTAAAACATGATTTTATATATATAAAGTCTAAAACATGATTTTATATATATATAAAGTCTAAAACATGATTTTATATATATATAAAGTCTAAAACATGATTTTATATATTTGTATATATATTAAGTCTAAAACATGATTTTATATATATATAAAGTCTAAAACATGATTTTATATATATGTATGTATATTAAGTCTAAAACATGATTTTATATATATATAAAGTCTAAAACATGATTTTATATATGTATATATATTAAGTCTAAAACATGATTTCATATATATATAAAGTCTAAAACATGATTTTATATATATGTATATATATTAAGTCTAAAACATGATTTTATATGTATATGTATATGTATATATTCATATATATGAAGTCTAAAACATGATTATATATATTCATATATATATTAAGTACAAAACATGATTTTATATGTATATGTATATATATATTCATATATATGAAGTCTAAAACATGATTATATATATTCATATATATATGAAGTACAAAACATGATTTTATATATATTACATATTTTTTTCTGTCTTCAGGAGGCTTACAGTTTAGTTGGGGAGAGGCATTAATAATGTATTTTATCAGCATCTTGCAGCATTGTGTGAAGGTACTCTATTTGATATCAGGAATGCCAATCTCCCCACTTCTCCCCATAAATTTACCCTGAATTCTATTTTTAAAACAGAAGTGCACCAAAATAGGTTTGAAGCTAAAATCAATCTTGCTGATAGGAGAAGTGAATGTGAATTATGTACTCTTAGCTGTTAACTACAGTATGTGCATGATGATATAAACTAATAGTCCAGGTGCTCAGAAATGGTCCCTAAACTTGGTCCAACAATTCTGGAAAGGACTTAGGAATTATTGTGCTTTTAAAAAAATGACTAAAATGTGCATATTTTATTTTTTAGCACAGGGATCCCAATGTTAGGCACATACTCCAAAGACAGGAAGAAAAGTCTTAGATATCAACCAGTAAATAATCAATAAGCATTTATTAAATGCCTACTATGTGTTGGGTATTATACTTATTGCTCAGGATACAAAAAGAAAAAAAAAACAGTCCCTGTCCTTTGGGAGCTTACAAAATATTCATAGCACTTTTTGTGATAGCAGAGCAGTGGTAACAAGGTAGAAATCCATCGAGTGTGGTGGGGGATTGAAATATATGAATAAAATGGAATATTGATACACTATCTTAAATAATGATTATACAGAATTCAGAAAAGCATCTGAAGATTTATATGAACTGATGAAAAGTGAAGTAAGCAAAATCAGAAAAACAATATGTAAAATGACTATAATAATGGAAGCAGAAAAAATAAGATAAATATTTTAAAATAAAACAAATAGAATCTTTTAAAAAGGAGAAATGGTCATCAATGACACCCATGATACAACAACAACAAAAAAAAAACCCAGGCAGAATGAGAATGGTGAATAGAATCCACTCAAGTCATTCTCAAGTTAGTTTTTGAGAAGCAATGTTTTGGGGATAGCTTGACTTGGAATCAGGAAGACTTGGAACCAAATCCTGCCTCAGATTCTGACTAGCTTTGTAATCCCAGATAAATCACTTAACTTTTCAAAACTTGAGTTTCCTTCTCTATAAAATACATGCATTAATTGAACTTTTCTTGCTGGATAGTTTGTGAGCATTAAATGAGGTAATATGTGTTACACATTTTGCAAGCCTTAAAGCACTCTGTAAGGGTGTGTTATTATTGTTTCTAAAGTCAGAGCCTGGTCCTTTTGCTCTTAACCTCCCTTTGATCTATGGACTATAATTCCATAGGGCTTTCCTTCTCTGTGAATCTGATATAGAACATTTTTTCCCTTTGTCTCTTACTACACTGTATCACTTAGGACTAAAAGGAAAAGATGAGATTAGTTCAATATAATTTGTTCTTAATGAACTCTTCCATCCTGGCTTATACTGATCCCCCTTTACAGGACATATAATCTAGCCCCTTCATTTTACAGATGAAAAACCTGAAACCTAGAAAGTTTAAGCAACATTATGATGGTCACAAAGAGAGTTAAGTTAGTGTTATGATGGCATAGTTCTGGTGACCAAACGTTTACCAATATGGGACAGGATTATTTGTTGAGGAAATTATGATCCTTTTTTCAATGACCAAAGAGGCTATTTTTGAATGTATAAAAACTCAAAAAACCTTGAAAACACTCCACCAAAAAACAATATTCACAATAGAACTATTAACGAACAGCTCTTATTTCCTTATAACAATCCAGTGAAGAGGGCAGCTAGTTGACTCAGTGGATAGAGAGCCAGGCCTAGAGATGGAAAGTCTTGGATTCACATATGAACTCAGTGATACCTCTTAGCAGTGACCCTAGAGAAGTCACTTAACTTCCATTTTCCTAGTCCTTACCTCTCTTCTGCCTTAGAACTAATATATATTATTAATTTTAAGACAGAGGGTAAAGGTTTAAAAAATGACCATAATCCAGTGAACTACTTAGGGAAAGTAGTACTGGTTCCCTTTTATAGATAGGATTATTGAGACTCAGAGAGATGAAGTGACTTATAAGTAGTAAGTAGAAGTGCAGTTGCAGTATAGAATTGTGATAGAATACTACTTGTTGTAAGAAGTGATAAGCAGGTTTATTAAAAAAAAATAAAACTATAGAAAGACTTGCATAAAATAATGAAGAGTAAAACAAGAAGATCTAAAGACTGTTGTATACCCTAAGAGCAATATCATTCAAAGAGTATATGTAAATGACAGTTATTTTTAGTTATATGAATGTTTAAATTAACCACAAAGGACTAGGATAGAAGATGCTATCTACCTCCAGAGAAAGAATTGATACAGCCATCCCTTTCTATATCACAGTTCATTTATCATGGCTTCACTGTATCATGGTTTTTTAAAAAAATCTAATTCTGTATTGTGGAATTTTTGCTATGAATTTTGTGGATGAATACCATACTGTACACAATGGAAATGCAGTACGCCACTACCAATTGTGCAAGTTTGTCAACATGAGAATGTACACAGCACACTATTGGCTGAAGAAAGGTGAACAACCACAGCACTGTGTTCTGTATCCTGGGCTCTGATGGGCTCAGTGACTGTAGCATCAGAGCCTATTTGCTCTCCTGCTACTTCACAGATTTTCACCTATTGGGGGGGTGTCTGGAACCTAACTCCCCTGATAGGTGAGGGATCACTGTATATGGATCTATATATTATATAGTTTCATATATATATGTATATATATGAAAGAGACAGAGAAAGAGTGATATAAAGGGTGAGGAGAGACACAGAGAAAAGAGAGATTGGGTAAGGAGAGGAGGAGGAGAGAGAGTAAGAGACAGAGACAGAGACAGAGAAAAACAGAGAGAGACAGAGAGAGAGCAGAGATTCTAATTAGATTCTAGCGGCTCCAAGTCCAGCACCCTGCCCAGGACATGACAAAGTATCTCTAATATTCATAGAGCTGGAAGAAATCATTTTAGAGATCATCTTGCCCAGGTAGTCAAGCCAAGGATATTTCCAACCCCTATTAGTGCAGCTGCCTCTGGGGCTGAGCACAACACCTGTTTAAATATCCTCACACACCAAATTAGGAAATCCAGAGATTAACATCCTGTCCTGTCAGAACAACAAGGGGAACTGATGAAGGGAGGGGATGCTTAGTTGAGCTTATCCTTGTTTAGGGCACTGGACAGATCAGTCTGTCCATCTCTCTGACTCCTTGCCTGTCTACTAGATCTGCTAGTCCATTACTATTATTACTCATACAGTGCTGGCAATGCATTTACCTCGGCCTCAAAGGCGCCAATAACTAGCTGCTTGGGGAGATTCATTCAGCTAAAAATATATCCTGTAAGAGTATCCAAAAGTCCTTCCCAACTTCCCTTTTTTTGAAGCTGATTCTGGTAGCCCAAGTTTGCTTTCACCCATTTCTCTATGAGGAAGACTTCTGCTAGCTCTCTTATCTCAACCAAATTGTTTGACATCAGAAGTTGAACTTTAAGGAGATGACTTATAGAACCATATACTAGGACTAGAAGGGACCTTAGAAATAAATACTCTGGTAGAATCATTGTTGTTATTCTTCTTTAGCAGTGGCCAAGATATCCCCAACAATTCTTCCTACTCAACCCTAACAAATTCATTCCTATCCTTTATTGTGGGCCATTTTCCTGCCAGGTATGTTGAGGGACAGAGGACAAGTGATTTGCCAAAAAACATATAGTTGAGTCATAGCAGCAGGTGAATTTCAGAATTCTTGACTATGAGTCTCCTGTTAATTGATTTATATATATCACTTCTTTTTTATCTCTTTTGACAAAATGATATGAGGGATATTACAAAGTTCTCCATACTACCTTTGACTAATGGACCAGTTAACATAATGGTGTTCCTGGCTCCCTGCCCCTGCAGTCTTCTTAACCCTGACAGGCAAACATAATTAACTGTGATTCGTAGACTTAGTTCCATGTCATACTTTCACCTTAGTTGAGGGAGCTCAAATGAGTTCTCTGAAAGCTTCCTGTTCCTGTTCCTGGATCCCAAACTTCAAAATCATGCTATCTCACCCTGAAACTTGTTGAGGAGCCTGGAGACTCCTCATTCTGATTTATCCAACTATCCATGTGTTTTTCTCAACTTGGAATATTCCTCCTTAAGTCTTGCCCTGTTCTCCCATTGGTGATGCCTTTCTGGAGCTTCCATTTTGACCAAGAACCCAGGTCAACATCAGTTTCCCTCCTGGTCTTGTTGCTGGCTTTTAGACTTCAAGCTCATGCTTCTGCATCAGAGACTTCCCCTCCATTTTCTGGCCCCCTTTGCATGCTGTCTTCTTCCACTAGAATGTAAGCTCCTTGGCAGCATCAGGAAGAGTTGAATGTTATGGTCTTTCCAAATACTAGCATCTTTGACCTGAACCTGGAGCCTGATCCTTACCACATCTCCCTGGCTCTAGCTCTTTCTTCTCCACTCTTCTTCTTGGCTCTAAATCTGCAGCTGAAAGTAGTCTTGAGAAGGAACAATGTCAGATGGTACTCACAGCCTCAAGGATGATGGATGAGTGCTCTAGGATTGTATCACCTCTAACCATCCTTAGAGACTAGATCTTGAGATTACTAGGGTTCATTCCCCTTTTGCTTACCCAGGCTTATAATCTAACACTCTTATTCTAAGACTAATCCAGCAGCCATCTGGATCACTCCCAGATACTTTCAGAAGAAATCCCCATTTAAGTCAGCATCCCAGACTATCTGTGCATAAAGCTTTATGGCTCTAAAAATCTATTACCACTGGTGGGGAATTCTTCCACATAACTAATTTAAATTAAGGATCATAAGATTGTACATTTAGAACCAGAAGACACCTTAGATATTATCTAGACTAATTGACCTCCTCATTTAGAGATTTTGTTAATTTTATTATTTGTTATTAATTTAGAGATTTAATTAATAATAATTAAAGAGGAATTTATTAATTCCTCTTATAATCAATTGTGTTTTTCCTCTTATTCTTGTAGAGAAGATTTTTGTTATTGTTCTTGTTCAATGGTGTCTTACTCTTTGTGACCTTATTTGGAGTTTTCTTGGCAAAAATACTAGAGTGGTTTGCCACTTTCTTCTCCAACTCATTTTACAGATGAGGAAACTAAGGCAAATAGGGTTAAGCGACTTTTCCTCAGGGTCACAGAGCTAGAAACTGTCTGAGGCCAAATTTGAACCCAAGATCTTCCATCTCCAGGTATGACTCTCTTATCTACTGAACCACCTAGTTGCTTCTTCAGTGTTTCAAAAAATAGAAATATCCCTTTTCTCATCATTCAGAAATGTTACACTGGCTCTAGTGATGTCTGAAATGCCTTCCCTTCTCATATCTATCTTTCACAGGAGGCCTTTCCTGTTTCTTCTCACCTTCGTTTCCTGCTAGTGCTAGTGCTAGCGCTAGTGCCTTCCCTCTGAGGTTCCCTTCCATCTCTCTGTATTTCTCTTGTATGGACAGAGTTCTTCACATGTTGTCTCCCCTGTTTAGACTGTGAGCTCCACGAGGGCAAGGACTGTCTTTTGTTTTTCTTTTTGTCCCCTGTGCTTGGCCCAGAGCTTGGCACATAGTAGGTGCTTAATAAATGCTGCCTCTTATTTCTAGGGGTAAATATCAAGCTGAGATGGAGGTGGGCAGCCCATAAATGCTGATTGTCTGACAATCTCACTGAATAACTGGGAAGAAGTCCAGTTATTCTCACAAATAATCCACAGATGGCTTTGGTGAAGGATTTTTTTTCCCCCATTTCCTTCTAAATTATACCCAAGAGCTATCTGGCTTGAAATGTATTTTAAGAGTAAAAGAGAAAGTGGGAACTACAGAAGCCTGAATCTCACTTCAATCTTTTGGGGTACTTTGAGGCAGCCAAGTGGCCCATTGGACAGAACACTGGGTCTGCAGGCAGGAAGACCTGAGTTCAAATCCAACCTTGGACACTTGCTAGCTGTGTGACTCAGGGCAAGTCATTTAATCTTTGAGGGATATTTGTGAAACACTTGGCACATAAAAAGCACCATATAAATGCTCCTTGTAAGTATCCCAGCTGTGCCTTACATGAAAAGGCAGAGCTAAGAGGTGAAGATTGAGAAGTTGATCATCCATTTGATGGACTCTTTAACCTTTTACCTCTTCTTCTCTCTTTTCCTTTCTCTGACCTTGTTTTTGTTTTTTAACCATTTCAATCACATTCACATTTTGAGGCTTGTGAACTGCTTAGGTTTGGAAAAAAGTAAAAAGATTGTTTTTTTTTAGGGGGGGGAAGGGCATGTGACTCTCAGTATCAGTCTGGTAGAATGAGAAGGAATATTGGATTCAGAGGGAAAAAGGCTGAAGACTGAACCCCAGCTCTACCACTTACTAGCCCAAAGACTTCAGATAAAGCACTTTGCTTCTCCAAACCGTAACGTGAAAGCGGTAGGCAAGAACCTACTGAAAATTTCCTTCCTATATAAACCCAATGGTTCTGTGAGGTTACCACTAACATTTAGCAGCTGTGATTACAGACAAATCTCTTAATCTATTTGACTTTATTTTCCTCACTTGTAACATTTTATGAAATCGTATGAATAATGAAATAATCTTATGAAAGTATTGTGAGGAAACCACCTAGCAAGATTAAAGGTACCACATAATGTGATTTAATGAGTGATTGCAGATGAAAATATAGATTAAATGTAGGTGCTTGGATTATTTATCTTTTATTCACCTGAGCCAATGGAATCAATCAATGACCCTCAAGATAATTAAAAAAACAACAACACTATTTTTTCCTGGGGGCAGATAGGTGGCTCAGTGGATTGAGAACCAGCCCTGGAAATGGGAAGTCCTGGGTTCAAATGTGACCTCATGTACTTCCTAGCTGTGTGACCCTGGGCAAGTCACTTAACCCCTATTGTCTAGTCCTTACCACTCTTCTGCCTTGGAACCAATTCACAGTACTGATTCTAAGACCAAAGATAAGGGTTTAAAAAAAGAAACAAACACTTTCCCCGACTTTCACAGGTCTCTTTACTTCTTTCCTCCCTCCCCACCCTTCTCTGACTTTGTCAACCATTAATTAAATAAGAAACAGCCTTCTGCAGTACAAGTAACTACGACTTTCATGATGCCAAACTCTAGTTGTCAACATCTTGTCCTTTGGGGACATCCTGGTAACAAGCGATGTCATGAGCTTTCTTTGGGTGACCTTGGATAAGATAAATCACCTGTCTAGGCTTCCTTTTCCTCTTCTGGAAAATGAGAGATTTGAACTAAATGATACCAGAATTTCCTTTTAATTCTTAATCTATGAGCTCATGCTTTGCCTCTGTGATAAGACTTTCCCTTGAACAAGTCTCCCTTTAATAAACACACTTATAAGAATTGGAATCAAAAGGGTTTGCTGTCCTTATTAGAATGTTCTAAAAATGTCAAGGCAGTTGCTTGTGTCTAACTGTGAACAAATAAAAATTTATTGTTTTGCACTAAAAAAAAATAATAAACACACTTGGTGTCTATGCATCTGAATATGTAATTGTGATTGTGAGTGTGTGTGAGTGTGTGTGAGTGTGTGAGTGTGTGAGTGTGTGTGTGTGTGTGTGTGTGTGTGTGTGAGTGTGTGTACGGCTACGATGGTGACATTTGTCCTTCAGACCACAGGAAACCAGGATCATAGCATTCTAAGATTAGAACAAGGAGGCCAGAGGCTAAGGCCATCTCCACTGCCAGCTGTACCCTCTCAGATTACATTCAGTTTCACAACCAGAGAATCCATTTTTCAATTTCTCTCCTCCCTCTTGGCGATGCCAGGGCATCCACTGGCAGGCTTCTGATGCTGCTGTGAGGGCTTCCAACAAGGCACCCACCAGAATTCTCCATGCTCGTTCATTGGCTCCTTCCCCTGACCAATATTCACCAAGCACCCTCAAAATACAAATTACACTCTTGGCATCGTGAGCGATTCAGGGAAATCTAAGACCCTGGGCTGGTCGATTCCCCCAAGCATGAATCCTGTGGGTGTGCCAGTAACAAATCTGTCAGCCACCATATTGCCAGTGTATGTATATCCCCTCCCCGGGTTGATGAAAGTTTCTCAGCAGACAGAAGCTCTGACTTGGGACTTGGGACCAACTTAAGTGGCAGATCTTTGGAATGACTTGGGAGAGAAACTTTTAACCTTCAGCTGGATAGACTTAATTGTCCAGGGAATTGCATTGGAGTTTCCATCTTTTACTTGTTAAATCTGGCAGTGAATGAATGTGTTACTTTAAGGTGATCAGATGAGGCTTTCAGAGGTTTTAGTGTAAAATTATACTAGTACAGGTATGTATCTGTTTCACATCATGACTTCCCCTATCACAGTTTCAATATATCAAGTGTCAGCATAAGAAATTAAATGGGAATTTTGGGGGAGTTTTGCAGAAGCTGCAGATGGCACACAGAGACCAACCAGTGACAGAAAAAGTTTAGAAATTTGGAAAGGCAAAAAATAGCCTATGACCAAAAATTTAACCCAAATTTTATAAAAAGGTACTATAAATACACCATAAAAGTAAAAGAAAAAATTCAGATTTCTTCTCTGGTATGAAAAGAGGGCCAAAAAATTTTACTTGGATTTTCCAAATTGAAGGAACTCTGTGCTCCAAACCCCCAAGATGATGATGGGATATATGTAAGAGCAATGTAGACCAGAGGTGTCAAACACATAACACTCCTGTGCTGAACTATATTAAAAGGTGATGGGAAATGTTTAACAAAACACATAAGAATACCATATAACATAGAAAATGTTAATTTGTAGTTTTCTAAGGCTGTAGGGGCTGTGATCAGTTTCTTATGGTTTGACAAGGCTGATCAAGATGATGAAACTGATAGCAATCACATAATTCTTCAGCAATTCTAATGAGATCAGAACTGGCTATGTTTTTACAAGGAAGCAGTCTATGGAAAGTAGCTGGACAAAGGGTACCTTTTTTAAAAAAAAAAAAAACCTTTAGTTTCTGTCTTAGGATTGATACAAATATCAGTTCTAGAGCAAAAAAGTGGTAAGGACTAGGGACAGGCACTTGTCCAGGGTCACACAGTTAGGAAGTGTCTGAGTTCATATTTTGAATGCAGGTTCTCCTGAATCTAGACTTGGTCTTCTATACATGGAGTCACTTAGCTGCCCCCAATATAGTCTAATTTTTCATGAATTTTCCCTAATCACAATTGAAAACCAACACTGTAACTTTATGCTAAAGAAAGTTCATGACGAATAAGATTAAAGGAACTACTCCAAAACTCATGCCTGACGTCAGAGGAAAAAGATTGATTCTGGAGGAACTAGGAGGTACTATTCTTCTCACATCCCATTTTACAAATCCTCTCAAAGGGAAATCCTAGAATTAAATTATTTGCAGTGCTAATTAGCATCTTAAATTTTAAATAATCAAGCATTTAATTTAATGTATTTAATTAACAACATAGTAAATTTTGATTAAATAAAATGAATAACAATTTAATAAATAATATAATTTAGTAAGTTATCAAACATTTATTTTCTCTTCCCCCCACTTCTATCCCATCACTGGGAAAAAAAACAAGAAAAAAGGAAAAGAGAAAGAAAATTCTTGTAATAAATAAACAAGCATAGTCAAGAAATAAAATACCATATTGTCCACATCCAGGAATGTGTCTCATTTTGCATATTTAGTCCATTAGCTCTCTGTCAAGACAGAGCATCTTGTAAATTGTAATGCAGCCTTGCTAGCAAAGCTGTGAGTGTATATCGTTTGCCGTTAATCCTGGAAAGTATATCAATACCCAGTTTACTACTCTTATTGCCTCTGGTTCAGGCATGTTTGTTATGCACCAATAAAACAGAAATATGCACCTTTAAAAAAAGTTCCTTTTTGCCCCCTGAAGATCTAACTGGAGTGTCAAGACATATGATGTGTATGGGAGGGAGACATGAATCATGTAACTGGAAAACTTGTGTGTAAATTTGTATTAGAATATAATAAAGATAACATTTTTTAAAAAGAAAAAAAGACATATGATGTGTGACTAAGAAGTGAGGAGAATGTTCTGTCAACAATTCCTCACTTTATTGCCATAACTTTTACTAATAACTGATGTTTAAATAGTGAATATGAACATTATGAAGGACAAGGCAAGAGTGCCTGGAATGAAGGCATTTTCCTCACCACAAACCAAGTAGTAGGATCCCCAATTTACAAATCAAGAAAACGAGGCTGAGGGGAGCTGGCTGGCTTAGTGGATTGGGAGCCAGGTCTGGAGATAGGAGGTGGTCCCAGGTACAAATCTGGCTTCAGACACTTCCCAGCTGTGTGACTCTGGGCTTTAGGAATATTTTTTATGACATTCTAGGGCTATAATTCAGAGTGATCACATCTACCCTACAAATGAATAAACTGAAGTATAGCACAGCTTTGAGAATTTATGTAGAACCAAGAATATCACTAGCTCCTCCATGACTAAAATTCCTTGAAAGTCCAGCCTAGATCCTGACCTTCCCCCAACTAAACTTCATTCCCTTACAATGCTGTCCTCTTGAAAACTACAGAAATCTGGGGGCTGTGGTATGCCAAAGGCATTCAGCTGAACAGTGCTCCAGATGGGAAAAATCGGGTTCCCAATAGGATTAAATTAAATAAGTATATTATCTCTGGAGAAAGAGTGCTAAGAATTACTCGGTCTTTAGACTGTTTATAAATGCTAACTTGACTATGGTACTTTTAAATCTGAGCTCAGTGTCCAGTGACAAATGAACTGACATATTTCTATTTTGAAAACCTTTTCTTTTTCTCAGTTACATGTAAAAACAAATTTTAACATCAATTTTGTGAAAATTTGAGTTCCAAATTCTCCTACCTGAGATGGTCAGTGATTTGATATGGGTTATACAATTTGACATTTTTAGAAGAGCTGATTCTAATCATAAATGAAACCAGAAAACAAAAGGAATTTGCTTGCACATTCTCTTGGAGAGGCAAACAAAGGAATTGGGGAATTTAGTTTCATCAGGAACCCAAAGGTTTACAATTTCATGGGGCATTTGGTCACCTAGTCTTGGAGAGCTCAAAATAAGAAGCAAAAAGATTATCACCACAATACGAATTGCAAGAGCGTGAAGAAGTAGGGGA
Organism: Monodelphis domestica; assembly: GCF_027887165.1. Lineage (NCBI taxonomy): Eukaryota > Metazoa > Chordata > Mammalia > Didelphimorphia > Didelphidae > Monodelphis > Monodelphis domestica. The sequence continues at coordinate 62,115,635 of NC_077228.1, read as the reverse complement.
GAATTCCATGAAGAATTCAGGAGGTCTTGGTATAGCAAATCTTTGATAATTGATGACATTGTGAAGGTGGGCACAGAAGAAGATGAAAAGAATACTGGAAAATTAAATTCAGGTTAAAAAAAATCAAAGACCAACAGTCTGTAGATATCTCAGAAACTCTACTTTCTTCAAAAAGGGGAGTTGGAAGGGACTAATGGATATGGAAAAGAGAAAAAGCAATCACACGTATACACATTGAATTATTTCTTCATGGTTCGGACATGATTCAAAATCCCAGACACTCAGGGCTCAATTTTACATAAAGTTTTAGACAAAGAGTAAATGTGACACCAAAAAGAGATTGCCCCATCACCTCTGAGGTAAGGCAGTGGGCAATTCTGGATGACTGAAATCAGGGTATTTTCTGAGTTGCCAGATAAGGAATGAGGAATGAGGGGCAAGGAACCAGGAAACTTAACTCTAGCCACAGAAAGTAAGAAAATAGGGAGAAGGGCAATACCCAATCTCTGGGTCAGTTAAACCTTAGCGTGCATGCATTTTGGGGCCAAATTGATTTTTCACCAACTCCTTCAAAAGAATGGAAAAAATGGTAGTTTATATTATTATTCCCCCCCCCCAAAAAAAGATGATAAGGACAGTAACAAATCATAGATTTGTTTTTTTAAACCCTTACCTTCTGTCTTGGAATCAGTACTGTGTATTGGTTCTAAGGCAGGAGAATGCTAAGTTGCTAGGCAATGGGGATTAAGTGACTTGCCCAGGGTAACACAGCTAGGAAGTGCCTGAGGCCAGATTTGAACCTAGAACCTCCCATCTTTAGGTCTGGCTTTCAATCCACTGAGCCAACCAGCTGCCCCCTCAAATCACAGATTTTTGAGGTAGAAGGTACCTCTGTTGGTTCTCCTTGTATCTTTTTGACCACTCCTTTTCAATCCCCTTTGCTAGATTTTCATCCAGGTCACACCAGTTAAATGTGAGTTCCCCCAAAGCTCTATTCTAGACCTTCTTCTCTTTTCTACTAACTCTATCTTGCTGCCTTGGGCATATGTCTCCTACTTCTGTGCCTCTGGGCTATGGTTTTGTAGGTTTATGTCTATTCACCTTCCGGTGCATATCTATTGGTGGGAAGGTGTGTTATAGGTTTATGGACAGAATAGTATGCTTCAAGTGTTCTTGTTTTGCTTTCTTGGGGAGGGCAGAGGTGTGGGTGAGGGAAAAAAGAATGAAATAGTTTTGGACATAGTTAATAAATGAGGATTTGTTTCTTTTGGATAAACACATTTATTATATATTTTAACAAGTTATATATGCATTATATTATTATTATTATTTTACATGTTTTGTTATATATTTTAAAAAATAAGTGGTAAAAAAATTAATGGTCTTATCTTGGCTATTTATTTAATAGGAAACACACCAGAAGGGGCTCAGGAGCTACTGTATGCTGTAGTAGGAGTGTATTCCCCCTCCCTTCCCACCAAGGTTACCCCTAGGATCCTGAAAGTGAGTTGTGGCAGTGTAGCTAACCCAGAAAGGAATTCTATAAAAATAAGTTGGACATTGCATCTACCAAGCTAGATATGGAAGATAGTTGTCATATTCTCTGCCACCCTTTTCTGCAAGACTTCTCTAGTCCAGGCTAAATATTTCCAGTTCCTTCAGCTGATGACTCAATAGCACGACTTCCAATCCTTTAAGCATCCTTATTATCGTCATCTTAGATGTACTTGAGTTTGTCAATGCCCATCCTGAAAGGATGAACGCAATATTCCAGATGTGATCTGACATTTTTCTCTCCACCCCTTCCTGCTTCACTGGCTGGACTGTGAACTTCTTCATGGAAAGTTTAGATAGAGCACAGAAGCTTGATTATAGAGGGTAGAGAGAGGAAAGAGGGATAGCAGGAAGATTAGGTAAGGTATGGTTTAATTTTAGCCTACAGGGACTTGCCAAGTGACCAGATTTCAAAGAAAAGTACTGTATTTCCTCTAGGTAGTTCTTCTCCTTAGCAGACTGTGGCTATTTTCAGCCTCTGGCTTTCCTACTCTTGTGGGCTTAGGGTTACTTCTTCCAGAAGATCCATCACAATGTCAAGATGCCAATTTTCATGGACATCAGAAGAGAAGAATTGCTGAAGTTGGAAGCTAACATTTTCTGGCACCAGCCTGATGCAGTGGGCATTGGTAGCAAGGAAGGCATCTTGGGATGCTCTTCAGAACAAGCTCTCCAGGAAGCAGCTAGATATTCCCCTTTGAACTCTTTTTGTGGTTGCTAATCTGAACATGAACTACAGAAAGGGGAAGAGAATATGGAAAGGTATGTTGTGTCAGGATCACTGGGGATCACCTGGTTGGAGGACTTATTTTCTGTTGGCCAGTTATCATGCTTTCTGCCTTATTGACCCAGCCAGAAGACATTCGCCTCATATCTTAGTATTGTGGGGAATTTACACATGGGATTCTTATGAATCATCCCAAGAACAGACTGGCCAATCAGTGTGATGTAGGTCAGTGTGGCTTTGGACTAAAGTCATGGGGATCACAGCTCAAGGCAGGACCATTCTTTATTGGGATCATTCAACAGTCTTAAGGGTATCCTGGGAAGTCATGGAAAGCAGACTACAGTGGGAATGCCTTATTAGAAAGGAAGCCAGCTTAAGCAGATAGAAGAGACCTCTTCTGCTTTATGCAGGGGTCAGAAAGGGAATTCCTCTCCAGCACAGCAATATAAACCAAGTGTAAGTTCTATGACCACACTGGCCTGCTTGAAGGAATGGCCCCAGGTTGGTTCTAATGATTTCCTACTGATTTTTGAAGCCACTGTAGAATCTCAGGGACCAGGTGATCAAATATGGGGATTCTAAGCAGAGTAATTCTCTTCAATGTACTGGGATGAACAGAGCCTGGTTCACTATTGCCCTAGGGAAACGGGAAGGATTTCTCTACATCTTTTGTTCTACTCTGCCAAGTCCAAAGGGAGGAATCAGGAAGTGAGTCGTGCTGGAAAAACAGTGCTGGGAACTTTGGGTTCTAATCAACTAAAACAAACACTTATTGTCTGCCTTATACAAGATTCTGGGTTAAGTGCTGGGGGCACAGTGATAAAACATAGACAGAGCCTGTCTTCCAAGAATTTACAACCTAATATCTCAATCTGAATGTTCTTCAGAGATGTCAGATTCAACTGGTGCAAAACCTTCCCCACATCCTAACTTTCCTATTATTACCAAGGAGGCCATCATCCTCTTAGTCACCCAGAATTACAACCTTAGGGTCATCCTCAACTCCTCACTCCTACTCATACTGCCTAGCCAATCTATTAATAAATCTTTTTCTTTCTACCTTCACATTTTTCATATAGGTTTGTGAAGATTAAATTAACTCTCTCTGCCCATTTTTAGATTTAATCACCAAAAGTGTAAACACCCCACTCACAATTGAGTGGGGGAGGTCTGTGACCCATTTGTGCAATAGTGGGTGACAAATCAGAATGGACTGACTTCCTCCTGGGCAGTCCTAAAGCAGGGCTTCAACTGTGATTGGTAGATGTAGAATTAGGGGAAGGCACAGGAAGTGACACAAGAGAAAGTGTCTTTAAAAGGAGTTACAACTTCCTGTGAGAGGGAGTTCTTTATGCTTGTGACTTCTGAGTTCTCTCATTCTTTGGAGTTTTGAGTTTGAGTTGGAGGCTGATTAAAAATCTGATGACTGGACCTAAGACCTTAGACTTGGAGAGACTGTCCTTGAATCTCTCCCTTTGGACTGACACACGGTGAGAGAAAGAGCTGACTCCTTTCTTGAAATTTCTGAAGAGACTAGGAGAGACCTCAGAAGAGACCTATCTTCTTGAGAGAGGCTCTCTGCATCCCCAGGTCCTTGGCTGCAAGGGCCAAGGCCTTTCCAGCTAAGGACTAAACTCCCCTGCCTGTTTTTGAGCCAGGGGTTTGAGCAAAATACTTAGTATTTAGGCTAGATACCTTACCCTATCCTCTCTCATTTTCTTACTTTCACTCTTTCTATATTTTTGTAAATAAATTGTTAAATAAATCTCTTGGAATTAATTAAAATTCCTGGCAACCCTATTCTTAAATAATCCAGTCCAACCTTTTATAAGCCCCCCCTCAATTTCTACCCTTACAGGTTCCTTTCTCTCTCTGACTGCTACGCTCATGCAAACCCTCATCACTTCACATCTGGATTATAGCAATAGCCTGCTGCTTTGTTTCTGTTTCACCTCTCTCCTTTTTCTATTCATCTGCTAAAGTTATTTTCCTGAAGCCAGTTTCTGTCATGTGGCCTTTTACCCCCATCCCATTTCCTCCCCTCAATAAAGTGGCTCTCTATTACTTCCAGGATCAAATATGAAGCCTTTAAAGTCCTTCACAACCTGACTCTTATCTATCTTTCTGATTTTCTTCCACCTTACTCCCCTTTACACTCTCTGCTTCTTACCTCTAATGTCCCTTCTTGCTTTCCTCATATTGAATACTCCATTTCCTGATTTGGTGTCTTTTCATTTAGGGTTCCCCATGCCTGGAGTGTTCTTCCTCCTCATCACCACTCCACATCCCCCTCACCCCTGCCCCCTGGCTTCCTTCAAAACTTTGTTCAAATCCTGTCTTCTACAGGAGACTTTACTGGGTCTACTCCTCTGCTTGTGCCTTTCTTTCCCTGGGTTTTGCCTTTCTTTGCTTCACTAGAATTTGGCATAATGTCTGGAATATAGTAGATACTTCATAAATACTTGCCACCGGAATGAACAAGGATAGATAATGAATGTTACATATTATTAAATTGCAAATTATAATATATAAATAACACATTTAAAGTAGTTTTTCATAGTAGATAGAATATTTGAGGTAGAGTCAGGAAGACCTGGGTTCAAATCCAAGTCCCCTACAGTTACTAACTGGGTAACCTCCTTTCCATTTCCTTATCTGCATAATGGGAAATATAATACCTGTAGCATTTTCCTGATTGTGAGGCTTGAATGAATTACTACATAAATCATGTCAAAAATCTTACAGGTCCATATAGTTATTAGGAATTTATTCATTCTTTCTTTCATTCCTTTCTCGCTTATCTATCTGTCTGTAATCTATCTGTTGATCATCTATCCATCATCTGTCTCTATATGTCTATCATTTATCTATCATCAATCTATCTGTCCATCTATCTATTATCTATCTACCTCTGGGTCTGTCTTTCTACCTGTATGTCTATCCATTCATCTATCTATCTATTTATCATCTATCTATCTATCTACCTACCTATTCATCTCTCTCTCTCTCTCTCTCTCTCTCTCTCTCTCTCTCGCTCTCGCTCTCGCTCTCGCTCTCTCTCATTAGATGGTGGTAACCAAATCGACGATTTTCTTGGTATCAAGAACACCTGCTAGTACTAGCCTAGTATCTGCTTTTCAGTTTCTAATCTTACACTCACTGCTGTCAAACTCTAAGAGAACAAGAGGCCACCAAAAGGTACATGAGGACCCCAGGAGACTGCATACTGACTTAGTTTTAAAACATAATCTCATCTCTGCTTCATTGTATTCTTATTTTGTCAAATATTGCCCAGTTACATTTTTCTCTGGTTCAGAATACACAGGAGCATGGCAGGTGCATGCTTCAAGAGTTTGCCATTTCTGACTAGGGAGTTGCCTAGAACATTGAAGGATTCACACAGTTAGTGGGTGTTAGAGGCGAGAATTGAACCCAAGTCTTCTTGAACATCCAGGCCAGCTCTCTATACATTACATCAGGCTATTCCTCGGTAGTTAATAAAAGTGTTATTAAAAGAGAAATCTAAATAGAGTGCAAGAGAGACATCAATAGTGAAGATACTTTATTGTTGGGAATCCAAGGAAGGGTCCATAGAAGCACTTGATCTGGGCTTTGGAAGAAAGGATGGGTTTCAAAAGGCAAAGCTGCAGGGATATGAAACGCCAGCCAAAGCATTGTGGGGTGGGGGTGGTAGTGCTGGGTGGGGATGTGTAGAATATTCACAACAGAGCCAAAAAAAAAGACTATCCAGGAACAATAAAATAGGTTTGTGGGTTCAAATCTGGCCTCAGACACTTCCCAGCTGTGTGACCCTGGGCAAGTCACTTGACCCCCATTGCCTAGCCCTTACCACTCTTCTGCCTTGGAACCAATACACAGTATTGACTCCAAGACGGAAGGTAAGGGTTATAAAAAAATGAAAAAAAAAAGCCAGATTTGGTTGGAACATAGCTTATGTAAAAAGGAAAAATATGTGACAAGTCTAGTAGTCAGAGCTTTGCCATTAACCAATCATATGACTTTATATGGATCAATTATCTTCTCCTTGCCTCAGGTTTCTCATCTGTAAGATGAGGAAAATGAGGGATTAGATGATCTCTAAGGTTCCCCCTAACTTGAACGTTCTCTGACTCTAGGACTAGATAATTTCAGAGCCCCTCCAGTTCGGAAATCCTATGATTTTACTTTTTTCATGAAGAAAGTTGAAAGCAAGTAGGATTATTTTAAGGGCAAAAAACTGAGGAAAAGGTAACCTAACCAAGATCAGGCTGATATAAGCATCAAACCTTAAGAGAAAATTTCAAGGCTGAGAATTACTCTCCATTAGCCATCTGGGACACAGAGTGAACTTCGGTTACGTTTTGCACCTTATTCTCCTTCTTTCTTGTTCTCTCAAAGGAAATTCCTGGAGTGGATATTTTTCTGCCATGCTCTAACCCTCTTTTCATTCTGAGCCTGAAGCGTACAATCCTTTCATCACAAATTAGCCATCAGGAGGTGCCAATGGAGCGAGAGGAGAGCTGAATGCCAGGGAAAGAATGATATGGCTCAGGCAGCAGGAGCGAAAAGCAATTGGAGAGAGAGGTTGAGAAAAGAACGATCGATAAGCACCGTGACCAAGATGAATGGAGGGACAAGAGGCTGAATCACAGTGTACTTTTTACAAAGGGCTTGAGAAAAACGGTGAGGAAGAAGGAAGGGGAAGGAGAAGGGGAAGCCGATGCTTCTGCCCAAACAGGTGTAATTTGCCCCATTCTCCCCAAAGTGATGTGGAGGCTAGAGGTCCCGAGGGGTTCTGTTTTCCTCTTCCACAAAATTATTCAATATATTTTTCCCTTGGCTTCCTCATTCTGTGGGTGATAGACTGCCCCAATCCCACAACCCACATGCCGAATCTTTAAATAACTCTAGATCCTTTGGTTCTAGCTATTGTCCTGTGACGATGGACAAGTTCCTAACCTCAGTGGGCTTCAGTTTCCTCAGCTGTATAATGAGGAAACTTGTTTAGGTGATCTTGAAGTCTCCTTCAAGGCTAACACTCTCCATTGCTTTCCTCCATCCTGGGGTCCAGTAAGGCCAAGGCAGAGCCCTAGGAACTGGATCTATTCTCCTCTAGGGACTCTCTAAACCCCTAGGATTGTTCTAAACCCAGAGTGTTTCCACTCAAAAAAAGATTAAGGCTTGGAGGGGCAGGCACTCTTTGGTCCCAAACACATTTACCTCAGTGGTTTCTAATGCCTCTGAATTGGATTCAAAAAATCAGTCCTTGGTCTTCTTCAAAAATGAAGAACAAGGGTAACTAGATGGCTCAGTGGATAGAGAGCCAGGCCTAGAGATGGGAGGACCTGGGTTCAAATTTGATCTCAGACACTTCCTATCTGTGTGACCCTGAGCAAATCACTTAACTCCCATTTCCTATCTCTTACCTTCTTCTGCCTTGGAACCAATACTTGGTTTTAATTCTAACACAGAGAGTAAGGGTCTAAAATAAAATAAAATAAAATAAAAGACAAACAGTAATGTCTCTGAAGTCAGACCAGGGTTAATGGTATAGACTAGTGGATTTTTCTCTCTCTCTTTTTCTTTCTTTCTCTTTCTTTCCTTCCTTCTTTTTTCTTTCTTTCTTTCTTCTTCCTTCCTTCCTTTCTCTCTTTCTCTCTCTCTCCTTCTCTCTTCCTTTCCCCTTTCTTCCTTTCCCCTTTCTTCCTTTCCCCTTCCTTCCTCCCTCCCTCCCTCCCTCCCTCCCTCCCTTCCTTCCTTCCTTCCTTCCTTCCTTCCTTCCTTCCTTCCTTCCTTCCTTCCTTCCTTCCTTCCTTCCTTCCTTCCTTCCTTCCTCTCTTCCTCTCTCTTTCTCTCTTTCTTCCTTCCTCTCTTTCTCTCTTCCTTCCTTTCTTCCTTCCTCTCTCTCTTCCTTCCTTTCTTCCTTCCTCTCTCTCTTCCTTCCTTTCTTCCTTCCTTCTTTCTTTCTTTCTTTCTTTCTTTCTTTCTTTCTTTCTTTCTTTCTTTCTTCTTTCTTTCTTTCTTTTCTTTCTTTCTTTCTTACTTTCTTTCTTATTTACTTTCTTTCTCCTTCTTTCTTTCTTTCTTTCTTTTCTTTCTTACTTTCTTTCTTATTTACTTTCTTTCTTTCTTTCTTTCTCCTTTCTTCTTTTCTTCCTTCCTTCCTTCCTTCCTTCCTTCCTTCCTTCCTTCTTCCTTCCTTCCTTTCTTTTTCCTTTCTTTTTCTTTCTTTCTTTCTTTCTTTCTTTCTTTCTTTCTTCTTTCTTTCTTTCTTTCTTTCTTTCTTTCTTTCTTTCTTTCTTTCTTTCTTTCTTTCTTTCTTTCTTTCTTTCTTTCTTTCTTTCTTTCTTTCTTTCTTTCTTTCTTTCTTTCTTTCTTTCTTTCTTCTTCTTTCTTTCCTTCCTTCCCTCTAAGAGGCTCAGCAAACACAGAGCAGAGGTGATCCAAGGAATAGCTCTCAGTCTGGTCTGTACATTACAGCCCTAGAAGGAAATCTAAGAATGGTCCTTCCAAGAGAGAGCCAAGAAGCATGTTGGGCCCTCAGCCCAAGAAACAACAGAGGAAGATTTAAGATGGGATAAACAAAACTCCTCTTGCTACAGTAACCTTCTGTCAAAGCATCCATACCTCCACCACCTAATAAATTTCTATGTTGGGACACGGGCCAGCCATTTATTTAAGTAGCAGTTTTGGGGGGATTATCCAGCCTTTTGGTTTCTCATCAACAGTGGAGACTCGGACAATCTTACTAATAATAGCACAACACTGTCCTGGCTTGCTCTCTTCCCCACCAATCAATTAGCACACCCATACTTTACTCGCAGCCCAGATACTCCTTGGATCAAAGCTGCTTGTCAACAACCTTCAGCTTGTAGAACTGGCCAGTTCCAGCTCCTTTCTGGACCATTCTCTGTAGTGTCCCAGCAGTTCAGACAGAAAGACTAGGTCTGAGATAGACTAGAATCCTTAGGAATTCCTCCTGGAAAATAGGAACCTAGCTGGCTAGGTCAAAGATGGGGTATTATTTTTCACTCGTGGTTCACACTGGTGCTCAGGAGTTGGCATCAGTGATGCTGTTTCATGGCAGCCAGGCTACAGTACCAATCAAGCTAATACAAACTTTTTTGGTTTGATATTGCTAGCCTAGAGACAGGAAGTCCTCAGATACCACTTAGCTGTGTGACCCTGGGCAAGTCACCTAACCCCCACTGCCCACCCCTTACTGCTCTTCTGCCTTGGAGCCAATACACAGTTTTGATTCTAAGACAGAAGGTAAGGGTTATTTAATCAACAACAACAAATGAATGAGTGCCACAAGTGTAGGAAAAGGAGGAAAAAACCCTGGGGGTTGGAATAGTCAGGGAAGGCTTCACTAGGATCAAGGGAGGATTTGACTTGAGACTGAAAAGGTCAATGAAACTTAAAAAAGGCAAAGAGAAAATGGGAAGGCATTCCTTATAGTAGGACTAGAAACCCATAAACTGAAAAAAGGCATGATTTTGTAGGACAGTGAATTAGGAGTGGAAGATAATGTTAGGAAAGGAGGATGTGATCAGACTTTGAAGCAGAGTTGGGACAGTTTGTAATCAATGGCTCATGGCACTTGGGGGGAGTGGGGAGAGAGGAGGAGTGTTTATGGTAGGACAATACTATAGATTTTTAACTGGAAAGGATCATAGAGATCATCTTGTCTAATATTCCCATTTTAACACATGAGGAAACTAAGGCTCAAAACTTAAATGACCTCCATAAAAGCCATTCATGTAAGACAGTATCAATGTCATAATTTGAATCCAGGTTCTCTGACCCCCAAACTCAGCAGTCCCTCCATCGCCCTGGGATGCTTCCATGAAAGGTCTGGATTCCATCTGTGCCCAGTAAGAAATGATTTCTTTGGCTCACATTTCTGTCATGTTTTAAGATTTACAAACACCTTGATAACACCCCACTGAGGAGGGCAGATCACAGTGGACCTTGAAAGAGAATGCCCTGGGGCATTCTCTGGCACCACAGGCGGTCTTGGAGACAGAATCTTAAAACATGGGAGCTGCTAGCAAAGGGGAAAATGTGAGAAAATAGCAAGGAGCATATCAGGGACAGGGAGAGATCTGGGGGCATTCCACAGCCACCCTACCAGAAAAGAATGACAAAATATAGAAGAGGACTGGGAAAAAGAAAGGGGGACTTCCATTTAAGGAGCAAGTGGGGGGAGGAGGGCAGAAAGGGAATGGAAGAAAAGACCAAAGAAGTAAGAGAAGAGAGAGAGAGACTCAGAAAAATTCCAGACCAATATCAGCTCTACAATCTGGCCAGTAAATGGTCACATGACCCAGTGGGAGCTGTGATAAGGTTTCCCAGGATGCTCTTCTGAATTCCTACACTTGGCTCTGCAATGCATGGCATTTTAAAGGCACAGTGAGAGTACTTAGCTGAGCCTGAGGTAGAAGCCCAGAGAATGGGACAAAAGAACAGGATAACATTGTTTCCCATGCACTGTGCTATGTAACTGGTTCATCAATTTATCTGGGACATGAGGATTTAGAGTTTTATAATTTTATAATAATTAAATTTATAAGTTTACAAGTTTTGTAAATAAGGAAACTCCAGAGAATGCTTTTTAAACCTTTATCCCATCTTAGAATCTATACTAAGTATTGACTGTAAAGAGTTGTAAAGGCAAGGCAGTGAGGTTTAAGTGACTTGCCTAGGGCCACAAGCTAGGAAGTGTCTGAGGTCAAATTTGAACCCAGATCCTCCCATCACTAGATCTGGATCTCTATCCACTGAGCCACCTAGCTACCCTAGTGGACCCAAAGAATTTGTCACTTACCTAAGGTCACACAGATAATAAACTTGCAAAGGCAGAATTTGAACCCTGGTTGCCTGATTCTAAACCTAGGGCTCTTTGTGAGATCATCAGAACCAAACACTGAGTCTTGATGTTTATTGATCACAGCCTTGGGGCAGAAGAAATGATGAGGCTGTCAAAAATTCCCTAAATACTCAGTGCAAGCATTTGTATATTAAAATTGGTTTCAATTTGGGTGAATTTACCAAATTTCCGTTTGTTTCATATCTACCTGCCAGTGTCATTCTTTCCCTCTCTAACACACCCCATTGCCTTCTACTAAATTCCACATCCTCTGGGCAAAGGTCAGCCAAAAGAGGGTTCCTCTTCAGGCATTGCTTCCTGTGAGAGGGGAAATGACAATGATAACAATAACAACAACAACCCAAGGCAAAATAGGATGGGCGGAGAATATCAAATTCCTTTTTATCAAAGAAATATCAAAGTTTTATTTTGGCCAGATTAGATTCATGTAGACCTTTACATTATCTAGTTTTTAGATAGATGCGGTGTTCTTAGTGTGTCTTTTCCTTAATCAAAGGGTGAGGAAAGTGACACACTTGCCTTGGATGCAGAAATTAGCAAGATGCAGAAAACCATGTCAAATCTGCTTCTATTATCTTCTAAGCACGCCAAGCACAGGATGGGTGCACAGCGTGCACCATCTTATATTTTTGGCTCAGGTGGGAAATTAGTTGGCTATGGGACTGCCATTTATCCCCATACATTCCATACATTTGGATTTTTTAAATACCGCTTAGAAGACATTAGTCTTGTTTGGGTAAGTGGTGTTGGCATTTGGCTTATGTGGTACTGGAGGACACTTCTCAGACTACTTCTATCTCTGCCCTTTAATGAACATCTCCCCAGAGACACTAGGTGCCCAAGTGGTGCCTCTGTCTATTGCGTGGCTTGAGCTTCCCCATCCAATAAATAAGACCCTGCTTCAAGTCTGAAAAACAAATGCTATACCTGGTTTATCTTTGTGACCTCTTTCTGATGCTATTTTCTGGAAAATTGTAATAATTGACATTTTTATTATGTCTTCTTTGGCTTTGTAGAAGGTTTTATGTACATGACTTTGATTAAGTTTCCTAACAACCCTATGGGTCATGTTGTCCACATTTTACAGTTAGGGAAACTGAGGCTTGGTGAGATTAAGTGACTTGCTCTTGATCCTAAAGCTAGTAATTGTCATAGACTGGTTCCCTGGATTCTTAACTCAAGTCTAGCACATTAGCAGCTGTGCCAAGCTGCTTCTCTGAAAAATTCACATCCATGTAGTATTTTACAAAACACTTTCTTCACACCAACCCAAGGAGGTCACAGGAGCATGGATTTAGATCTAGAAGGCATCTTAAAAGTCATCAACCTAGAGATGGGAGGTCCTAGGTTCAAATCTGACCTCAGACACTTCCCAGCTGTGTGACCCTGGGCAAGTCACTTGACCCCCATTGCCTACCCTTACCACTCTTCTGCCTTGGAGCCAATACATGGTATTGACTCCAAGACGGAAGGTAAGGGTTAAAAAAAAAAAGTCATCAAATCCAACTTCCTTATTCTATAGATGAGAAAACGGAGAGGAAGGAGGTTAAATTGTTTGCCCAGAGTGACAGCTATCAATAGAGCATAGAAAGTTTTTTTTTTCAGCAATGAAGATGATTCTTCAGGGCAAGATTCAAACTCAAGGCTCCTTCACTCCAGGCCCAGGGCTCAATTTACAGAAGAGGAAATAGGTTCAGAAAGAGTGGAATAGTCCACCTAAGGACACACAGTACCCAGGTTTTCTTACTCCAGTCCAATGCTTTCCCTCTGAGACTCAGAGAGGTTGGTTAAGTGACTGGCAAGGTCACATAGGAAGTTGGGCCAGGTTTCAAACCCAGGTCCTCTGACACAAAATCCAGTATCCTTGCTAAAATGAATTTAATTTTAAATTTAAATTAACTTAATTTAAATTTAAAATTGTAAGTTAAGAAAATACCCTAAATGGAAAAGAAAAAAAAGGTTGTATCAACAATTATACCAGAAGAAGCCACTGTGACTGATTAGATTTGGGAGATGTATTCATTAGTTAAGTATTAAGTATATATATTTTTATTTTTCACTTGTTTATCTATTTATTCATTCATTTATTTATTTTAAAAAAACCTTACCTTCCATCTTAGAATCAATACTATGTATTGATTGTCAAGCTAGGTCACCCAGCTAGGAAGTGTCTGAGGTCATATTTGAACCCAGGACCTCCTATCTCTGGACCTGTCTCAATCCACTGAGGCACCCAGCTACCCCCAGGTATGTAATTTATTAAAGAATAGTGGAGGGGGAGGGTGGAGTCATTGAAGGAATGCCACTGACATAGCAAAAAGAGGAGCAATAAAACAAAAAATGAAATAAAACTTTAAATTCCTCCCCCAAAATGAAATAAAAAAGAATACAGTATTGATTAGTGACTAAAGAGGGAAACCATAGCCTGGTAAACTGACCTGGATGATTCTGGAAGATAGAGAGAGGTTGAAGACTTCATGCAACTCTGCCCCACTTAAAAATCCAATTTATACTTGAGTCAAAAGACATCACCAGTACAAGTACAAAAGGCAACCAATCAAGGTACCATAGTGAGAGTAGGCACCACTCCTATGAAGTACTACTTAAGGTCAAAGACTTTCTTCTGTCATCCCTTCACTTTTTACCTATGATCAATAGAACATAAGTTCCTTGAGGACTGGACCTTTTTTTTATCTTTGATTTCCACTGCTAACACTTAGTAGGTCTCTGACCTTGATTGTCTTTTCATCTGTCTGAGCCTCACATAGCTATGATGATATTTATAGTTCCTACCTGCCTTGAAGGACCGTGAGGAGTCTCAAATGAGATATAACATTGGATAAGTAAACTTTTATGGTTATTCATTGAGTCTGACTCTTTGTGACCTCATTTGGAGTTTTCTTGGCAAAAACACTGGAGTGGTTGGCCATTTCTTTCTCCAACTCATTTTACAGATAAGGAAATTGAGGCAAATAGGGTTAGATGACTTGTCCAGAATCACAAAGTTAGTAGATATCTAAAGCTGGATTTGAACTCAAGAAGATGAGTCTTCCTGACTTCAGGTCTGGCACTCCATTCACTGCCCTAGTTAGACCATAGTAGGAGGGTAAATAAAGCAATGTTTGTTGTTTTTGACTAAATACATCCTAAAATAAGGAAGACCTCTTTCTTCCTTTATTTGTTCCTTTACAAACAATGAGCACCACCAACTGGCTATAATAATCTAGGAGGTCTTTCTCAGTGCTGGAAAGCAGGACAAGCAGAGGTTGGCAAGGGAAGAGCATCATTGGCCGGCCACCTCATTGGCTCCAGCTCTAGTTCTGCTCTTCCCAATAGCAGTGCTATATAGGAAACACCTGTAGACACCAGGAAACCGGAGGAATTAAAAATACCTGCCAGCTCTCATTTCCAAGACAGAAGGAAGAAAGAAAAGAAAAAGGCAGTCACCTTTCTTAGTAAGGAAAACAAATGATGTCATTTCTTCTTTGGGCATCTCTTTTCTTCATCTATGTTTCTCCTGGTGAGCCGCACCCCTCTCTGGGCAGAGGTGTCCAACCTCCTGTCTGTGGCCATAGCAGCAGAGGGCAACAGCCCAGGGGTGGCTTCTGGATGCCAATGTGGCTTTCAAAAAGTGTCAGAGAGCAAACTTTCCAATTGGAAGTTTCTTTCCATGGAAAGAATTTTTCTGGGAGGCCAAGCTCATTTCCTTAGGGAGCGGTTGGTTCCCAAGCTCCAACACACCTACTGTAACAAATGGACTTTATGACCCTTTCAAAGCTATTTTCTTAAATCCAGCTGCTGGGACCCCTGAAGGTCATTTAAAGCTAGGGGGACCCCAGCTGGAGCAGCTATTGTGGACCTCCTGACCAAGAGGTGCAGAGAGACTTTTAGTTCTTATTTTTGGATATGGCCAATGTGGAAATTTGCTTTGCTTTGGATTGCATGTTTATTACACCCATTTAAGTTTTCTTTCTTTCTTTTTAATGGGCAGGGAGACAAGAAGAAGGTGAGAAGGAGAAATAATAGATTTTTCTTCACTGAGACAAAATTTAAAAATAAATTGCAGAAAGGCTATGTGTATTGTGGGAGGCAGGGCAGTAGTTATTTTGTTCTAGAGGATATCACTGATGGCTTTTGTGAGGTGAGAATCAGGCATAGCCTACTCTATAAAGAAGTTTTAAGAAGTCAGAGACTTTGATTGGGTCATCTAAGGGTCCTTAGATGGACTCCATTTCCATATCTGTAAAAATGAAGGGGCTGGAGGGCAGTTAGGTGTCTCAGTGGATATTGCACCAGGCTTAGAGATGAGACAGGAAGCCCTAGATTCAAATATAGCCTCAGATACTTCCTTGCTGTGTGACCCTGGGCAAGTCATTCAACTCCCATTGCCTAGCCCTTACTGCTCTTCTGCCTTGGAACCAATATTCAATATGGATTCTAAGGGTTTAAAAAAATGAAGGGGTTGAACTAAATGATCTCTAACATTCCTTTCAGATCTAACTGCCCCATTTCTCAGTGCCAGAGAGCTTCCTTCATTCCATGTATGAGTAAGAGAAGCACCCATTTAGTTCTATCTTTACAGCTCCCTAGGGATAGGAGGTCAAGAGGAGAGAAGATTCTTCTTCCTTCAGGGTCTTTTTCTCTGCTTTAGAAGGCATGTAGGGGCTGGATGTGGTAATGACCATGCCTATGATTCCTGGCAGATTTCTTTAGCTCAGGACTTCTGAGCTCTAATGGGCTATACCAGATCAAGTGTCCATGCTAAATTCTTTGGTATGCATGTGGGAAGTCTCCAGCAATGAAGTATGGGAAGGGGAAACCAGGTTGGGTAAGGAGAGATGAATTGATCCAGGTTGGAAACAGAGCAGGTCAAAACTTCTGTGCTGATCAGTGGAAGAATCAAGCCTAGAGGGGCCCCTGTACTTCCAGATTTCCAGCCTGATTAACTTGGGGAGACCTAGTCAAAGAAAGAAAGAAAGAAAGAAAGAAAGAAAGAAAGAAAGAAAGAAAGAAAGAAAGAAAGAAAGAAAGAAAGAAGAGAGAGAGAGAGAGAAGAGAGAGAGAAAGAAAGAAAGAAAGAGAGAGAGAGAAAGAAAGAGAGAGAGAAAGAGAGAGAGAAAGAAAGAGAGAGAAAGAGAGAAAGAAAGAAAGAGAGAGAGAAAGAGAGAAAGAAAGAGAGAGAGAAAAGAAATGAATACCTTCTTGACCTCACAAAGGCTGGACTTCTCAGTGGATCTGTTATGTCAGGACATTGTGCCAATGTATGGTGGATGCCAGATTATCCTTCCCACTCCACGCCACCCGATAATTTCTTCCATTAGTCTACCATGTTTCCTATATAGAGCACTGGAGGGAAAGATGGTCACAGACTGGGATAAGACATTCTGTGAATCCCCTGCCCTCATATTTTCTACAGGCAGGAGATTAAAATAAAAATTTAGGGCAACTTTGCTGAGAGAAGGCAATGAATCACAGGTTTAAAAGACCAGAGGGGACTGTCTACATTGCTTTGATACCTTTTGTTTTTAAATCATAGTGCATTCCAGAAATACCTTCCCCACAAAATGAATTCCTCTCTCCTAAGTGCTGGGGCCCTAACTATCCTGTATTGATTTTATATTTATTCTACATCTTGATTCTATCTATGAATATGTTATCTCTCCCAATCAAGTCTCAGCTTTAGGATTTCTCATTATAGTATCTCTATTGCCTAACACAGAATATAAAGTTTGTTGACTGATTATTGAAGGATGGAAGGAATAAGCATTTCTTAAGCACCTACCCTTGTGTCATCTTATCTCACTTGATCCTCATAGTGACTCTGTGACGAAACTTATGTTATTTTACAGTTTGAGGAAACAGAGTCAGGCAGCAGTTAAATGATTTTCTCAGAATCATACATCTAGGAAGGGTCTGGGTCCAAATTTGAACTCAGGTCTTCCTGACTCAAAGCCTGATGTTGTGTTACTGGACCACCTTGCTGTCTGAGGAAGCCAGAAGAGATCTACATGCTTAAGCTTAATGAATTAAGCTCCATCTCCCTTCAAGACCCAGCTGAAGTATCTTTCAAGCCCTTATATATACACAATGTCCTTCCTGATGGCAATGTCAGAGGGGTTCTTAGCCTGGGATCTGTGAACTTTTAAAACAACATTTTGATGATTCTGTTTCAATATAATCCTTTTCCTTTATTTTCCCCTGCATGTTATCGTATGCATTCAAAGCATTATGCTTAGCAGGGATCCTTAAACTTCATCAGATTGCCGCCAAAGGGGACCAGAATACCACAAAGCTTAAGAATCTCTGAGCTAGTACCACCCCCCTACCCCCACCCCCTAGCATTGTATTTATATTTCATATATTTTGAGTATTTATTTTTCATTCACATACACTTATATATGGACCTGTTGTTTACCCTACTAGAGAATAATTAAATGGGGAGAATCTGGGATGACAGGGACAGTGTCATTTTCATATTTGTATTGCCAGTATTGAGCACACAGCAGACATTTCATAAATGTCCATTGATTGATTGACTGATATGGACTCAATATCTGTAGAAGCTAATTGCTGCCAGAGACCAACATACTCCGACCATTTGATAAGGTCTGAGGAAGGAAGGTCAGCAAAGCAGACCCCAGAATGAGGGCCCCCCGCTTATCCCCCTTTGTGACTTCTTTCCCCAAATTTTCTCCACTAGTGGACTTGTTATGATTATTATTCTCTCCCCAATACAGGAAAAATAACATGAGAGCAAATACTTATAAGATCAATAATTATATACCCTACTTTAATCCCCCTAGGTTATTACCCCAAAAGGATTGCAATTACAAAATAAAAGCCCAAAGATTACTGCCTATGACCCCTCCTTTCTCAAGAACAAGATACACTCCAAGACCCTACAACATCATGAATCTTGTCCTCCAGTTACGACACTGGAATGAATTTGTTGGAACAGAAGCCAAGCTGCGTCGCTAGGCATCTCAAAGTTATACAAGAAAAACAGAACTTGTAAATTGAGGAAAACCCTAAAATTGGTCTGCCGAAAGTCCTCACACCTAGTGTTTTGTTGTTCATCTCCCAAGCAATTATGATTGATAGTGAAAGCTGACCAAAAGCACAATGATCCTCTCGGCAGGTCAAGGGGTACTAACCGACAAATGGCTTTATTCACATTAATCATATCTATCACAGAGTGTTGTAGAAACCTGGTAAATGATCACAGAATTCTTTGTTGTAGTAACATCACAAGAGAGTTCTTTAGGTGATTTGATAATATCCAATCAAAATGTAGAATGACACATATGTAGAGGATTGATTACATGTGTGTGTACCAAAAAAACCTATATAATAAATGTACCATGCTACCATGGCAGAGCACTGTGTGTGATGCCTGTGTATGTGGGCTGAATGCGTGGTGTATCTCACCTCATTTATCCGACTGTGACATCACATCTTGGGCAGACAGACCCTGGGTCCTCAGAGAGGCTGCTGGATGGACCTCAAGAAATTGCATTTTGGCTGCTTCCTTCTCTTTCCTGCCTTGCAACTAGTTTCTGTAGCACCTGCAGCATGGGTCTTGCCAATAAGGGCCAGCCTGATTTGCCTGCCCTCCCCCAGGAGCACAGGTCTATCAGTTCACAAATTGTGAGTGGGAGTCACAAGCTAGAGGTATCATTGGTTGTCAAAGTCAATCAACAAGCACTCTCTCTCTCTCTCTCTCTCTCTCTCTCTCTCTCTCTCTCTCTCTCTCTCTCTCTCTCTCAATATTAAAAACCAGTATTTTTAACAGAGAGAGTACTAATGCTCATAATTTGGGACAAGAAGAAAAGATCATCCCAACTCTAGGTACAAATAGTTGGTGAGGGGTCAAATGTGTCTAGTATACTCTGCAACTATCGATAGAGACAATAAGGCTTTACTTTCTTCTTGTGACCCTAAAAAAATATGTTCAGAGACTGAAATATATATATATATATATATATATATATATATATAGGCATGCCCAGAAAAAGAATCATAGATTTAGTTTTAAAGATCTAAAAAAAAGATCATAGATCTTAGATTTAAAGACAGAAGGGACCTTCAAGCTCATGAATCTAGCTGCCCCATTTTACAGATAAGGAAACTAAGCCTTAGAAAAGTAACTTGGCCAAGATCATCTGCCCTCCCCTTCCTCCTCATCTTCTCTCTCTCTCTCTCTCTCTCTCTCTCTCTCTCTCTCTCTCTCTCTCTCTCTCTCTGCCTCTCTCTCTCAATACGAAATGCTTTATTTCCAATATTTAAAACCAGTATTTTAACACATACACAGAGTACTCCTCTCTCTCTCTCTCTCTCTCTCTCTCTCTCTCTCTCTCTCTCTCTCTCTCTCTCTCTCTCTCTGTGTTTCTCTCTCTCTCTGTGTGTCTCTCTCTCTGTCTCTCTCTGTCTCTCTCTCTCTTTGTCTCTGTCTGTCTCTTTTGCAAGCTCACACACACACACACACACACACACACATCCTGGAGCACAGTCCAAGGTTCCAGTGTCAGGGGGATGGATGAGGATACTAGTAGAAACACATGTAATTTATTTTGAAAATGGCCAGGAAGTAGGTATCTGAGGTTTGGGCTTGAAAGTGTCTCAATTCCTTCTTTAACTCAGTTAATTTCAACAAATATTTTTAACAGACATTTTATTTTCCCAATTACATGTAATAATTTTCCACATATGTTTTCTGAAGTTATGAGATCCAAATTCCCTCCCTCCCTCCTTTCCCTCCCGCTCTAGGAGATGGTGAGCAATTTGATCTGAGTTATACATATATTATCATGTAAGGTCCATTTCTGTATTGTTCATTTCAACAAAGACTTATTAAGCCATCTACTATGTGCCAGTCACTGTACTAGGTACAGGAGTAATAAAGATGAAAAACAATCAGTATCCTCAGGTTGCTTCTAGTCTCTTAGGAGAGGTAGGAAAGGCAGTAAGAGAGCTGGCCATGGAGTCAAGAAGCCCTGAATTCAAGTCCCACTTTTGATACATGTTGACTATGTGACCTGGAGTCGCTCACTTAAGCTCACGATGCTCTGAGACTCTAAGTTTAAAAAAAGAAGGGACTTCCCTGACTAGGAATTCAGGATTAGTCCTTTCCTCTATCCCTTTGACTGGGACATAGATAAACCTAAGGAAAGGTGTGATGGGGCAAAGGAAGAGGAGGAGAGAAAGAAAATAAGAAATATTTTTCTATAGAACCAGGCACCATGCTAAGGAGAAATGCACAAAATACTCAGGGAAGTCAGAGGAGGGACTGACCATGTACAGGATCCTGAAAGCTTCCCAAAGGAGGTGGCCCCTGAGCTAAGCCTCTGGGAGAAGAAAAGGCTCTTGACTGGGCAGGAAGGAGAAGGGAGTATATATGCCCCAGGCATGTGGGATGGTCTGTAAAAATGTGTAGATGCAGAAGAATGTTGAGTTCACATCACAGTGATCAGTCCAGTTTGGCTGAAACCCAGAACATCTCAGAAGGCAGAATTCAGGTTTTAAAACCTGGAAAGGTAGGTGGGAAGCCAGATTTTGGAGAATCTTAAATGTCAGGCTAAACATATTAATGTTTGCATTTTTTTCCTAAAAATTATAGGAAAGGGGGCTTAGTATATTGAGAATCAGGTCTAGAAATGGGAAGTCCTGGGTTCAAATCTGGCCCCAGATACTCACTAGTTATATGACCCTGGGCAAGTCACTTAACCCAATTGACCTCAGTTTCCTCATCGATAAAACAAGCTGGAGAAATGGCAAAACACTCCAGTATCTGTGTTGAGAAAACCCCAAAGTCACAAAGAGTCAGACACAACTGAAATAATTGTACAACAACAAAGGACTACCAGGAAATTGAGAAATCATGGGCAGTTGGAAATTTGATACCAGAGAGGCTCAAGCTGGACACCATTCAGAGTTGACAGTCATATATATAAAGGTGTCAACCAAAATTTATACTTGAAAATAAGATTATCTGATAGAGACAAGGGTACAAGATACAGCTCTAAGAGATCTCTACATTCAATGGACCGGATGAAGAGGGTCCTTTGAAGGAGACTAATAAGGAACAAGGAGTGGGTAGGAGGAGAACCAAGAATGATCAGGATCATGAAAGTAAAGAGTAGGTACACTATGAAAAGGACGTCAGGAGTGTCAAATGCTATAGAAAGATCTAGGAAGGTGGGGACTAAGAAAAGGACATCACATTTAGCAGTTAAGAAATCATTGATGAGGGCAGCTAAGTGGCTTAGTAGATAGAGAGCCAGGCCCAGAGATGAGAGGTCCTGGGTTCAAATCTGGCCTCAGACACTTCCTATCTGTGTGACCCTATGCAAGTCATTTCACCATTGTCTAGCCTTTAATCACTCTTCTGCCTTGGAACCAATACACAGTATCTAAGATGGAAAATAAGGGTTAAAAAAATCATTGATGACTTTTTGGGGAGCAGCCTGGTATAATGGAGAACCAGCCTCAAAGTCAGGAACCTGGGTTCAAATCCTACCTCTGACATATACTGGCTATTTGAACCAGGCAATTTATTTAGCCTCTTAAGTCTCCAGACAACTCTCTAAGACCATGAGTGATAAATCTGCATTAACAGAGGGAGTTTCCTTACTGGGAGCTTCTTACATCAGTAAGTGCATAGGTTCTGTCCCCAGACATCAATGGGGAAGAAAAAATCCCAACCATTTCACTATTATATAACTCTAAAAAATATTTTTCTCACAATAAGCTTATGAGGTAGTGGAAATATTGTCCTTATTTCAATGATGAGGAAACTGAGGCAAAGAGAAATTAAAAGATTTGTCCATGGTCATAAGCACAAGGCTGAAACAGAATCAAAACTGAATTCTTCCAACTTGTTTCAAAAACTGCCCCTCCAGGACCTTAATAGTTTCCCCAATGCAACTGATGAGAAAAGAATCAGCCACAAAGAGAGAAGAGAGCTGGGTCCGACTGGAGAGATGGGAACACAATTTTCCTTCCCATTCATTACAACTGGGAAGACTAAGGCAGACTCCTCTCTTCCCTTTAAAAGATGCAGGACAATTGTCTGAATGAGAGGAAACATCTGGAACCCACTGCCTGGATAAGGAACAAGGGCAGGGGAACAGACCTGGAACAGATTGTTCATAAGAAAGGTCCTGGAGAAATCTCCCCGTCTCTTTGTCCTGCATAGATCATGACAGAGAGGTATACTATTGTTGCCAGAAGGGATCCTAGAAATCCCCTGGATGGCTGCTTCCCAATCTAGGAGCCTCAGACCCCTAGGGGGGCTACAATTGCTTCAAGAAGCCCTTGAACATATACGTCAAACTGTCATTTTACCTTGTATATTTTTCAATCAATAGCCACCAATAATATAATTATCATCATCATCATGCGGGAGCTCTATGAAACTTTCAAACATAATAATGATGATAGCTAGCATATCGTGTGTATGTGCAAATATATTTATGTGTATATATGTAAATCTATATGTACATAAATATGTGTAACTATATACGTATACACATTAAAGCAGAAGGTGAGGAAAATAAAATACAATTTTATTTTATTTACTTTTAAAAATAAATAAATACAATTTGGGGGAGAGGTCAGAGAAGGAGGCACTGGCAGCTGAGAAGGATCTCTGTTGAAAGGGGAGGTTCTTGAGCTGAGCCTTGGAGGGAATGAGGGGTTCTCCAAAGTGTACTTGAAGAACCCCCAGGAAACAGTCATTTATTTTACTGAAATCCTAGTAAAGGAGCTTACAGAAAATCTTGTTCAAGTCCCTCATTTAAGCAAAACGACTTAGTGGTAGAGCAGGGGCTCACATCCATGTCTCCCCATCGCCCATCCAGTATTCTTTGCCCTGCTCCATGGTGCCCATTTCTTTTTTATAGCCCTTATTTCTTACTTTTATTTTTCAAATTCAGGGTTTGCTCTGTCAGAGGACCCTCTTTCCAAGTTCTTGGTCACTGGCTATTCTTCTGCCTTGAATATAGGGCACAGGACAGTGAGGCATCTGTCGTGGCCAGCAAGCTTTGTCATATTCCCTAGCTATCTTCCTGTCTCCCACTCCCCAGCCCCTCCACCCGCTACACACTCACCCTACCACTTCCTCCGGGTGCCTGTTGCAAAGGTTGTTGGGGCCAAAGGCTCAGTCCCAAACCAGGAGAAAGTCAGGAAGTACAACCCTCCCCTTCAAGTTTCCTCTTTGTGGTTTCAAATCAGCCCATGAGCATGAGAGATCTGAACCTGGGGCCCCACCTGGCCCCCAGTCTTGAGCAGCTGTTACCAATGTCAAAAGGAAGCTGGCCATGGGAGGAGAAAATAAAGTCCCACACCCTCTCACTTCCCTGCCCAACCTCAACTCCTAGACAACAGATTGGGGAGAAACTCCCCCAAGGAGCTACTTTTCTCCAAGACAAACTCCTCCAGAACAAGAACATCTATTTGTATAACGCTTTATATTTTTTCAAGGCACTCCCTATATCTAGTCTTATTAGATTTCTTTCTAATATTTATTATTATATATTACATCTATATATCTTACTCTATTTCAGCAACCCCTGTAAGAGAAGTATTTTTCACTCCCATTTTACAGATGAAGAGAATAAGGCATGAAAGTCAACTAAAGTATTTGCACCTAAGTTGGTGGTGGAATTGGATTTATATTGGATTATTCCATGACTTAGAGCTGTCTTTACTCTCTCTCTCTTTCTCTTTCTACATACTCCACAAGGAAAGGGCTTGATTTTTCCTATTTGGGGGGGATAATTTAGGTTAGCTTGAATTATTCTGATTTTTGAGGTGATTGGGACATAATATCCTTGGATTTCCCTTGCTAAGGGGAAACAATTAAATAGGGTCACAGATGTCATTGTTCAGCCTTTTTTCAGGCATGTCTCCCTTTTCAAGACTCCATTTGGGGTTTTCTTGGCAAAGAAAAAAAGAATTATTTGCCATTTCCTTCTCGAGCTCGTTTTAAAAAGAAGGGAACTGAGACAAGCAAAGTTAAGTGACATAGCTAGTAAGAGTCAGAGAATAGATTGGAACTCAGAAAGATGAGTCTTCCTGCCTCTAAGCCTGGCTCTCTATCCACTGTGCCACCTAGCTGCCCCAGAATTGTGAATATAACACACCCAAACCCAGAAGACTTCCTGATTGCCTGAGATTGGGTCAGGGATTGTAGGAGAGCTCCATGCAGTGTACCCAAGTGAGTAAATCCCAAACCAGATTAGAAGCTTTCTGGTGTGGAACCAGCCCAATTCTTTAACGGGCCACAACAGAGCAGATGATCCAAGTTAAGAGATTGTTGGCCAGGTTGGCACGGTTGATGGACAGGATATCTTAGGAAGATGAGGTGCCATTCTGTCTGGGCCCAGAGAGGGTGTTTTTTCATTTGTATATCAAGATATCTTACTTTGGTATATTATTGCTGAATTTGTATATTCCCTTTTCCCTTATAAATAAACGCTAGAGCATTTGTTTTCTGTGGAATGCCTTGAGACTAGGTCTATAAAGGAAAGAGAGGGTGGTTGCCAGAATTCTGTCTCTAGTGACCATGGCAACAGAAAAAAGAGGAGGAGAAAGGTAAATCAGGGACCAGCTGTGGCAGAATTCTGAACCCTGGAAGTGTAGAACAGTTTCAAGAGTGAACATTTATACAGAGCCTTATGGTTTGCAAAGTGCTTTACAAATCGCATTTGATCCTCAAGAGGACTCCAAGGGATGGGTGTTACTATTATCCCCATTTTACAGATGAGGGATCTGAGACTGGAAACATTTAAATGATTTGGATGTAGGATATAGATTTCTTTTAATGTTTTTTCATTGATATCTTTTATTTGCCCATCCTTTCACTTCAAAATATACGCCTTCCCCATCCCTCCCCAGAAAGCCATCCCTAGTAACCAAGAATTAAAAAGGAAAAAAAGGGGTGTGTGTGTATTGTGTATGTGTGTGTGTGAAAGCATTTCAGCAGAACTAAACAACCCCTCAAGTAAGTCTGACGGTATATGTAATTTTCTTTGCCCAGAGTCCGCCCCCTCACCAATAATGAGAAGGAGATTCATTTTCTCATCTTGGGGGGGGCAGGTTTAACGATTCTAATTGGGCAAAGAGGGCTTAGTTTCATTTTGGTGGTGGTGTACAGCTGGTATTTTAAACTCAAGGCAGTGACAGCGAAGAAGTAGGGTTTCCTGCAAAACCAAACTGCCATCCTGGTAAATGAAGAGTGGAGGAGACCATGGGCAGACACTGACACTCTTTTAGGCAGTGAAATTGTTCCCTTTCCCCCCATAGGTTTGTAGGTATTGCTTCTGATGTCCTCTTTTTCTAGTTTTTGCTCTGTAGTTTGTAGAGTTTGATGGCACTGTTAGAAACCTCTCTTGGTTGCATCACTTCCCAGGGTGTCCACATCCTCCCTTCCTCACCTCCCTTCCCCTTCTTCTCTCCTTTCCTTCCCCTTCCTGCAGAAGTCAGAGGGCCCCAGAAAGCAAGGACTGGGCATCTCCTGAGCAATATGGCGAGAGAGAGGAGGAGGGAGAGATGGGTTGGGTTCCAAGGATGGACATCAGATAGTGTGGGGTCTTAGCAAGAGCCATGATGGATTTGGAGGCAGATGACCTGAGCAGATAGCATCATGCCTCTCTGGGTCTCAGCTTCCCACTCAGCCAATGAAGAACTAGACGAAGCGATCTCAGTGTTCCTTCCTAGTTCTACATCTGATGATCTTAGAGTAAAGTTAGCAACGAGGGTTATGGAGATGAGCCAAACCAAAAACATACCCCCTTCTAATCTAGAGATGCCCCCACAGAAAGACTGAGAAGCACAGTGGAGGAGAAGTTCCCTGTGGATGATGAGCTCCTCCATATTAGGGCAGCTACTAGAGTCAGGAAGACCCAAGTACCAGTGTGGTCTCGGATACTTAATAGCTGAATGACTTTGGGCAAGCCACTTCATCCTGGTTGCCTCAGTTTCCCCTCATCTGCAAAAGGAGCTAGAGGAGGAAATGGCAAGCCACTCAAGTATCTCTTTCTTTTTTCCCCCCCAAATTACAGTTTTATTCAAGACTACAGCAGGATTTTCCATAAATTTTAGTGGTTTTTTGACAGCATTACTTCTGAACAGAGTAAAGGAACCCACAAAACAGTAATATATTAAAATGAATGTACAGATGTGTGAGAATCGTGCATACAAAAGAGAGGTCTGTGGTTGCTATAACTGGGGCCTGCAGTTTTTTTGTCACCGAATACTATAGAGGTCTTCTGCTTATTCTTTCCCACATAATTCACACAAACGTGCAGAGTTCTTAATTACTAAAATAACGAATGACAAAATCAAGTAAAAAAAAAGGCTACATTAGATCAAGTGTCTGAAGCAGCATTGAATTCATAGATATAGGTTGGCAGGCAAGTTTTGAATCTCTAAAGAAATTGGCAATTATTTGACATAATAAAATCACTAGAAGAGGCATAATGCTTATCAGTATGTGGACTATTGACCGCTGGTTGAAAAGATTTGCAACCCAGATGAAGGAATAACTGCAGAGGTGTCTTCTCGATGAAATTCTTTAAAAAATTTACAAAATCCTAAAGTTTTCATTTAAAAATAACCACATTATACCACAATGAAACATGGCCAAAAAAAAAAAAGTAGCCAGAGTCCTACCCATGGTTCTTCACAAAGCTAATGAATAAAGTGGTAGAAATTATTTTTTAAAAGAATTTGTTATTGCACCGAAGCACTAACTTCTTATATCTTAACTTACTAATTTAGAAAATCCATGCAGCAAAATTGATAAGAATTAAAAAAAATTCTCATTTGTAAATATTCATTGGCTGTTCTCTACAGAGTATTTCATGAAGGTGGAATGAAATAGACAATTAATACAATATCTTTTTTGCTGAGGGGAGGAACCCACCCAACATAGATCATAATTTCAGTTCACAGTAATTGTATTTTTTTTTTAAATCTAGCAAAGTCAGTGCACACTTTTCTTTTGTTTTCTGTGCAGTGGTCCCAATTCCACAACTGAAGTAATAGTGGTTTGGAGACCTAGCACAGGTCTGATCATTAGTGTTGGATAAAGTCTTCAGGACTTCGGTATAGGTATTTCCAAATGGCATAGTAATATACTGCTGCCACTGTGGCCACAAAAAGGTACCAAATGGCATGGGAGAATGGAATGATGCCATCGTTTTTTGGAGAACACGCCTCCCAAGAAGTAAATGAAGCCTCTGCAGGGGAGTTCTTATAACCCATCAGTGTTATTCATTGATGTAACTACCAATGCTTGAGAAAAACCCATTGTTAGATAGAAAAAATAGCTCAACCACTTCATACTTTTCATGGTAGAGAAATGCATAAATGGTTCCTCCAGCTGCTGTGAGCCAGATAAACCAACGCATATGAGATGTCAGGGGTCCAAGTTCTCGGAGATTTAACCATGGCGCATAGGAGGGGGCAATGAAGACACAGATCACCATTCCATCACACATATGAAAACAATACTCTATTGTCCTTAAGTGACTCTTTCCCCATGAAACAATGTGAAATACTGTGGAAAACTATGAAGAGGGCACATAGACCCATTCCATAAATCCGTACTGTGAGCCTTTCCCAACTGTCATCCAATAGTCTCACAGAACATCAGGTAATGCTTTCTTTGTTGGGTCAAGTCCCAGAATATTACCATGAAAATCCAAAAGAGAAAAACCAAATGAGTCATACTTTTTTTTTAACATTTAAAAAAGTAAAACCATATTTATTGACTTACACTATAAAAACATTACACAAAGCATTCAAATGGCAAATAATTATGATGTAAGCTCTTGCATGGCAATCCAAATTTATTGAACTAACTACTGATGCTAAGTTATACAAAATTGCTGCACTTTAATTAAGGCTTTTAATTTAACTTTTTAATTTTTTAAATTAAATTATTAATTTAATTTAAATTAACTTTTATTTTAACTAAATAAATGTTAACACGGTGCCTGGAAGATAGTAGGTGCTTAATAAATGCTTGTTCTCTTTTCCTTCCCTGGGACATGTGCTTCAAATGGACAATTGAGTTGATTCTAGAATTAAATAGGAAGAAGTAGATGATTTCAGCAATTGCAAACTGCTCACTGGAACAAAAGTCCATCATTTTAAAATAAATGCTCTCCTGCTAATATGCAATGATTGTGAATATTGCAAAAATACCACAAACTCCTAGGAATCAAGTGGTACCTAAACTGGAGAGTAAGAAGAAAAGATTAACTAGGCATATGCAGATTATAGACCATTTCTTCCAATGGCTTATACAGAAGAAGGAGTGTGATAGATATCTTCCAGGAAAAGAAGCTGGGCTTGTCATGAAGACCATCCCCCTCTACCCTGGGAGCTGCCCTGGTACCCACAAAATAGAAGGAAGAAAGATTGAGAGCACATAGGGTAGAGCTTTGGAGGCTGACCGATGGGAAAACATGGACAAAGATTTCAGAGACTGAAGAAGGATTGATAAATTGTTGGAAGGAATATCCACATGACTGAGTTCACAAATCAATGGTCCTCCCTTTGTAGCCTTATTTCCCACCATGTCCCCATATGGACCCTTGGCTCCAACCAAAATGGATAGTTTCTCTGAGAATATCTTTATTGTTCAGTCATTTTCAATAATGTCCATATCTTCATGACCCCATTTGGGGTTTTCTTGGCAAAGATACTAAAGTGGTTTGCATTTCCTTCTCCAACTCATTTTACAGATAAGGAAACTGAGGCAAACAGGGTTAAGTGGCTTTCCAAGGGTTATATAGCTTGTAAGTGTTTGAAGCCAGATTTTAACTCAAGATGAGTCTTCCTGACTCCAAGCTTGACACTCTAACCACTGTACTACATAGCTGCCCTAAATCATCTATAAAGATGCTGAATAAGATGAAGTCTAAAATAGAGTCCTATGGTTCACATTAAAGACATACCTCTAAGATAATGATGTCAATCTCAAATAGAAATGGGGGCCACTAAACTGTACATAAGGATCCCTGCTGGCCATACTCTGACATAGAAAACCACATTATTAACATTATCTATGTTCTATTATCCTTTTATTTTGTTAAATATTTCCCAATTACATTTTAATCTGGTTTCAGATAAATATACAGGCTTTTCAATAATTGCTTTCTTTTCTTCCCCCCAATGACATATAAAAACAATTTCCAATATTTTTCAAAGAATATTAAATCTTGAATTCTTTCCCTTACTCTGTTCCCCCAACCCTGATCCAGTGACTTTGATCTCCTGGTTGTTCCACAAACAAGACAATCCATTTCTTATATCCAAGCATTTTTCTGGCTGCCCCCCTCCCAACACACCTAGAATGCTATCCCTACTTCTCTTTGACTACTAACCTCCCTGGCTTCCTTTTAAGTCTCAACTAAAATCCTTCCTCCTACAGGAAGCCTTCCCCAACCCCTCTTAATTCTAATACCTGCCTTCTCTCGGTTAATTATGTTCTACGTATCCTTTATGTAGCTTGCTTTGTATACAATTGTTTGTGTGTTGTTCCCTATCCCATCCCAGTAGACTGTAAGCTTGCTGAAGGCAGGTTCTGTCTTTTTCCTCTTTTTGTAACCCCAGTATTTAGTATGGTGCCTCACATGAAATAGGTACTTAATAAATGTTTATTAGTTGGTTCATTGAAATTCCATTGGCATTTTCTCTGAAACATCTATAGTTTTCTACAGGAGCTTATAGTAAATATTTACCAAGAGTAGCTTAAATACTTCACATTATAAAATTGTCTTCCCAACAGCAAAGAATCCTAGACTCTTGAGGCAGGAAGAAAACTCTACAGGTTTCTGCTTTCTGCCAGAACTGAACTCAACCTTGGATTATCCCATTTAAAACTACCTACTGAACACATTTGTCTCTTTTCTATCAATCTAATAGTCACTCACTCTTCATTCAAAAGTATTTTCTCAAGCTTCTATTGCAAACTAACATGTGGGGAGGGAAGGACCCCTTTGGCAATCATAGAGTTTTAAGTGTCTAAAATAAAAACATAAGATTACAACAGAATCTGATTATATTGAAATATGGTTATCTAAATATGTTTAAAAAAAGGCAAATTCAGAGATGAAGATCCAGATTTAAGAGTACCTCTGTGAACAAATAATTATACTAGGTTTTGTAGAGGTTAAAAGAACACTAGACTGAACTCTAGACATCTCTCCTGCACAAGCTTGACTGTGTGACTTTGGGTAAGTCAGTTAACCTCTCTATGCTTCTGTGTCTTCATCTGTAAAATAAAGGGGCTGAATTTGACTATCCCCAAGGTTCATATCAGTTCTAAAATTCAATGAGTAACGAAATCTAATAGAAAATGAAGACCCTAACTGATGCAGAGTGAAATAAGCAGAACCAGGAGACCACTGTACATAGTAACAGCAATACTGTGGGATGATCAAATGTGATAGATGTAGCTACTCTCAGCAATACAACAATCCAGGACAATTTTGAGGGACTTGGGACAAAATGCTATCCACCTCCATAGAAAGAACTGCTGGAGTTAAGTTCTTGTTTCTGACACATTAGCTGTGAGACCATAAACAAATCATTAACTTTTTAGTGCCCCAAGTATCTCTAGAAGATTGTAGAGTAAGAGATGAGCTCCTTAATTGTTAGAGATGAAAGCATACAATTTTTCACTTGTTTATTTGGATTTTTCTTTGGGGAATTTGATTTTATATGATTTTTCACTAACAAAAATGAACAATATGGAAAAATGTTTTGTATGCTAATACACGTATAATCCAGATCCATTGCTTGCCAACTCTGGAATGGGGGAAGGAAAGGAGGAAGGGAGACAATTTGGATCATACAACTTCAGAAAACTTATGTGGAAATTTATTACATGTAATTGGTTAAAAAATAATTTAAAAAAAACAAAGATCTTGATATCTTGCAGGAACTCTTGATTGAAAGAGAAGATGAACCTATATAAAAAACAATTGGATACATAATATATTGCTACAGAAATATAAAGTATTATAATTGCCCAGGATGGTGGGCTTGCTCTTGCTCAGGGTTATGTAGTCTGTTAGTGGCAAAGAAGAGAAATACGGTCCTGCAAATCCTCAAAATATGTTTTCCTTTTGGCACTTTCTGATTTGTAACAGACCTCAAGCACATGCATAGGGCTTATTTCTGTGGTTTAGGGAAAGGAATTACCATGACAGGCATTATATAAATAGAGATAAGGATATGGATTTCCTGCACCTTTTGGTCTGACCTTGTATGACTTTCAAGGGAGAAAGGCATGCGGATAATCCAGGATGACCGACCCTATTAGACTGACAGACCCATTGCCATTGAACACCAGTGTCTTTTTAAAATTATGGTTTTTTCCCAATTACATGTAGCTTATTGCCATTGAAAGGAGAATGATTGACGTTTACATCCAGAGGATTACCTTAGCTGTAACAATCCCCCCTGGGACCAGGGTCATGGTCTCCTCAAAGTGATGGCATATGCCAAACTGGTAAGTACAAAGTAGGCAAAGATTAAAATGGAATTGCCTTCATGTTCCTCTGTTGTTTTCCTCTTAGATTTCCTTGCTTTTGAAGGGAAAGCCTTCATCCTTTCTTCCAATCCTACTCACCTTTCCTACTTTCCCCCCAAAGGAATGAGAAACAAGGGCTTAAGATATATTCAATGAAAACATTCATTGTGTTGGGGAGGAGGCTCAAATTTCAATAGATTACACATTAAGAACTCTTGCTGGTCCAGAGAGTTGTATGAAACAAGAATGAGTCTTTGGGGCCAAGAAATGGAGCCATTCAGATCTCTTTCCCTGGAGGCTTTCGAGAACAAGGAGATAATGTATGGGAGGAGTTGGAAAATCATAAAGCAAGAGCTATAATCCATCCAGATAACTGTAAGAAGTGGTTAGGGGATTGACCTTGCAGTCAGAAAGACCTGAGGTCAAGTTCTTGTCTCTGACACATGAGCTGTGAGACCATAAGCAAATCATTAACTTTTTTGTGCCCCAGGCAACCCTTGGAGATTGTAGAGGAAGAGATGAGCTCATTAAACTCATGAAGAGAGTCCTATGTGCAGACACCCGGATCCTCCAAACAACTAAACAGAATCTATCTGGATATAATCCTGTCAGAATTTCTAGTAAGCAGAGGTTTGGAAAAAATAAACTTAGAAGACTCCGGCTAACACAGTCTTTATCTGCTTCCCTGTGATAAGAATAATAGAATGTAAATTTCTTGAGGAAAGAGAGAGGGTGCCTCACTTTTGTATTTGTATCCCCAGTGTCTGGTCCATTGTAGGTGTTTAATTTGCTGTTATCATTGCCAATTATTAGACCCTACATGACCCCATTTGGGGTCCTCTTGGCAAAGATACTGGAGTGGCTTGCCATTTCCTTCTCCAACTCATTTTTACAGGTGAGGAAACTGAGGCATATATAAGCTAAGTGGCTTACCCAAGGACACACAGCTAGTAAGATGTCTGAGACCAAATTTAAACTCGTGAAGATGAGTCTTCCTACCTCCAGATCTGGCTGTTTATTCATTGTGTCACTTGGTTGCTCAAATGCTTAATAAATGCTTTTTAATTGCTTTGTTTGAGTAGATGAAAAGAATTTCTGGCTAGATAGCTTTAGGGAAATGGTCTCTGATCTCAACAGGAGTAGCCTTCTCTTTCCACTCATATCCCACTCATGACAGGAAGGGCCATGGCTATGATGAGGATGTGTCTGGAAGAGATGGACATGGTGAGGAGATAGTTTGGGCACCAAAGAAGTGCTACTGCTGATATCAGGACAACCTTCCCTTTCTGCCTTGTATTTTGTATGATTCTCATACTCGAAGAGTAGGCAGAGAGTTATTAGATCAAGAAATAGGTACCTTCCAGCCATAGCACAGAGCATTAGAAAGAACAAACCAGCTTGTTTGATAAGAATGCCAGTCAAGTTTATAAAATAGCAATGATTGGCAACTCTAGAACCTTGGGAATTTCAGTTCTAGAGCAGCCTTTGTCACTGACTTGCTCAAGACAAAACTAATGACAAGTGGCAGAGCCAAGACTGAAACTCCCTTTCTCCTATATTGTACTGTTTCAATGATCATTGTTATACAAATATACTGTATAATAAACCTGCCTTGTCTCTCTTCTGGAGAGGGAAGGCTTCAGTAGAGCTGTACTAAAATTGGCAATATGAAATTAGAGATCCTAAAAATTAAAGGAGAAATTAATAAAATCAAAAGTAAAAGAACTATTGAATTAATAAATAAGACTAGAAGCTGACACTTTGAAAAAAAAACAAAATAGACAAAGTACTGGTCAGTCTAAAATTGCCAATATGCTTCCAATGAGGCAGGGGAGGATATTCCAAGGGTGGGCAAAAGGGACAAAGAACATTTCAAAATGGCGTCAATTGAGCCATATAGATCTTGGAATAAATCTATCACACATTTTAAAATTCAACTTACTGGAGCAAATATTTATTAAAAGTCTCCTGAGTGCAGAGCACTGTGCTAAGAGAAATGAAGTTGAGATAAAATGCTCCCTGCATTCATGTAATTAATAAATACTTGCTCTTGGCCTATGGTTGTGGTCACTTCTACCACACCCTTGCCATGATTCTGATTTTTTGTTGTTGTTCAGTCATAGTTGACTCGTTAGGACCCCATGGACAGTATGGTCCATGGGGGTTTCTTGGCAAAGATAATGGAGTGATTTGCCATTTCCTCCTCTGGGAGATCAGATTTGAACTCAGGTTTCCTTGACTCCAGACCCAGCATTCTCTTTACTGAGCTCCTACCTGGATGTCCATGAAGTTTTCTTGGCAACGATTCTGGAGTGGTTTGCATCTCCTTCTCTAGTAGATTATGGCAAACAGAGGTGAAGTGATTTACCCCATGTCACCCAACTGGTAAGTATCTGAGGCTGGATTCGGATTAGGTCTACTTGTCTCCTATGATTCTGATTTAGGGGAAGGCTCATTTTCTAGCCAGAATCCTTTGGGTTCTGGTGCCAGGCAAGACTGTAATGTTTGTTGGCTACATACTCTACAGCCTGAGATATTGGGTGGGTGTGTACATGTGAACCTTTCAATGCAAATAAGGGAAACGTTCCCACAATAAAAAGTTGTCTCATCTAAACTCTCCCATTGCTTACAATCCAGTTGGCATAACTTACTACTTGTGTTTGGGGGTAGAGGGCGATTTGGAAAGACTTTGCCCCTAGAGCAGAAGTTCTTAACTCTTGTCCTAAAATCAGATCTGAGTTCAAATCCCACATCTGATAATCACTACTATATCATTTTGGAAAATTCACTTAGCATCCCTGAACCTCAATTTCCTCAACTGTAAAATGAGAAGATTGGATTATTAGATCACAAATTAAAAAAAAAAGACGATGTTTTTCTATCTTGCCCAGGTTGGAAGTGGCCATTCATGGGCCAGACTCCATCACTAATCCACATGGGAGCTTTTGACTTGCCCTGTTTTTCACCAAGGCCAGTTCCCTTTCCTTAGGCAACCTGTTGGTCCCTTACTCCCAGGGGAGTGTATTGCTTAACTTAATAGATACTTAACTTAGTGTGAGCATCAGAATGGTTTTAAGGCACATGGAAGCTTAGAACTCTCAAACTCAAGAGATGCCACAGCTCCAATTCCTGGTTTAAATCAGGGGTTCTTAACCTCTTTTTGGATCAATGACATCTTTGACAGTTTGGTGAAGTCTATAGACCACCCTCCTCAGAATGCTGTTTTCAAATGCATAAAATTATAAAGAAAATCAATGATACTGAAATCATCAAATTATTTTAAAAAACAAGTTCATGGACCCCAGGTTAAGAACTTATGGATTCGATGATCTCTGACACTCTCTCCAGCTCCAAATCAATTACATCATAAACTTCTTGAGGGTGGATGCTAATTTTTCTTTTATAAATATGGAAAGTATAGCTAAATATTTAGTGAAACTACATAGTGAGATGTTGGAAAGTACACTGGTCCTGGACAGAGAAAGGCCTCAATTCAGATCTGACCTCAGACACTTGTTAGTCATATATCCCTGGGGAAGTCATTTAATCTTAGTTTTCTAATCTGTAAAATGGGGATAAATAATAGCATCTACTTCCCAAGGCTGATATGAGGATACCATTCAATAATATGTGTAAAACTCTCTGAAAACCTTAAAGTTCTATATATAATTACTAGCTATCATTATTAGATGGAATATTCCAGGGTCAAGACAAGGAGCTATAGCAACCTCTGGACAGACACTTGTCTGTCTCCTTTGCTTGAGTACCTTTGGCCATATACTACCCAGATCCCCCAGCTAGTGCTGACAAAAGAGAGCAAATCAACTCCTCAAGTCTTCTGTTCCTCTTGTCCCTCTTCCCTTGGAGAGTCCAAGATCTGGAAGCAGGGCATCCCCGTGGAGATGTCTAAATGCCTGAGTCTCTGTACCAGAAACAGTTCTGACCAATGGTCTCCAGCCATTTCAGTCTCTACAATTCAATTCATCAAGCATTTTAAAAATACCTACTATGTGCCAGATATGGAGCTGGGTGCTTGAGATGCAGGGACCAAAAAATGAAAAATGGGAAAGGGTCCTTACCTTCAGGGGTAGGACAAGAGAAACAAGATAATTTGAGGAAAGGAGAGAATACTGACAAGGAGGGAGAATTAAGAAAGGCTGCACAGACAAGGGGATACCAGGGCTGAGAAGGAAGTTCAAAATTCTGAGAGGCAGAGGTGAGGCAGGAATATATTCCAGGCATTAGGGACAGCCTGTTTTAAAAGTATGGGGAATGTTTTCCATTTCACAGTAAAACAAATAGACCCAGTTTGTTGGAATGTAGACTGTGTAAAGCAGAGTAATGGTAAATAAATCTAAAAAGATGGGTTGGAGAAAAATTGAGAAGGACTTTTAACATCAGTCAGCCAGTCAGTAAACATTTCCTAAGCACCTGCTACATGATAGGTAGCATACTAAACAGCAGGAATACAAAAAGAGGCAAAACACAGTCCCTATTCTCAAGGAGCTTGCAATCTCTTGAGGGAGACAAGTAAACAAATATGTACGAATAAGCTATACACAGAAGAAATAGGAAATAATCAACAGAGGGAAGGCACTAGGATTGAGAGGAGTTGGGAAAGCCTTCCTATATAATGTGTGATCTTAGCTGAGACATGAAGGAAGCCAGGGAAGCCACTGGCTGTTAGGTGGGTACAGTGGATAGAGTGCCAAGCCTGGAATCAGGAAGACTCATCTTCCCAAGTTCAAACCTAAACTTTGATACTTACTAGCTATGGGTCCCTGGGAAAGTCACTTAACTTTGTTTGCCTTGGTTTCCCCATCTATAAAACGAGCTGGAGAAGGAAATGGCAAACCACTTCAGTATCTTTGCCAAGAAAACCCCAAATGAGATGAAAAAGAATTAGACACAACTGAAAAACAACTAAACGACAAAGGGAAGATAGAAGGCTAAGATAAAGATGAAGAAAATTCTAGGCATGAAAGAACCAGAGAAAATGCCTTCATTATACCCAGGAACTAACATTTTAATCCTAGAAGTAATAGGGGACAGCAAAACTTTTTGAGGAGAGGAGTCACATGGTCAGGATGATATTTTAAGAATAATAATTTGGAGGGGCAGAACCAAGATGGCAGAAAAGGTACAGGGAACCATCTAATTTCTGCCAAATTAACCTCAAAAAAAGCTATGATGTTATGTTTCAAAATAAATTCTGCAGCACAACAACCCACAAAAGATAAGGTGAAATAATTTTTTAGCCAAAAAAAACTTAGAAGGTTGGCACGAGGGATCTAGTACATTGGGGTAGAGGTGAAGCACAACATTCCAGGAAAAGTCTTGGGAAAAGCTGAAGTAGCAGCAAAGGCTTCCAGAACTCTCAGTCACAGATGGTAAGGGGGTCAGAAAATTGCTCAAAAGTTGATTACAGCTGTCCCTTTGCTAGCTCTTGGTGCAAGACTCCTCAATTTGTCCATATGTAGAACCAGGTCACAGTCCTGGGCTGAAGTTCCAGTGTGAGGGGGAGCACCAGTATACATCAGAACTTGTAGCCACAGGTAAGTAGGGGACCCTGGTAACAGTTCCAAGGGGTAAAAGAGTGCTTGAAGTTACTCATAGAACAGAGCACAGTCCAGGAAAGTATTAAGCATACCTCTCCTTGGCAGATAGATCCCCAGTGCCAACTGGGAAGGCAGCTGAACAAAGAACCTGAAGCTTGGAATAGTGCTCCCTTTACCACAGTTAAAGAGCCCAACTTTGACAGTTTTTAAACTAAAAGAAAAGAAAAAGGCAGAAAAACAACAACAACAACAGAAACTCAACAAAGAAAGTTATTTTGGTGGCAGGATAGACTCGAACTCACAAGAAGACAACAAAGCCAATACTGCTGCAGCCAAAACTTCCAAGACAAATATTAATTGCTCTCAAACCCAGAAAGAATTAATGGAGGAGCTCAAAAAGGATCTTAAAAAATCAAATAAGAGAGTTAGAAGGAAAAATTGTGAAAGGAAATGAGAGCAATACAGGAAAATCATGAAAAAACTCACTAGTTTGGTAAAGGAGACCCAAAAAGATACTGAAAAAATTAATATCTTAAAAAAACCGATCATGCAATTGGTAAAAGAGGCACAAAAATCCAAAGAAGAGAAAAACACATTAAAAAGCAGAATTGAACAAAGAGGAAAAATTATACGAGAAAAACTTCTTGAAAGACAGAATTGGCCCTTTGGGAAAATATACAAAAATTCACTGAGGAAAAGAACTCTTTAGAAAGTAGAATTGGCCAACTAGAAATGGAGTTACAAAAGCTCGCTGAAGAAAATCGTGCCTTAACAATTACAATTGGGCAAGTTTAATGATTCCATGAGACATCAAGAAACAATCAAACAAAGTCAAATGAATGAAAAAAGAAAATAAAATGTGAATTATCTCTTGGGGAAAACTGACCTAGAAAATAAATCCAGTAGGGATAATTTAAGAATTATTGGACTACCTGAAAGCCATGATATAAGAAAAAGAATCTAAATGTAATCATTCAAGAAATTATCAAGGAAAACTACTCTAATATTCTAGAACCAGATAACAAAATATAAATTTAAAGAATTCACCAATCACTTTCTGAAAGAGATTCCAAAAGGTTAACTCCCAGGAATATTAAAGCCAGCTTCCAAAACTCCCAGAGCATGGAGAAAATATTGCAAGCAGCCAAAAAGAAACAATTCAAGTATTATGGAGCCATAGTCAAGATAAAACAAGACTTAGCAGCTTCTACATTAAAGGATTGGAGGGCCTAGAATATGATATTCTAAAGAGCAAATGAGCTAGGACTTGAACTAAGAATCATTTACCCAGCAAAACTGAGCATAATCCTTCAGGGGAGGAAATGGATATTAAATAAAATAGAGGACTTTCAAACATTCCTGGTAAAAACATCAGAGCTGAATGGAAAATTTGACTCTCAAATACAAGACTTAAGAGAATCATTAAAAGGTAAACAGGAAAGAAAAATCAAAAGACATTCACTAAGGTTAAAGTGTATACATCCCTACATGGGGAGATGATTCTTATAACACCAAGGACTTTTGTCATTATTAGAGCAGTTAGAAGTCTACAAAGACAGGGGTCAAGGATATGAGTTGAATATGATGGGATGTTATAAAAATTAAATTAATACATTAGAAATAGAAATGCATTGGGAGGAGAGGGAAGGGAAAAAAGAATGGGGCAAATTGTAGCACATAAAAGAGGCATGAAAGAATGTTCACAGTGTAGGGAAAAATGGGGGAGATGGGGAGGAGAATATGTGAACCTTACTCTCATTAGAATTGACTCAATGAGGGAAGAAGAATATACATAATCAGTTGGATATAGAAACATACCTTACCCAATGGGAAAGTAGGAGTGGAAGAGGATAAGAGAAGGGGATGGTTAGGGTTGATAGAAAAGAGCACAAATTGGGGAAGGGTGGTCAGAAACTAAACAGGGGTAAATAGGATGGAAAGCAATACATAGTAATCATAATGGTGCAACATTTTTTATAAGTCTCTCTAATAAAGGCATCATTTCTCAAATACAGAGAAAAATGAGTCAGATATATAAGAATACAAGTCATTCCCCAGTTGATAAATGGTCAAAGGATATGAACAGACAGTTCCCAGACAAAGTAATTAAAGCTCTCTATAGATAAGGAAAAAATGCTCTAAATCACTATTATTTAGAAAAGCACAAATTAAAACAACTCTTCAGTGCCATCCCATACCTATCAGATTGCCTATTATAGCAGAAAAGAAAAATGACAAAACTTGGAGGGCATGTGGGAAAGCTGGGACAATCATTCAGGAGAGCAATTTGGACCTATGTCCAAAAGACTATAAAAAAGTACATACCCTTTGACCCAGCAATACCATTACTAGGTTTGTATCCTGAAGAGACAAAAAAAAAAAGGTGGGGGAGGGTATGACCTATATGTACAAAAATGTTTAAAGCAGCTCTTTTTAGGGGTGGGGGGCAAAGATTTGGAAAGCGAGGAGATATCCATCAAGTGGGGAATGGCTAAGTTATAGTAAATGAATGTAATAGAAGACTATTGTGCTGTAAGAAATGACAAGCAGGAGGAACTCAGAAAATTTTGGAAAGACTAAGGTGAATTAAAGCAAAGTGAAATAAGCAGAACCAGAAAAAAATGTGGTACACAATGACAGGAATACTTTACAATGAATAACTGTGAATAACAGCTATTCTCAGCAATACAGTGATACAAAATTATCCCAAAGGCTCATTATGAAAAATGCCATCTTCTTCCTGAGAAAAAGTCTGAATCCAGACCAAAGCAAACTTTTTTCACTTTCTTAATTCCTCAATTTTTTCTATTTGAATTTCCTTCCAAAAAAGGATTAATATGGAAAATATTTTAGATGATTGTACATGTAAAATCTATATGATACTGCTTATCATCTCAAGGGGAGTAGGGAGTTGGAGGGGGAGAGAAGGAGAAAATTTGAGACTCAATAGTCTTTGAAAAATGTTGGAAACTGTTTTTACATGTAATTGGGGAAATAAAATAAATTAAATTAAATACTTAAAAAAAAAACATTAATTCCGAGCTGAGTGGAAGATGGATAGAGTGGGGAGAGACAATGAGCAAATGGAGCTATTGTAAAAGCAGGTATGTTGAGTTGAAGGGCTGATGAGTGTAGGAGCCATGTAATTACTAAGATGGAGAGGATACAAAGGATGAGGATAGAATTGACAAGACCTGACAACTGAATAATTAGGGGGGATGAAGGAGAAGAAAATGTCAAGGTAAGTTCTGAAGCTAACTCCCAAGAAACTGGGGTTGTGGGATAGGGCTGGGCTTCTTGCCCAGGTCCCACCACAGAAATGGAAATTGTACAAGGTTGTGGGGCTAACTGTGTACAGAATCCCTTCTTGGTGTGATGGGTATCACAGGGGATAGTGAGGGAAAGGGTTTCCAATAATCACACAAAGGACAAGGAGACTTTTCATTCTTGCAAGGCTGGACCAAACACTCTGGTAAGCCAGAGAGGAGGCTTATCTAGTTCTTTGTCTTGGGTGTATTCCTAGAGCAAGTTGATGTCCCAAATAGTAAAGAGGGATGGCTTCAAAGTTGAGATCCTGGGGTTTATTCCTAGCATTTAGAGCTAGAAGGAGTTTTAGAGGTCATCTAGGTCACCCCCTCAATTTAAAATTTTTTCTTGACCTT
This sequence comes from Monodelphis domestica, assembly GCF_027887165.1. Lineage (NCBI taxonomy): Eukaryota > Metazoa > Chordata > Mammalia > Didelphimorphia > Didelphidae > Monodelphis > Monodelphis domestica. Next base: position 62,074,693 of record NC_077228.1, on the reverse strand, counting down.
TTTTTACATTATCTTTATTATATTATTATTTTATTTTATTTTAATAATTTTGATATTTTATATTTCATATATAATATATATTTGATGTGAACCACGTATGGTCAAAAGTAGGTCAGCAAAATCAAGCAACATATCAGCTGTATCTAATAGTATCCACAATACTCAATACCCATAATTCCCCACCTCTGCAAAGAAAGTGCTTAATTTTTTTTCTAATAAATAAGGAAATTGAGCCCCACAGGAGATAACTAATTTGGCCAAAGGTCAAAGGCTTGTAAGGAGCAGAGTTGGGATTCAGTCTTCTGACTCCAAGACCAATCACCTTTGCAGTTATTGGTATGTATGGAAAAATATAAATATCTATCCATGCATTTAAGTTGGAACATTAGAGTGGGCAGCATGGGTGATTTTCTGCAGTAGATCCTGGCTAAACTAAAGCCTGATATCTTTCTTTTTCTTCTCATCTCTTAAGTCTTTCTCTCTCTTGCCTTTTAAATGAAACTTTCTCTGGGCAAGTGCATAGAGTCATTCATGGGTTTTCCAGTAATCAGAGAAGAGCCAAGTCCCCAGACAATCTTGGTATGTTTCTATATCTCCATTGGCTATTCCGTAAAATGGAATCATAAAAAAGAGTTTTCCTACAGAAATGAAAAATCAGTACAGAACTTTGCGACATAAAGATTCTGGGGAAAGAGAGTAAGAAAAGTTGGGGGTGGCTGTCCTGGAGCTGTCTATGGCTTGCTCTGAGTATTATTATTGAAGAAATGCAGTTTGCCATCTCTGGATTCCTCTGGAACCAAAGTGCTCTCTTTTGCCGCCCTGATAAGATTACCCTGTCTGCTCAGCCACCGCAGCCTTCAGATTTCCCACGGACCGATCTCTCTCTCTCGCAGTGTTTGGCTTGCCATGGGATGAGGAGCCATGTTGGGGATAAGAGCCCTGAAATTTGATTCCAGGCCAGGAATGTTAAATCACAGCCCTCGGTGATAGGTCTCCCTGCCTGCCTGGGCTCCAGTTTGGGTCATTACGGCATTACAGTCTGACTACCTTAGCCACCCCCCTCCGCTCCCCCGCTTAACTCAGTCTGGCCAAATGAAAGGTGCCTGGTAAATGGGAGCTATTGTCATTGTGAGTGTTGGCAGATAGAGTGAGACAGCCCAACACAAATCTGGGTGTACGGTACTTAGAAACGCCGCCACAGACTCAGCAGTGCCAAACTCCATCACTCCCTATTTCAGGATCACCCCCACTCCTTGTAGCCAGGAATTGCAAGGAAGACCCTAAATATGTGGTTGAATGAGAGGCATAAGATAAGGACAGAGTTCTGTTTTTAGTTCTGTGAATGGGGAGAATTCTAGGATTCTAATTCAATTCAAAGTCATTTTCTTTCAATAAACCAGGAAAAAGAAACTATGCTAAGAACTCCAAATTGAGATAGGAGAAGGGACCAAAAGATGACTGACACAGATCTGACCCAACTGGGAGGGGAAGACGCATGTCCAAATATGATACATAAGAAAGTGTGATAAGGACGTCATGGAGGGTCAGGCAAAGTGCTTTGAGAAATTTGAAGCAGGAATGAGGCAGCTCTTTCATTTGGGAGGGAGAAGGGTCACAGAAGGCTTCTTGCCCTCCAAGAAGAAGGTGATGCCTATGCTAGACCTTCAGAGGTGGAGGGAAAGTTCATTTCTAAGCATGAGAGAAGATGAGAGCAAAGCAGGGAGAAACAGAAAAGAGAAGGAAATAAAAGGAGAGTGGAAAATAGTCTTGGCTGAATGGAAATGGACTGTGAAGGAGAGCTGTAGGAGAAAGAATTTAGACTTTACTCAGTAGCCTATGGGTAGCTCACTAAAGATTTCTGAGTGAATGCATAACGGGGACAGACTGGTACATTAAAAGAATTTTCTTGTGACAGATTGGAAAAGGGATAGACAGATAGGAGGAGTAAGGCTATCAAAACTCTAGATGAGTAGAGATAATACCCCAAATTGGGTAGTTACAATGAAAACGAAAAGGAAGGGATGAGTGTTAGAGATCTTATTGACAGAAGCAATAGCTTTTGATGACTGAATAGGTTATAGGTAGTGAGAGAGAGGGAAGAGTCAAAGGTGTTTTTGAAATTACTAGTCAAGGGGGCAGCTGGATGGCTCAGTAGGTTGAGAGCTAGACGTAGAGTCGGGAGGTCCTAGGTTCAAATCTGGATGCATGACCCTGGGCCCCTGGGCAAGTCACTTAACCCTTATTGCCTAGCCCTTACCATTCTTCTGCCTTGGAACCAACAAACAGTATTTATTCTAAGATGGAAGGTAAAGGTTTAAAAAAAATAGAAATTACTGAAGTAATTGGTAGACAGATGAGGTATGGGGAGAAATTGCTTTGGGGAGAAGATGGAGGTAGTTTGGGAGCTGTTGTGTTTGAGATGATAATGGGACATGCAGGTATGGTTATTAGAAACTGGGACACGATAGATGCAGGCAGGGGTAAAGGGAGAGAGAGATTTTGGAGGCATTCGTGTATAAACATGGCAATTGAAGCAATGGAAATGGATGAGAGCAACAAAGGAAGTTATATAGAGAGGGAGAGAAAATGAAAATTCCAAAGATGGAAACCTGAGGGAAATACTCACTTTTAAGGAGTTGGGGGAGTATGACAAATCAACAAAGAAACCAGAAAAGTATCCAGGGAGGTTGGAAAATCAGTTGGAGCTACAGGTGAAAGTTGGTTGACAGGTAAACACTTGACAGTAGATAAGCAGCCCTGAAAAGGGTTGGGAAAGCCCTTGCACCAGAGGTGCTAGTCCTCCTAGAATACCCCACACACCCATGCTAGTGGATAGTCCATCATTAGGGGCTTTTAGGAGGAAGTTAGATGGTTGCTTTACAGGGGAATTGTAGAGGAAATTCCTATTCAGGTAGGAAATGACTAGATGACTAGGGTCCTTTCCAACTCAAAAACTATGATTCTGGGACAGTTAGGTGACTTAGATAGGCATCCATGCCTGGAGAGAGGAAGGGGGGTCCTGGGTTCAACTCTATCTTCAGACACTTCTTAGGTGTGTGACCTTGGGCAAATCTACTAACCCCATTGCATGGTCCTTTTAGTATTGATTATAAGACAGAAGGTAGGGTTTATTTTAAGATGCTATGATTTTTTAAGTGCAGGAGCAGAGATGGTGAGGAAACAGAGACAACGAATGAAAAAAACTCTTTCTTTAAATGTGGCAATGAAGGGGAAGAGAGAGAGAGAATGATAACTCAAAGAACTAGCAGGATGGAAGAATGGTTGGAATTTTTGGTTTTATTTTTAAGACAGAAGGGTTCTAGGCATGTTTATAAGTCAAGAGCCAGAAGAAAGGGAAAGACTGAAGATACAAGACAATGACGGCACATCAGGGTCATGGAGAAGAGAGGAGGGGAGTGGGGTCCAGGGCATAAATGTTTGGTTTGGCAAAAGAAAAGTTCACACCTTCCTCTGGGATTGGAAAGAAGGAAGAGAAGATAGATAGAGGAGGATAGTGAAATGTTTAGAGGACCTAAGTTCATGTTGGATGATGCCCATCTCCTTAGTGAAATAAGAGGTAAAATTGTACCCTGAAACTGAAGAGAGATGGAGTGGAAGACAAGGTTTAAGGACAGCTCTTGGGGGAATGTAATGGAGAATGGATAAAGGACAGATAAAGAGGATTGCTGAGGAGCAGTGAAGACAAAGTTGAAGTCAGAGAGACTCCAAATCCTGCCTTCTGTCTATACTGCTTCTTTATTCTTAGGGCAATATATACAAAAATTTTGGTGGTGGGTAGGAATGTTTAAAATATTTAAGAGAACATGGTTTACAACAGACTTCTACTCCTAGGCTCTTGAAAAGTACCTACTTAGTTCCAAGAAATTAATATGTCCGATTGGCTCACACATGGCATTCCAACACCCCTGGGCTGTATGCTATGCCTGGAATGCACTCTCTCCTACTTGCTACCTCTTAGAATCCCAGGTCTCCCTCTAGACAGCTCAAGAGTCACCACTGGAAGCCATTTCTGCTTTCTACTAGTGCCTTCTATGCAAAAACATCTTGTATTTATTTTGTACATTCCAGCATCATTGAATTAAAAAGTGATCATTAAGTACTTCACTATCATTAATATTAATTAATAAATAAAAAATAATTAGACACATTCATTAAGCACTTAGGATGTTCCAAACACTATGTTGTGTATGCACATGCTGTCTTTCCCATAGAATGTAGGCTCTTTGTGGGCAGGGATGGCTTCACTTCTGCCTTTATAGCCCCAGAAGCCTAGCCCACATAGTATGTGCTTAATAAATGCTTGTTGGTTGATTAGGATTGTGTTAAAAATTTGTGAAATGAATAGAAGAGGTCAAGGAAGAAAGGCAGTAAGGGAGTCAGAGAGGAGATGCACCTGATTTAGGATCTGAAGAACAGGAAGGATGTCAAAAGTGGGATATAATGGAATATAGAGTAGGAAAGGACCTTAGAGGTACAATATCTTCATTTTACAGTAGCAGCTAGGTAACACAGTGGGTAGAGAACTAGGCCTGGGGTCAGGACAACCTGAGTTCAAATCTATCCTCAGAGACTTAATAGCAAGTCACTTAATTTCTCTTAGCCTCAATTTCCTCAACTATAAAATGGGGATCATAGAGCACCTACCTTCCAGGGTTGCTGCAAGGTTCAAATAAGATAATATTTATAAATTGCTAAGCACATAATTAGACTCTTAATAAATACTTATTTCCTTCTATCTTTTACAGGTAATGAAACTGAGACACAGAGAGGCTAAGTGACTTGCCTAGGGTAACAGATCTAGTTAATGTCAGGGTGAAATTTGGATTTAGCACCAGGTCCAGCATTCCATCCAAGCTACTTTTATGAGGAAACTGAGATTCAGTTAGTTTAAGTGACTGACCCAAGGTCATTCAGCTAATGAGAAATAGAGTGGGCATTTGAAACCAGGTCCTATGACTCCAAATATAGTATTCTTTCCTCTATATCCATACTGGAAGGGTAAGAGTTTGATCTGCATAGAATCAGAAGTGGAAAAGGAAAGACTGAGAAAGAAGGAAAGTGAATTGTCAGGCAAGGTTGGAGGTGTCAACATGGAAGCTAGAAACTCCAAACTTGTAGCCTAGTAAGATCTGATGAACCCCAAGTTTTAGAACTAGCTTGTAAGTTGGAGATCCCAAAGTTTGTACTTGTTCCCTGTTCCCATGAGGATCCACTCTGAAGGGAACAAATACAAGCTTTGGGGTCTCCAACTTACAAACTATTCCTAAAACTTGGGGTTCATCAGATCTTACTAGGCTACAAGTTTGGGGTTTCTAGCTTCCATGTTGACAGAGGTTAGGGTGGTCTGTGAAAAGACTGGAGTCAAAGGGTGATCACAATGAAAATGGGTTCCCCAGGAACTATATAGCCAGGAATAGTTGGAATGAATGAATGAATGAACTTCGGTGTTCTAATTGGAATCGTTTTATGCATTTGAAAGTGGCAAAATTCTATTTCACTTAAAAATACACGATAAAATTCATGCTGTTCACTGATTCAGTTCTGGCTCTCAGTCTAATCAGCTAGCTTCTCAGGATACAGCATAACCATAATTCCCAGAGTCAGAGATTTAGAGCTGGAAGGAATTTTGGAGTTTATCTAGTCTAAACTCCTCGTTTCAGAGGAGGAAACTGAGACCCAAGGAGGTAAAAAGACTTACCCAAGTAATACAAGAAGTAAATGGCAGCCTTGGGACTTGAAACCAGGCCTTAGTGTCCGAAATCAACACTCTCTACCTTCCGCTTCACCCAGCTGCTATTACAATATTTACATTCTGGAGTTTCAAGCTCTTTTGGGGAAGACTATTTACCTTTGACCCTGGGGGACTCCTTACTCTTCTGGGTCTCTGCTCAAACAGTAGCTACTTAGTCTGGGTCATTCAAAACCTAACCCTGTAAAAATGAGTCCTCTGGGAACTCTGTTCTGACCTGCCTTTGGCCCACAGGCAACAACCTGCTTTAGAACCCAGAAGTGGCCTCCTCTTATCTCTCAGTCATTTTTTCACGGGGGAATTAGACAAGTCTTTAAGTGGGAGTAGTTATAAATCACAGAGAACCACCACAGACCCTGATTGAGCTGACTGGTGAACTGTTAGAGGAGGAAAAACCAACCCTCAAGGCTGAGGCTTTTCCTTCCCCTTGTGGTTCTTCCCCCCTCCCAGGCCATGAAGTGTGTTACAACTCTGTTCTCCCCAGGAAACCCAAGCCAAACATCTTAGAGCAAGGGAGCCAAATCAACCTGTTTTGGGCTTGGAATGCTTTGTTGATGTCTGTGGCTTCTGAACTGTAGCTGGGAGGAAGAGAGAATATTGAATCTGTCCCAGAAGAAGCTCCCCAGGTCTTCAATATGTGTTGGAACAACTCATTTTGGAGCTGATGAGCCGCTCCTCTACGGCCTCCGGTACAGCCTGGATTTGCTCATTCAGAGTCTGTCTCCATAGGCAGCCTACTAGAAAGCCTTAACTAACCCAAGTTCCTTCCTGCTTTTTAAACTCTGCTTCAGGGATCATCCCATTCTTTGTGGCCAACAGCAGCCGGACCGACCGTAACACTGAATTACAAAATAGGTTTGTGGAAACATTGGGGTATTGCACATTAAACCCCTAAAGTGACTTAAGCAAGCCTCAGCTAGCCTTGGGCATAGGGGTTGGAGAAAGAGAAGAGTCCTGGGAAGACCTAGAACAGCTCCCATGATGCTCCTCGTTTTGTCACTGAAGGAAACATCATGATATGAGTGTGGTGTAGCAGAAAGAAGTCTGAACTTTTTTACAGGAAAAGGAACAGTAAATCACAGTAAGAAAGTCACTGAAATGCTTTTTTTTTTTTTAACCCTTATCTTCTGTCTTGGAGTTCATACTCCTGAATATTGGTTCCAAGGAAGAAGAGTGGTAAAGGCTAGGCATTCCAGATTAAGTGACTTGTCCATCCATGGTCACACAACAAGGAAGTGTATGGGGTCATATTTGAACCCAGGACCTCCTGTCTTCAAGCCTAGCTCTCTATTTGCTGAGCCACCTAGCTGCTCCTGTCACTTAAATTCTGGTGAACTTCAGGTCCCTCATCTTTAAGATGGAGATAGCAATACTTCTGTGGGGGTGTGAGTCAAGCTAAGGCAACAAGCATTTATGAAAGTCCTACTATGTGCCGGGTACTGGGTTAAGAACTGGGGCTACATAGAAAAGTAGAAGAGTTCTTCTCCTCAAGGGGCTGACATTTTTAATGAGAGAGACAACACCGAAAAGATATACAACCAAGGTAGCTACAGAATAAATAGGAGATCATCTCAGAGGGAAGGTGCTGTCATTAAAGGAGATGGGCAATAATTTCTTAGAGGATGCATGACCAGTGAAACTTGAGTTAGAAAAACTAGGAGGTAGAGATGAGGAGGGAAAGCATACCAGGTCCAGGGGGGCAGACAGTCAGTGAAAATGCCTGGGATTGGCAGATGGAGTGTTGTGTTTGAGCACTCGATCTATGTCACTATATCCCAGAGTATAAGAAGGGGAATAATGGGTAAGTAGATGGTTAGAAATCCCTCTCCAGTCTCTCAATAACTAACTGTTCAACTTCAGGCAAGTCCCTGAACTTTCCAAGCCTTCGTTTGCTCATTTATAAACAGGGATGAGAGTACAGATACCTCCCACCCTCTTCATTGGGCTGTTGTGAGGAAAGGACTTTGCAAATTCTGAAGTGCTCCACAATTGCAAGGTGTTATTATTGTTGTACCCCTACCCAGGATGTTGTGAAATTAGGGAGTGGTCTGGTAGGGTACTTGGTGCTTCTTGGAGAAAGAGTCTAGAATTCGTTAGAAAGTGTGGTAATTCTCCCATGAACACACAGAGCTCAGGCTGGAACATGCTTGCAGAATGCAGAATGTTCAAAGGGCAGTCCCAGGGCAAGCGGGAGGACTGGGGTTACTAGGAACTTGTACCAATTTTTAGTCCCAATATGCTCTTCTCTTGTTTGCTTACTGAGGTTAGATTTGTCTTTCTTTGCTGACCCCTTCGGAGATGCTCCGTCTACTGCTCGGATCTTTCCTTTATTTGATGTCCAAAGTCCTACTTAGCTTTACTTGAGGTCAAGAGTCATGGTAGTGTCATATAGTTTATGGTAGAGATTATCAGAAGCCACAAAAGCAGCCTGAAGGGAGGGAATAGAGCAAGGGGAGCTATCACGTCCTAGCTGTAGAATGTTTGATCCTTCTAGCTGGGCTATTACCAATGGTATAAATAATTTATATTTATGAAGTGAGTTATAAATTACTAAGTGTTCTCCTAATTGGATCATGGAGTAGCTGAGTGATGCAGTGGACAGAACATTGGACTTAGAATCAGGAAGACTCATCTTCCTGAGTTCAAATTTAACCTCAGAAACTTACTAACTGTGCGACTCTGGGCAAGTCACTGAACCCTGTTTGCCTCAGTTTCCTCACCGGTAAAATGAACTGGAAAAGGAAATGGCAAACCACTCTAGTATCTTTGCCAAGAAAATCCCAAATGGGGGTCACAAAGAGTTGGACATGATGGAAATGACTGAACAACAGTTCATGATTGGATTCCAACACAACTGGATCATAGGATTGGGAGTTGGGAAGAGTCTTTAAAGCTCATCTAGTCGTACCCACCTTTTGCCTCCATCTCCCATCTCCATGCCTCTGTACAAACTGTCCTCAGGGCCTGGCACGCACACCTTTCTCACCTCTACTCTAGCTTTCATAGTCTTTTCTGATTCCCCCAAGGACTCTTGCCTCCTACTATCAGTCAACAAGAAAAAATACCTTCTACTTACTTTGTATATGCTTCTACATAAATGTTTCCCAGAATAGGGTGGAAGCTCTTTGAAGAAGGATTGTGTTTCACTTTTGTCTTTGTATCCCCAGAGCCTAACACAGAGGAGATACTTAATAAATGCTTAATGATTAATAGTCTCCAGTTTAAGTGACTTGCCTAAGATCTCTCAGAGAGGAAATGTCAGTGAAATGTCACTCACTTCTAACCTCCGGTTTCTGATTCTAAACTACGCCTGTTTTTTCTATCACACTCCCCCAAAGATGGGTAGAGTTTATTTGGGGCTATTGAATTAGTCTTTAGACCTTCCATGTAAAAACTCCCTTTACAGATGCAGATAGCCTACTCCTGAGTAATTTGCAGCTTAAGACAGTTGTCTGGGACACTGAAAACTTAAGTGATTTCCCTGAGGTGACAAAGTCATATAAAAATCAGAATTTGAACACATCTGACTCCAGAGCAGAATTTCTATCTAATCCTCTGGACTGCCTCTCCCAGTCCGGTCTAATTATCTCCATTTTACAGATAAAGAAACTAAGGTTCAAAGAGGCCTCTGGTCACAGAGCTGGTAAGCCAGGGAGCTCCCACCCAGAATTCTCTTGATTCCAAATCTATAAGGTTTGGAAATCTGCAGGAGCATTTCCACATTTGTCTCGGGGGCAGAGAAAGCCTGTGCCTTTACTGTGCCCCACGTAAAAATCACAAACTCAAAAAGATTACAGGGCAGCCTGAGGCTGGTTAAGGAAGCCCGGGAGTCCTCGGACTGCTTAGCTAAGGGGGATTTTTCAGGAAGTGATGGGGGAGATGAGATAGAGGAAAAGCCAGGCTTCAGAAACCATTCAGTAGCTGGTCCTCAAACAGTCTGCCAACAGAAGTTCTGTTCCTAATGGGCTTGCATCAAAGGGAAGTTTTTGCTATTTGTTTCTGTTTTAGCGCCCATCACTGCAGACTCTGGGGCTTCCGCTTTCTGGGGAGTCTCTCTCATGTACTTGCTGATTTCCCCTCAAAAAAAAAAAAGTCACAGCCAATGAGACCACCGATCCAAAGGTTCCAAGCCCTTGGAAGCTTTACTCTTCACTTTCCCGACTCTCCCTCTTTTCCTACTGATCCCCCACACCATCCCCTGGGAGGAAATGAGAGTCCTTCTTCCCCAGATTGGTGGGGACCGCGAGGAGGCGGAGAAGCCCTGAGGGTCCGTGTGGAATATGTCCAGAGGAGCAAGTCCTTCCCCTTCTCGTATGGTCAACCAAGAATGACCCTCATGTGACCTTCTCTCCCCCCATTTCTCGCAAGAGAAGGTACCATGGAAAGTGAAGGTAACATTCAGTCGTTAAGTCAGTCACATACTCGGTCAGTGACCTGCACTGCTCACGAAAAATCCCCAGGCACAAATGCACACGCACATGATTTTAGGCAACCAACTCCCATTACCTCCATGTCTTCAAGGTGAAATGTGTGTCTGCTTCGGAATCCCTTGTCTGGAGGTTGTTCCCTGGTCCTCGGGGTGCTTGATGGATTTTCTCTTTTCTTAGCCCTCGCTAGGCAAAGTTTGGTTCTAGCGCCAGGCACTCACTGCACGAGGGCTGTCGCAGAGCCCCGGCTCAGCTTGAGAACTGACAGAGACCAGAGTGGCTGTGCACCAGAGAACAAGGAAGGAGGGAGGGAGGAAGGGAGGAAAAGAGGGTGGGGAGCGGAGGAGAGGAGGCAAGGCAATCAGGGTTTAAATTTAGACACAAATCTAAACAGATACTGTCCCTCCCAGAGTGCAGAACTCAAGAGAAGGAGTAGCAAACTCCATTAATCTGCCCAAACATGGGGATGAGATGCTTGCATTTTCCCACTTTTTCTCCCTTTATTTTTACTGTGTCCTTTCCTTCTTGTCTGTCTCCACTTATTCTCTTTTCCTTCTTTTTTCACTATTTTTCTTATGCTATCTTTTTGTCCTCTGAAATCTCTCTCTCTCTCTCCATTCTCTCCTACCACTTCTTCTCCGTCTTACTCCCTCTCGTCCTTCCTTTCTTCCTTCTTTCATTCCTCCTCCTTCTTCCCTTTTTACATCCACCCTTCCTTCCCCCTTTCTTTTCTAAAATTAGTTATTCTTTCTCTCCCTCTCTCTTTCTCTCCTTCTCTCTGATTTTCTCTCTCTTTCTCTTGCTCCCTTTCCCTCTCCTTCTCTGTCTCTCTCTCCCTTTCCCTCTGTCTCTGTTTCTCCCTGCCTCTGTCTCTCTTTCCCTCCTCTCCTACTATTTCCTCTCCTTTCCTTCTCTCTTCCTTCTTTCATTCTTCCTTCTTTACTTCCATCCCCTTTTTGTCTTCTAAAATTAGTCTCTCTCTCTCTCTCTCTCTCTCTCTCTCTCTCTCTCTCTCTCTCTCTCTCTCTCTCTCTCTCTCTCTCCCCCACTCCCTCCCTCTTTTTCTGTTGCCCTCCTTCTATCTCTCTGGCTTTGTCTTTCTCTCTGTTTCTTTGTCTTTCTGTCTCCCTGTCTGTCTGTCTGTCTGTCTCTCTCAGTCTCTTTCCTACTTCCTCCCTCTCTTTCTCTGTTGCCTTCCCTCTATCTCTATGGCTTTGTCTTTCTCTCTTTCTCTCTATCTCTCTGTCTCTATTTCTTTGTCTCTCTGTCTCTGTCTCTGCCTCCCTTCCTTCCTTCTTTTCACCCCCCTCCCCTTTATCATATTAACTTTGCACCTGGCTTATGTATTAGAAGTAAGAGAATTTGTCACCATTTGGGTATACATTTCTCTGCTCCTCTGGAGGTACTCATACTGTTGTAGAAGGAGGTGAAGCAGGGAGTACCTATTAGACAGACTTCAGGCTCTGTAGAGAACAGGACTAACATTTTCCATTTCCATCCCTTTTTCCGCACACCTCCCAGACTCACATTTTCAGGAAGCTACTTTCTTCCCTTTTACTTATTTATTTTTTTTTAAAGAAAAGCAAAGAATCCAAGAAAAGTTTTCCAAGTTCACTGAAATAAATCTTTCTTTCCCTTTGCCCCTGATTTATGGTGTTATAGGCATTGCATTTTGCTGGGAATTTCAGCTTCACAAGCTGTTAGCACTCAGCAAATGTTTTTTCTCCATTCCCATCCAAATCAGTAAAAGGCAAAATACACCAAATTCCCATCAGGCCCATTATAGTAATCATTCCACAATTCCTCCCTAGATAGTCTGTCCCCTCCCCCACAGGGAGACCAGAACGGCATTGAAGGTGGGGGTGGGGTGGGAGGGATGAAGGGAGAGGAATTTAGACAGGGATCTTTCTCTGCTGCCAGTTCTGTGTCCTGAGTCACAGCCAGGAAGAGCCACAAGCCTCAAGGGCTGCTGCTTCTATAACTCTGTCTTTAGGACAGTGATGAGGATCTGGGGGGAGGGAGAAATATATATATATATATATATATATATAATATCATATACATAAATATATATATATACAGGACAGGAGAGACATAAATACACACATCACACACAGAGAAATATTAGTCTACAAAGTGAGGATTTTCCTTCACTGAAACATATTTTTCAAGAGTTCTTCCTTTCTCAGCCAGTCTCAATGGGGCTTCAACTCAATAAAATATGCATTTAAGAACCAAATCTCCAGGTTAGGTTAAGAGGATACAAAGACCAAACAGAGGGAGGGGAAGGAAAAGAAGGGAATAAAAGAAAAAAAAGGAAAGGAAAGAAAAATAATCCTGGCCTTCAGATGCTTATATTCTACTGGCAAATAAAACATACTGACAAAAATGCATATAAAATAGAGGAGTGAGACAACTAGGTGGCTTGGTGGATAGAGAGCCAGGCTTGGAGACAGGAAGTCCTGGGTTCAAATTTGACCTCAGAGACTTCTAGGCTAGGTGGCCCTGGGTAAGTCACTTAACCCCCATTACTTAGCCCTTACTGTTTTTCTGCATTGGAACCAATACTTACTATCATTTCAAGAAAGAAAGTAAGGGTTTTTTAAAAAATAGAATAATAATAAATAAATAAATATACATTAAACACCTACTATGTGCCAGGCACTGTTCTAAGTAGTAACAATTAAGAGGCTTGGGAAAAGTTTCCCCAAGGAGGTAGCACCTGAACTCAACCATGAAGGAAGTTCAAGATTCTGAGTCAAATCAAGTACACTAGCTTTTAAATACCTACTATGTGCCATGTACCATATTAAGTGCAAGGGATCCAAAGGCAAAGAAAAATGGTCTCTGTTCTTCCACCCTAACCAGACTATTCTTTAGAAGATCTGATTTAGCTACTTCCTGATCAATAACAATGGAAACACTTGGAATAACAGAATCGGGTCTCAGAAAACCCACATTCTCCACCCTACTCAGTTTAACAAGATTTTGAAAGGTCTGCATCAAACTCAAGATTCAATTATCTGAGGAGATGGCCTTCAACAAACATGTGCAAAAAAGGACAGACCTCTGGGCTGTCCTAAGTCAAGCTAAGTCCTCATTGGTACAGATGAGACGCAGAAAAGTGATGTAAAAACGTCCATATAAGGCACGTCAGTTTCTCCCTCTTTCTCTTTCCCTAGAGAGACAACTCTGGCTGGCAGCATGCTAAGCATTCCAACATCTTGGAGTGTTTGATGGTGAGTTTGCCCTGGAGCTGATTTCAGGTTCAGGCATCTTAGCTAAGCCTGTTTGGAAGTCAAGCTGATTCTTTTCTCCTTCACACTCAAACCCTTGCTTTCTAGATCTCCTATCTTCCTGCCTGATACTAGCCCTTTCCTTCCTCCTTCTTCTTAAAATCTTCTCTACTATATCAATTAAATCACCATAAAATTTGGCAGCTGACTTGGGTATTTTATTATTTGGGATTCACCCTTTACACTCTTCAAAAGCATACAGTATTATGGGAAAGATGACATGTTAGCAACTATGAACAAATAAGATATATGTATAGAAGATGAATTGGGAATCAAGTCAAAAGGGAGGCATTAGGATGAAGGATTAGGAAAAGCTTCTTTCAGAAAGTGAGACTTTGACCAAGGGAATGTAGAGAGAGGATATGGGAGTTAGACATGAGAAAGAAGAGCTTTGCACTCATAGGAGACAGCCAATGAAAATGTTTCATCTGGAGATGGAGGGTCTTATGAGAGAAACAGCAAGGAGGCCAGCAACACTACCTGGAAAGAAGGAAGGTGTATGCCCGGAAAGGTAGTAGGAGTTCAGGTCACAGAGGACTTTAAAAACCGGACAGAGGAGACAACAAGGAGACATTGGAGTGTAAGGAATAGGGGAACGATATGACCGGTCCTCTGCTTTAGGGGGATCCATTTGATAGCTGAATGAAGGATGGATAAGAATGATAATTGTTGTTGTGGCATTTCAGTCATATCTGACCCTATTTGGAATTTTCTTGGCAAAGATGCTGGACTTGTTTTCATGTCATTCTCCGCTCATTTTATAGATGAGGAAACTAAGGCAAACAGGGTTAAGTGGTCTGATCAGGGTAGATATCTGAGACCAGATAGCCAACATTTTATAGCACCTACTATGTGCCAGGCTAAGCACTTTTTCAATGAAAGTTTCTCTGAATCCAAATCCAGTATCTTCTCACTCCTTTCTTCTGACTCTCATAGCATCACTTATATATGATCCTCTCTCTTTGACACTGCAACCACCCTTGTGCAGGCTGTCATCACCTTGAACCTGGACTATTATAAAATCCTTCTGGTTAGCCTCTCTGCCTGGAGTTATATATTAATTCTTTTCTCATTTGATCCTTACAATAGCCCTTCAAAATAGGTACTGTTATCATTCCCATTTTACAATTGAGGAAACTTAGGCAGACACTAATTAAATGATTTACCCAGGGTCACATAGCTAGTGAGAGTGTGAGGATGTATTTGAACTCAGGTCTTCCTAATTCCAAGCACACAGCTCTATCCACTGAACCACCCTGCTTCCCCAATGGGAATGGAAAAAATCTTGAGGCAGGGAGACTAACCAGCAGGATTTTACAAATATGGAGGAGGGGGAGGAAGAAGGGGCAGAGGAAGGGGAAAAGAAAAAGAGGCTAAGAGGAAGAGGAAGAGAAAAAGAGAAATAAAATAATGCTATTGGGTTTAAACATCCCATTATTACTCAAAACTTTTCTTATTCCTTGTTTGAGGATAGGGAGATAACAAACTTATTAAGTGCCTACTATTTGCCAAGTACTATGCTAAGTGCTCTACAAATATCTCATTTATCCTCACCACAACCTTATAAGTGCTATTATCTCCATTTTATAGTTGAAGAAACTGAAACAGACAGAGGTTAAATGACTTTCCCAGAGTCACACAGTGAGTGAGTATCTGAGGCTGCATTTAAATCCAGGCCCAGTGCCCTATCCATTGTACCACTTTACTGCTTGCATTATAGAAGCATTATATATCATAGAATAGTAAAAATAAAAAGTCTTTCATCATTTACCTATTCATTTTAAGCATTTTCCTTATAGCAACCTTTTGAGGCAGGTGGCCTCCGTTTTAGGAGCTACAGAAATGGAGGCTCTCCAGAGTTCAGGGACTTTCCCATGACCACCTAAATAGTAAGTGCTAGAGGTGACCCACAAACCCAGGTCTCTTGACTCCATCCCTCACACACGGGACACAAAACTGATACTCTTAATCAGGTTTAGAGCTGGAAGGGAAATTTACAAGTCATCTAGTCCAATCATTTCATTTGGCAGATGAGGACCAGAGGGCTTCAGTGCTTTATCCAGAGTCACACAGGTTGAGAGCAGTAGATCTGAGACTTGAATCCTGATCTTCTGACCAGAGCTAGTGTTAGAAGGAAGGAGAAGAAAAAGCCTTGTGAGAGTGGAGCTCCCTTCTTTGGATAGCACCTAATCCTTCAGTCAGGTCTACTTAATAAACCATGTGGAGGGGGGGCAGCTGGGTAGCTCTGTGGATTGAGAGTCTGGCCCAGAGATGGGAGGTCCTGGGTTCAAATGTGGCCTCAGCTGTGTGACCCTGGGCAAGTCACTTAACCCCTATTGCCTAGCCCTGACCATTCTTCTGCCTTAGAACCAATACCCAGTATTGATTCTAAGAGGGAAGGTAAGGGTTTTTAATAAAATTTAAAAAAAATAAACCATGTGGAGATATTGATAATGGTCAGTGCCTTTGGCCACCCAGGATAGTGTCTCTTGATGTCATGGAGTAGTAATCTCTTGAGAGGTCATGTGATGGAAGCCAGCTCTTCTTACTGAGCATTGTATAGAAAAAAACACCTACACCCACACACCAATTCACAAGTCCACATAGAAGCAGATTGAGGTGCACCAGCTGCATGGGAAATGGGTCCTTCCCCAACTTCTCTCTATGGATTTTCCTCATCGACAAGGGATTCCCCTGGAGAATCGGAGACTCGGTGGCTCACAGAAATATCATGCCTCTCTTATCTCAGCCACCAAGCCAGCAGCAAGGCAGAGGGCCAGATGAGGGGGAGCACCCTGAAGGAAAAGAGAGCCTCCATGTTCATGGGGGCTACAGGCTCCATTTGGAGGCTGCCCATCTGGAGATGGAGCCGGGTATGGTACACTCCATAAACATCAGGGCTTCTAATTATCTCCAGCTTCGGACCCTTCTTTCTTCCAGTCCTTTTCCTCAGGCTCTCCTCCATTCTCTGCTCTGAAAGGGACTGCCCTGGCCCAATGTGTCTTACTTGACAAACAGGCGGAAGTTGCCTACCCAAAGGAAACCGTTAGGCAGAGATAGTATCGATCTTCCCCTTCTCTGACAGCAGCCAAGGTGACTTGCAGCTGCTGGCCTCTGCCTCGCCCAGGTCAAACCATTTCCGCCTGCTGCTGGGCTGTCCGGAGAGATCTTCCAGTCCATAATGGATCTCTCCCTACCCCCAGCCCAGCCTGATGGGCAGAGAATTCAAGATGAGTCGAGCTAGGGGCCACTGTGGAATTCCTTGGGATCAAAGCAGACGCCTTCCCTGGAAGACATCAAAAGGCCAAGGGGGCGCAAGGAAGAGAATTGGGGAAGAGGAAGGGAACAGTATTCACTGCAATGTGCCCCTCTCAAAAGTTGGGGGGTACATTTTAGTCACCAAAGGACCAGGAGGGCGCCATTCTTTTTCTTTCCCTCTTCCCCTCAGGCAGTAACGGAATGAGACACCATTTGTTGTCCTACTGTTGAGCAAGCTGAAGCAAGCCCAGAATTGGACTCCCTCTGAGCTAGCTATCTGGTTTATGTTTCCTGGGGTTATGACCCATCAAGAAAAGAATCACTCTCGGGAAGGAAGAGCGACCTGCCTTAGAGGCTGGTTTTCCTTCCTTCTTTTGGTGAAGGCAGCCCTAAAAGGACATCTCCTCCTCACCCCCACCCTACCCACAACCCCAGGACACTGCCAGGATCAGGATGCATGCATCAATGAAGCAAGGCAAGTCAACAGAAGATTGAGAGTACGCATGGAGCTTGTGAAATTGTACTGATCAAGATGGGCCCCAAAGAACAGACAGGAGAGTGTCCTTCCCTCTCATCTTGGCAGCAGAGGCAGGCGGGTGATGGAGGAGCTCTAAGGCTAAGGAACTCTGCATGTAATGTCAGTCTGTATCACCACGTTAGTCAATTCAGTGGTCCTGCCTTCCCCCATTGTCCCCGCTCCCTTTCTTCTCCTTTATTGGCATCAGTGAGGTGACTCAGTGCAAACAGTGCCAGACTTGAAATCAGGAAGACCTGAGTTCTCAGAAGCTGTGGAACCATGGTCAAGTTAGTCAGTTAATAAACATTTATTAAGTGCCTACTGTATACCAGGTACTTAGGCTCAGTACAAAAGAAGCAAAGGCTAGTCCTTGCCCTTAAGGAACTCAGAATTGGACATCCATCTATGTACAAACAAGCTTCAAAGAGGATAAATAGGATATAGTTCACTGAGAGAAGGCACTAGAATGAAAAGGAACTGGAAAAAGCTTCCTATAGATGCTGGGACTTTAGTTGGGACTCAAAGGAAGTCAGTCACTTAACTGCAGTTTGCCTTAGTTTCCTCATCCGAAAAAGGGGATAATAATAGGACCTACCTCCCAAGGTTGTTGTGAGGATAAAATGAGATGCTACTTGTAAAGTGTTTTGCAAGCCTTAAAAGGTTATATAAATGAGAATCAGTATTATTATTTATTAAAAAAGGGATACCTCTCTGGACGGGAGAAAGGGGAAGAGTAGGTGTTATGAAAAGGAAAGGTCAATAAAAAGAATGTTTGTGAAGAGAGACTGCGAGAGAAACATGAGGAAGGACTATTAGAGGAACAAGGAGGCTACAAACGCCCTGAGCATCCCTGCTTTAGAATAAGGGCTTTAGTGAAATGGATTATTGTCTTTTCTTCCTTTTCCTTTAAATCACAATTGGAAGACTTTTTTTTTCTATATAGGGCTACAGGGGGGAAAAAAAATCAATGAATGGGGCCATATCAGTAAAAGGTTTTTTAGAATGAAATATAACATGTTACATACTTTGAATGACCCCAACCTCTGCACTGGAACAAAGACCCATCTTTTTTAACAACAACATCTTTCTGGGTATACTATATGAGCGTGAGTCATAGAATACCACAGTCTCTGAAGAATTGAGATTGGAGGTCACCCGAAGGGCAATGGAGAGCTCATGGTGGGCATATGCGTCTGTGACACATTATCAGTGAAGAATTGTACAGAAGAAGCAGCATAAAGGATGTCATTGGAGAGATGTAGAAATAGAAAAAAAAAATGAGCCAGCCCAATGATGAAATTGAGAGATATCGGCTAGATGTATTCCATTCTTTTCTACCTAATGTAAAGAAAATTAGAGGCAGATCCCCCATCAAACTGAGGGGACCTCTGGAGATAACTTAAGGTGAGTATGGGAAAGAGTCACCAGGATGGAAAGGAATGAAAGAGTTGTATTTCATTTTATTTTCTTTATTAATTCTTTTCCATGGTTACATGATTCTTGTTGTCTCCCTCCCCTGTTCCCTCTCAGAGCTGATAAGCAATTCCACTGGGTTTACATGTATTATCACTCAATATCCATTTCCATATTATTTATTCATTTTTGTAATAGGCTAATCTTTAAAAACTAAAACCCCAAATTATATCCTCATATAAACAAGTGATAAATCATATGTTTTCTTCTGGATTTCTACTCCCGCAGTTTTCTCTCTGGATGGGGATATCGTTCTTTTTCACAAGTCTCTCGAGATTGTCCTGGATCATTGCATTGCTTTTAGGAGCAAAGTCAATTACATTTGATCGTCCCTCGATGTTTCACTTTCTGTGTACATTGTTCTCTTGGTTCTGCTCATTTCACCCCACATCAGTTCATGGAGGTCTTTCCAATTCATATAGAAATCAAGCAGCTCATCATTCCTTATAGCACAATAGTAATATTCCATCACCATCATATACCACAATTTGTTCAGCCATTCCCCAATCAAGGGACACCTCTTCATTTTCTAGTGTTTTGGGGGGAGGTTGCCACCACAAAGAGCATGGCTATGAATATTTTTGTATAAACATATTCTTATCCTTTTTTAAAAAATCTCTTTGGGATACAAACCTAATAGTGGTATTGCTGGATCAAAGGACATGCATTCTTTTTTTTTTTAATCCTTACTTTCCATCTTCCAATACTGTGTACTGGTTCCAAGGCAGAAGAGTGGTAAGGGCTAGGCAATTGGAGTTAAGTGACTTGCCCAGGGTCACATAGTTAGGATGTATCTGAGACCAGATTTGAACCTAGGACCTCCCATCTCTAGGCCTGACTCTCAATCCACTGAACCATCCAACTGTCCCCAGGACATGCATTCTTTTAAAGCTTTTTGGAAATAATTCCAAATTGCCTTCCAGAATGGTTGGATAACTCCACCAGCAATGCAATAGTGTTCTAATTTTGCCACATCCAATCCAACATATATTATTTGTCCTTTATGTCATTTTGGCCACTCTACTAGGTATCAGGTGGTACTCAGAATTGTTTTGATTTGCATTTCTCTAACCAGGAAGAATTTAGAACATTTTTTCATATGATTATTGATAGCTTTGATTGCTTCATATGAAAACTGCCTATTCATATCCCTTGACCATTTGCCAGTTGGGGAATGATTTGATTTTTTTATAAATTTGACTTTGTTATTTGTATATTTGAGAAATTAGACCTTTGTCAAAAGAATTTTGTTTTAAAAATGTTTTCCCAGTTTGTTGCTTCCCCTCTATTATTTTATTTTTAAAAAATCAAATTTATTATTTATTAATTTAGGTCAACAGAATATAAAGGAATTGAAGAGTTGTATTTAATTTAATTTTTAATCAAATGTATTATTTATTAATTTTTAACATGATTAAAAAATTGAGTTCCAAACTCTTTCCCTCTTTCCACCCCTCTCCCACCCATTCAGAAAACAAGAAATGTGATATCAATTATACCTGTGAAATCATGTAAAAGTATTTCCATATTAGCCATGTTGCAAAAAAAAAATGAAGAGAAAAAATTATGTTTCAATCTGCTCCCAAACCCCATCAGTTCTCTCTCTGGAGACAGACAGCAGTTTTTCATTATCAGTCCTTCAGAATTGTCTTGGATCAGTGTACTGATCAGAATAGCTAATTCGTTCACAGGTGATCATCATACAATATTGTCTTTGCTATGTGTAATATTCTCCTGGTTCTGCTCACTCCATTTTGCATCCATTCATACAAGTCTTCCCAGATTTTTCTGAAACCAGAATGGATGAGTTATAATCTGCATCCTTAGAAGGAGTCCCCATATGATTGAGATCATAATCACTGAAGCATTAAAGTATACCAATTAATAAAGTAAATCTTAACACTTACTTTCAGCCCAACACTGCTATTTGTCTATCTTTTAAATTATGAGCAAGGAACATCAACTTTTTAAGAAATAACAGTGCTCCTGTCTCTAAGTTTATGAAGACCCAGCCCAATCTTGGGGCAGTCTTACAAATTACTTTATTTTTTTAATTACACTTTATTTTTTCTACTTATAAATCCCCCCCTTGCTTTTCTTCCCCCTCCCTCAATGAGAAGGCAAGAAAAAAAAACAATATTATCCTTTTTTCCCATACCCTTTTGCTTGGTGATCTCATTAGCTCCTATGAATTCATTTATCATATCTCTGCAGACAATTCTCAGCTCTACTTATCCTACCCTAATCACAATCTTGACCTCTGGTCTCACATTTACCCATCGTACTTCCCAAACGGTAGGTCCTGCAGACATTTTAGACTCTGTATGTCCCAAACTAAACTTATCCTGCCCCCCAAAACTTCCCTTTCTTCAATTATCAACCCTATCACTATTAAGGGTGCCACCATCCTTCCAGTTACTCAGGCATGCAAACTAGGTGTCATCCTCCACTGCTCACTTTTCCCCCAACACCCCCCTCTCCTATTTGCCTATCTTCCTTTCACCTCTTGTAGGTGCCTCCTTCTCTCTCCTGATCACACCACCCTGATCCAGGCTCTCATCCCCTCACATCTGGACTATTTCACTAGCCTTTGGTTTCCTTGTCTCAAATCTCTCCCCACTCCAATAAATTCTCCACTTACCTATCAAATTAATCTTCCCAAGTACAGGTTCAGCTACATCACACATATCTTCTCTGCCATTTGCTCAAGAAAGTTCAGCGTTTGCCAACTGTCTCCAGGATCAAATATACAATACTTTGGTTGTTTTTTAAAGCCTTCCATAGCCTGGCCCCTTCCTATCTGTAGAGTCTTTTTTTAAAACTCTGACCTGTCTAGAATTGCTACTAAATTTTGCTTTCAGAGCAGAACACTAAGGGCTACGCAACTGGGGTTAAATGACTTACCCAGAGTCATACAGCTAAAAACTGTCAGAGGCCAGATTTGAACTCAAGTTCTTCCAACTTCAAAACTCTGTATCTCTATCCATTGGGCCACCTATCTGTTGTCTAGCTGACCAGTCTTATTTATTAGTCATCTCCATATTCTCTGTGATCTAGTGATACTGTCCTTCTTGCCTCTTCTTGATCCCCAGCACTTAACACAGTGACTGGCACATAATAGGTACTTATTACATGTTTATTGATTGAATGATTCCTCTCACAAAAGCCTCCATCTCCAAATTCTATCCATATTACTAACTGTTCCTCTTGCCTGAAACTTTCTTCCTCTTTACCTCTCCATCATGGCTTCTCTGACTTCAAGTCTCAGCTAAAATCCCATCTTGGCCAAGAAGGCTTTCCCAATCCTTTTTATTATCTTTCCTCTGAGATGATCTCCAATTTATTATATATATTATATATACATATGCATATATTTACACACTATATATATATATATATATTTGTACACAGTTGCTTGCATGTTGTTTCCTCCATTAGATTGTGATTTCTTTGAGAATAAAAACTCATGGAAGTTAAGATACTTTGGAAAGCAATTTGAAACTCTGTCCCCAAAGTTACTAAACTGCATACCCTTTGGCTCAGTGATAGCAATCCTAGGTCTACACCCAAAAGAGATTAAATAAAGAAGGAAAGGGTTCAAAAGTACAAACATAATTATAGTACCTCTTTTTTTCTGGGGGCCAAGCACTAGAAAGTAAGAGAGTATCCATCAGTTGGGGAATGGATGAATTAAGCATAATGTATGGATGTCATGGAATAACATGTCATAAAAAAAATGATGAAATGGACAGTTTCAGAGAACCCTAGGTGGAAAGACCTCCAGGAATTGATGCAGAGTGAAAGGAGTAAAACCTGGAAACATTGTACACAGAGACTGATACACTGTGATCAAATCAAACGTAATAGAATCCTCTACTAGTAGCAATGCAATGATCTAAACCTAGTCAGAGGAACATATGAGAAAGAATGCTATCCACATCCAGAGGAAGAACTATGGGAAAAGAAACACAGAAGAAAAACAACTGCTTGATCACATGGGTCGGTGGGGCTATAACTGGGAAAGTAGACTCTAAAAGATCACCCTAGTGCAAATATTAATAATAAGGAAATGGGTCTTGATGGATGGCACATGTTAAACCCAATTGAATTGCGAGTCAGATACAAGAAGGAGTGGGGGAAGAGAGGGAAGGAACATGAGTCTTGTAACCATGGAAAATTATTCTAAATAATCTAATTAAATAAAATATTAAAAAAGAGAAACCTAGGAAGACTTGTATGAACTGATGCATAGGGTAGTGAGAATAATGACAACAATGTGAAAACAAACAACTCTGAAAGACTTAAGAATTGACCAGTGAAATGACCAACCATGAATCATTGAGATCCAATTATATAGCTATAGAATGAAATTCACTTTAAAAATTTATCAATGTAAGGGAAAAAGAGAGAAAAGGAATTTGTCTTTACCTCTCTATGTACCAGCGCCTCTCTATCTACTAGTGCCTACCACAGTGTCTGGCTTATAGAGGATGATGACTTGCAGTGGGTTTTATTTAGTTTTTAAGATTTAATCCAGGGGGCAGCTGGGTAGCTCAGTGGATTGAGAGCCAGACCTAGAGATGGAGGTCCTAGGTTCAAATTTGACCTTAGACACTTCCTAGCTGTGTGACCCTGGGCAAGTCACTTGACCGCCATTGCCTAGCCTTGGAGCCAATACACAGTGTTGACTCCAAGATGGAAAGTAAGGGTTAAAAAAAAAAAAGATTTAATCCTATACTACACTTAACATGACACTATACTTGTAATTTACATCAAATCCTTTGTCCCTCGTAATAAAGATGAGCTATGGATTTGATAACTGACTGTAAGTTGGATGGCATTTTAGGAACAAGGTATTGCTGAGGATAAAATGGGGAAAAGAGAATAAAGACAACAGCGTGGAATGTGTGGATGAAAATTCAGAACATCATAGAATCTCTGAGTTAGACAAGATGAGTCCAAATTCTGTCTGGAATAAGAATTTTCCCTCAACATGCATTCCAGGTGTTCATCCAGACTTTGCTTGAAGACTTCTAGTAGCAGGCAACTCACTACCTCACGGAGAAGCCATTTTTAGTCACTTTTAATTGTTGGGAAATTCTCCCTTGTGTTTAGCCAGAATCTGCTTCTCTTCTAGCATGTACCTTACCTCTTTCCCTCTGCTCTTTAAGACTCACACCTCCTTCAAATGGCCTTTCTTGTTTCAGACTGTTGTTAATTATCCCAACCATCTCTTCCCCATCCCAACCCTGAAATTGCTCTTATTTATTTGTGTATATTTGAGCTTATTTTCCTATGGACCCACTGTATCCCACCAGTAGTAGATGGGCTCTGAGATTCCAGGATTGAACTCTCTTTTTTGTTTGGCGAGCCGATCTATTTGAGGTGGCCACAGATCCCATCTCGGGAGCCCTCCAGAACTGTGGTGTTTGCTGGAGTCAGAACAATGACAGCCACAGACAGGAGCATCTGGAAGACCTCACCACCTCTAGGAAATCCTTTTTCCCTTTGATGTGAGTACAGGAAATCCTTCATGACAGTGGCAAATACCATTAGCAATCAAATTCTCCCTGTTTTATGCCTCACTTGGCAATAATAAATCAAGAGTGTTGAATAGAGTTGTCCCTTTGGTTGAATTTATTGGGAACTCGTATCATTTCAATATAGACACACACACAAAAACCCTTGTGGGACAAGGGTCTTTAGAGCTACATATTGTTCTATGGAATCATATTCTTGGTTATTGTTTTAAATCAAGGGTCAGCAGACTGTGACCTAACCTTGCCAGCAACTTGTTTTTCTGCTGCCCCAAACTAACAATGGATTTTATATTTTAAATACAATAAAATTTAATTTTAAAATGTAAAAATCATTCTTAGCTCCCAGGAAGACCATACAAAAATAGTTATTAGGTCATAGGCTGTAGTTCAGGGTACTGTTTTAAATAATAAACAAACAGGGAGCAGCAAGATGGCTCAGTGGATAGAGAGACATGAGGTTCAAGGTTCAAATCTGGTCTCATACACTTTCTAACTCTGTAACCCTGGACAAGTCATTTAACCCCCATTGCTTAGCCTTACTTTCTTCTGCCTCAGAACCAATACATACTATTGATTCTGAAGTGGAAGATAAGGGTTTAAAATAATAATAATAATAAAGCAAATAGGAGAATAAATTAGCACTGTGGCTAAAGACAGCCTCAGTGTCCAGATGACCTGGGTTCAAATCTCACCGCTGACACATAGTTGTTGTTAGGTTGTATCCAACTCTTTGTGACCCTATGAACTTTATTGTCCTTGGTAAAGACACTGGAGTGGTTTGCCATTTCTTTCTCCAGTGGATTAAGGCAATCAAATTAAGTGATTTGCCTAGGGTCACACAGCTAGCAAGTGTCTGAGGTTAGATTTGAACTCAAATCTTCCTGACTCTAGACCCAGAACTCTATCCACTGAGCCACCCAACTAGGTAAACAGAGGTTAAGTGATTTGTCCAAGTTCACAAAGCTAGTAAGTGTCTAAGACTAGATTTGAATATAGGTCTTCTTGATTCCAAGCCCAGCACTCTATCCATTGAGTCATCTGGCTGCCCCTAACCACAGTAGGTACTTATTGACACATAGTAGGTATTTAATAAATGCTTGTTGACACACACAGTGGTTTTTTGAGCCTGGGAAGGCAACAACCTTTTAATGCCCTAGGTACATCTCCCATAAATCAGTAAGCATTTATTAAGTTCTTACTTTGTAATGGTAATAAGAAGAACAGCTAGCATTTATACAATACCTACTCCATGGGAGTTTTCTATATCTATGAAATTTTAGATTTAGTTTTTTTAAAAAGCCTGGTGGAATTTTATATCCTTTACACCTTTTAGTCAACTGAATGACAATGAAGGTGTAGCCCTCTCTAGAAGATAATTTCCAAAAGCCTACCCATTTCATTTTCATAAGCGATTCCACAAAAACAAACAAGTACACATAGGAATCTCTAGTTACAGATGTCTCCTTCATTCTCTTTTTATTTTCTTTAGCAAAGCAGTCCATGTTTTTTTCTGTGACTTTGGCATTTTCTCTGAGATATTTTATAAAATAATACTTTAATAGTTTCAATATTGTATGATCTCTGGCACAAATTTCCTCTATGTACTTGGTCTTGTCCAGTTAATTAATTTAATAAATCTTTTCTTCTTAGGTGCTTTGAGTTTTTTCAATTAATAAACATTTATTTTCTCTCCATTCCATACTCATTCTGATGGGAAAAAAATACCAAATCTTTGTAACAAATATGCATAGTGAAGCCAAATCATTTTCATGTTAGTTGCATCCACAAATTCTCATTCTGCATTTTGATGTCCATCACCTTTGTTAGGAGGTTCTTCATTGATTCCTCATAGATCCAACAGAGTTGTTTTTGGCCATTAATTGAAGCTCATAAGACTTTCAAAGCTGCTTGTCTTTACAAAGTAATTGTTACTGTGTAAATTGTTCACCTGGTTCTGCTAACTTCTTTTTGCATTGGTTCATATGAGTCTTCCCAGGTTTCTCAGAAATTGTCCCTTTTGTTGTTTCTTATGGAACAATAGTATTCCCTTTACATTCATATACTGTAACCTGTTTGGCCATTTTCTGAATGATATGGGCAGTTATGTGACCCAGTGGATAGAGCACTAGCCTTGGAATCAGGAAGATTCACTTTCATGAGCTCAAATCTGACCTGAGACACTTATTAGCTGTGTGACCCTGGGCAAGTCACTTGACCCCATTTGCCTCAGTTCCTCATCTATAAAATAAGCTGGAGAAAGAAATGGCAAACCACTCCAACATTTTTGCCAAGAAAACCTCCAAATAGGATCACAAAGTGTTGAACATGACTGAAACAACTGAACAATGTAAATTCTTATCTGATGCACATTTTTGCCAAGTACTGTGGTGCTGAGTTTGAATATGATTCTATTATTATTGATGACAAAAATAAATCATTATATAAATGCTGGCGTGTCTATTTCATTTTCTTCCTATTTGTTCTCTTTCCAGGTTCAACTATGAATATTCTTGGTATCAGCTGACTTCAGCTTCATTAATAGATTCAGTTTAAGCAAAGAGAGTATTTTATTCTATTCCTAGTGCTATGTCTTTGGACAAACTTGAACCTGTACAAACGCTGCTGAAGGGACAAGGCAGTATGGGATTAGATCTATGATTCTATAAGGCAGTGTTAGAAATATGTCATTTCTTCCTAATGCCCACCATAGCCCTATCCATTCACTGTTGGCACATCTGCAATTTTAATCCTTCAGAAGTAGGGCTATTTCAGGATGTGTAACAACAAAATATCGCTTGACAAATATTAGTGTTGAAAAGATGGGTTTTCCTATCAGGGAAAACTTGTGGTCACAGAAAGCACGACAGAGTTACCAGAATGCAATGTAGTCTGCTTTCTTCCTTCTGTTCAATTCTCTGCCCTTCACAGTTAGTTCTAAGGAACTCACTTAAAGGGCTGCTTATCCAGCTGTGCATCAGAATCTGAGCGATAAACATTTTTCATCTATTTGGTTTTTCCTGAGGGAAAGAGACAAAGAAACAGAGAAAGGACAAGAAATACGGAGACACACAAAGTGGCAGAGAAATGCAAACAGAAAGAGATGATGAGAAATAGACACATAGATACACAGAAGGGGGGAAAGTCCAGAATCTCCAAATTGAGAAAGACATCAGAGGCTAAACAAGAATCCCTCCCCGTAACAGACTCAACAAGTAGACACCCAGCCATTGAGCTAAGACAGTTAGTGAGGAAGGCAATCTATTCCACTCTTGGACAGCTCTAATTTTTAGGAAGTTTTTCCCAGTATCAAATCTAAATCTACTTCTTTGCCACTTGTCTCCATTTCCTCTTGTCTTAGCCTCTGGAGTCAGGCAGAACAAGTCTATTCCTTCTTCCACACAATATTCCTTCAAAAACTTGATAGATATATCACTGCCCACTGTTCAGTTGATTTGTGGTCTTTCTGTTCACTCGCCTTTGGATGCTCTCTTACTTTTCGTTATTGACCAGGAATAGACGTGGAAACAACTCATGAGAAAATTTCCCTGAGCTAACATTTGCTTCGATAGAACTGGAGGCTAGAGAAGTAGGAGTTGCTATGTTATGAGAATGACATTTTCATCCCAGTTGGGATTAAACCACCATTCATAGTGATTGGTGACTTCAACCACCCAGGGCATTGGGAACCAAAGTACTCTAAAGAGCGGATTTTGATAGGCTAGGAATTGCCTAGCATAGAGACATTAAGTGACTTACCCAAGATCATACTGCCAGGGTAGTTAAAAGTTGGGAATTGAACTCAGGATTTCCTGACTCCAAGGCCAACTTTCTAACCCCTACACTCTATCTCTTCTGTAAGTATAAATTATATATGCTATGTTAATATAGTTTCTGATTATTGATTATAAATATACTGGTTTGTGGAATCTGATCATTAATATTCAGACTCAGTTTTCTAGTAAGATTACTAGCTTCTAATTTGTATCATTTGCTTTTTTTTTTTTAAACCCTTACTTTCCATCTTAGAATCAATACTTTGTATTGGTTCCAAGGCAGAAGAGTGGTAAGGGCAATGGGGGTTAAGTGACTTGCCCAGGGTCACACAGCTAGGAAGTATCTGATCTTTTACTTCTTCGAACATTTGAAGTCATAAATCACTTTGAAGTATGTATGTGAAGTATATCATTCCTGTTCTAATTATATTTGTTCAATTTTTTTATATCTTCTCTCTATATATTTCTTCACTAAACTAAAGGAAGTAGAAAAATATAAACACATGATACCTCCCTTCAAGTGTTGGGGAGACAATAAATATGTGTCGCTTGGGATCCCTTCATGCATGCTCTCTAAAACCTACCCTAAGTTCAAGTCAAGGATCAATAGATTTTAGACCAATTTCTATTCAAAATCACAATTCATCAGCCCCTATTGATATTTTTCTTTTAACACACCAATCAGAAGATTAGTTCAATGCAAGTCAATCAGTTAAATAGCATAATGAGGTTCATATCATGGAAACTCACTCCAATACACGAGGTAGACTTTCCCACAAAATCTTGTGCCATCAGTAAGAGAGATAACACAAAAGTGAGAGGTATGTGCCTGCATACACGCACAAAACACATAATCTTAATGACCAAGGCAACTCATGCTCTTACTAGGTCCCAGATTAAGCACCCCCTTTTCCTTAGGGGTACACAGAGAGGTTTTTTTGGATCTGTTTGGTCTGGAGGCTTCCTAGTTGCTCAAGGTATAAAAAAGCAGAGTTTATAGGGAACTGGCATCACTGAGGTTTGAAAGAATTCACACTGCCCTGCAGGGTGTCTTTCTAACCCAGTGTTGCTACCCTGGTGGAATGGGAGGGGACTAGCATGTGTTTATAGTAAATTACATCCTTTTAATTGTGTTGTGAGTAAATCTATTTTTACTGCAGTCCATGATCATTCCATTGGATTCTAATCCTGAGCTTTAATCACTAGACTGGACTGAACCTAGCCAAGTCCAGAGTAGCAGCAGGGCATGAATTAGACTCCAGACACAGGGCTCTTTCCATGGCATTGCCCTCACTCTCAATACCTGGCTAGCCCACCTTTTATTCTAGTCAGGTGCTCATGTCTGGCTTATGTCAGATTGGTTTAGTCAACTGTGGTTGGGCAGGTTTCTCACACTAAATTAACACACTTCCAAAAGGCTGTTATTGTTCAGCTATATCCAATCCTTTGTGATTCCATTTGGGATTTTCTTGGCAAAGATGCTGGAGTGGTTTGCCATTTCCTTCTCCAGCTCATTTTACAGATAAGGAAACTGAGGCAAACAGGGTCAAGTAACCTACTCAGGATCCCACAGCCAGTAAGTGTCTTGAAGGCAGATTCGATCTCATGAAGTCTTCCTGATTCCAAGCTCAGTATCACCTCATTGTTTCCATTTCTACAGGATAGTGGCTCCCTATGTTCACTCTTGAGCATAAAATGGGTTAACCACCAAAATTTAAATGGCACATTTAAAGTCCTGTCATAGCTAGCCAGTTCCTAGTTGGATTTCGTGTGTGCTGTAGCATTCCTGAATCAGGAAAGGGATGCAGGTGGCTATGTTACAGGCTGGCACATGTCCTCTCTGTAGCCATCATTCTGCTGTGCAATGTAGACCAACAAGCTAAACTTGAACCTAATAGGGTAGCTAGCAGATAAGAGAGGGGGGTATGTGGACTGTGGATAGCAAAGACAAACTAGTAACACACACAAACACTTGTATCTTCCTCTAGGTCTTTCTTTGTCTATCTCCTGTCCTCTCTTCCCTCCCCAACTCCTTTCCTTTCTTCATCTCCACTTTCTTTTCTTTCTCTTTTTCTCCCCCTTCCTTCCTTCCTTCCTTCCTTCCTTCCTTCCTTCCTTCCTTCCTTCCTTCCTTCCTTCCTTCCTTCCTTCCTTCCTTCCTCTTTCTTTCTTTCTTTCTTTCTTTCTTTCTTTCTTTCTTTCTTTCTTTCTTTCTTTCTTTCTTTCTTTCTTTTTTTCTTTCTTTCTTTCTTTCTTTCTTTCTTTCTTTCTTTCTTTCTTTCTTTCTTTCTTTCTTTCTTTCTTTCTTTCTCTCTCTCTCTCTCTCTCTCTCTCTCTTTCTTTCTTTCTTTCTTTCTTTCTTTCTTTCTTTTCTTTCTTTCTTTCTTTCTTTCTTTCTTTCTTTCTTTCTTTCTTCTCTCTCTCTCTTTCTTTCATTTTTCCAAGTCAGTAGTAAAACAAAAGTGAGAAAAAGTATATATAGGAGAATAATCCAGGCAATGGAGAGTAAATGAGCTCTCCTATCAAAAGTAAGATAACATGGATATGCATGTACTTTCAAAATGTTACATCTTGCAGGTAGCTAGGTATATTGTCACTGTAGTATCCTCCCAGCTCTCCAGCCTCTGACCCCCACCTGACACCCAGCTCTCACTTGTGGCTCCCAGTAGCTGCTAGCATGCAGCAACGGCCACACGCCGGGCAACGGCTTCGACAGGCCGGCTAAACCTTGTGAGGGTAGCCATCGGGTCGTCAACCCCTGGTGAACCAGGGCTTTGCTCACCCAGCATGTGAAGACTGCTTTGGTGGAACAGGCAGACGAAACCAACAAGAAGGTTCAATGGCTGAGAGGGCGACACAGCAAAGCACTGTGGAGTGCTTAGGGCATGTTGGAGCACAAAAGACAACACGGCCATCCAATGCAGCTGAGGAAGTCTCCAGGTGTAACGACTTTTTGTGCCACTGGACCCAGGCTTCCAATGATGAGAGAGTGGGACTGTCTCTGTGCATCGACTTTTCTACTTAAATCTTCATGCACAAGTGTCTTTGTGCACACTCATCTACATCACAGATGAAAGCACACAAAGACAATCATCATCCTCGGTTATGGAGAGACTCCTACTACTACTACTACTATTCTCCCAAATGAGGTTTAGATAGTACTGTATGTACGATTGATGTGCATTTGTTTTATTTGAGTTACAATTGTAATGAAGGTTGGTACAGAGGATGTCAGGAAAATCATCCTTGCTTTAAAGCACTAATGTTTGTTTTTAGACATGTCTAATTCTATTCTACTTCTGTTTCATTTGTCTCTTTTTGTCTTTTTTTTTTAAACCACTATCTTCTGACTTACAATAGATACAAATATCAGTTCGAAGGCAGAAGAGCAGAAAGAGCTAGGCCATTGGAGTTAAGTGACTTGCCCATGGCCACACAACTAGGCAATATCTGAATCCAGATTTGAACCCAGGTCCTCCCAACTCTAGACCTGGTGCTCTATCCACTGAGTTACTTAGCTGTGGCCCCTCCTTCTGCCTTCCATCGTCAGTCTATACTAGAACACAAGTCAGTTCTCCAACAGTTTGCCCCAGTTGGGTTTTTCACCACTAATGACCCAAGGACTTGGGGATCCTGACCCTCACTTACTACTCAGGCAAGCTACTTAACCACTGGCTGTTTGTATTTCTGTATATGATAACAATCCCCATCAGTTCTTTGAGGATGTGGGAAGGAATCACTAATCAAAATGACCCAAACGTTTTGTGGTTGTTCAGTTATTTTCAGTCACATCTGACTCTTTGTGACCTCATTTGGGCTTTTCTTGGCAAAGATACTAGAGTGATTGGCCATTTCCTTCTCCAGCTCAATTTACAAATAAGGAAATTGAGGCACACAAGGTTAAGGGACTTGTCCAGGGTCACACAACTTTGAACTCTGGTCCTTTTGACTCTAAGCCTGGCACTTTATCCACTTACACTTCACCTAGCTGCCTGACCCAGACCTTATAAAACAATCATCAAGACTAGCCTCTGAAGGCTGCCTCAGTCATCCTCCTGCTGAAGGGCAGAGCTCAGACCAAGTCTAAGGGTGTAAGGGTGCTCCAGCAGGGAGAAAACATAGCCTCTTCTGAAAGAAAGCAGCCCTGGGCTGCAGTGGGGGGGGGGGGGGGGGGCGGGGGGAGAAGGAATTTGCATTACATGGCTTAATCTGCTCTAAAAGCTAACATCCTGTTTTTGTGTAGGTTGGGCACATCAGTGTCTGGAAGCTTCTGCTAGAATGGCCAGCCTACAGGAAGTCGGTGTCAACAGCCTTGCATATGGGAACCTTGCTTTTCCGAACCCAACTACGTGTTGACCATGTCTGAAAAATAAGTCCCACACCCAACCCAAGCCCTCAGCTCCCTTCTCCCCCCAGCCTGCCCAATCCTCAGCCCCTAACCTAATATTCCAGGCTCCGGGCCTCACCCCCTCCTCTCTGGAGAGTTTATCAACAGGAAGCAAAGTCAGCTGGAACTCTTTGTTCTCTTGACATTTTTGTTTTAATTCCGCAGCTGGACGGAACCCTCCGTGGACTATCTTTCTGGCTCGGGGCGCTTGGGTCTGCCTGTCTGTCTCCTCTCTCTTGTACCCGCGTGGTTCTCACAAAATCAGTGGTCTAAAATGAGGGATTATGGGGTACGGGAAATGAAAGGACAGCTAAAAAAATAAAAAAGACCCAGAAGGGGCCCTCTGAAAACCCTGATAGTTCTCGATTACTTCTTCCTTCCTCATCGATGGCTCCCCGTCCTCGATCCCTGACTCTCTTACTACTGTGCCAGAATCCAGCTCTGCTGGAGGCATGAGCTCTACTGCAGGTGAGACGGCTCCTCGGGACCATCCTCTGCCCCACTGTTCCAGGACTGACCATTGCCTTCTGTGCCAAGATCCAGGGCAAGGTCAAGTATGGTCGTGGAGCACTGATGAGCACTGCCCACTGGGGCTGCCAATACTGGGACCCGAGGGCTCCTCCCTCTGCCAGAGCCTAGCATTGGACCCCTAAGCTGGAATCCAAGTAATAGCATGGATGCTGCCACTGCCCTTTTGTGCCAGGACAGGGATATTGTCATGGGCTCTGCTACTACTACCGCCTTAACACTATTTCCCTGGACAAGGCTGAACTTAGCCTTTTTATGTTAGAGCCTGAGACCCTCCATGGAAGCTGCTATTGCTCCCCTGACCTAAAGCTAATCTACTCCCAGCTTGCAGCACACATCGCTGGACCTGGATGATGAGCCAAGTTGATGAGGTCAGTAATGGCCCCATGGGATGGCTCAGGCAACTCCTAGGAGTTCTATAGGCCAGACCTTGAGCTCTTCCTCATGTTAGAAGTCATCCTCTCCTGCAGGAAATTCTTCCTACTGACAGTCAGCCCTGATGGAAGGATTCAAGAGCTCCTGATGACTCAATGTACAAGGCTTCCACCAAGGCTAAGAAAGTCTAGCTCGGGATCCCTCACCCAGGTTCAGAGAAAGAGATTTATCGCAAAAAAAAAAAGAAAAGAAAAGAAAAAGGTGTCCAGAGCCACGTCTAACTCTGTAAATGTGCTCTGCTGAATATGTGCAAGCCATCACCATTCCTGCCAAGATATGGGAAGATCCCTGGGACTTACGTTCTGTAAAGGACCCTCTCCCACTCACCCTTGCTAAAGATGGCTGTGGAGAAGGGGGAGAGAGAAAAAGATAGGAAGCAAGGAAGGAGAGAAACAATGAAATGAAGGACAGAATTATAGTTCTAGAGAAAAAAGTACAAGCTCTTTCTTTTTCCAAAGCAGTCTTTGAATCAATTTTCTTTGAATTCAAGTCTTTCTGGTTCCAGGTTCAGCACACTATCCACTGAACTACCTAGCTGCCTCTCTTGTGTAGCTATTAATTACTTTAAATGTATTTTTCCCTAGCTTTGATTTCAGAATTCCAATGTCAGTCTCATAAACTTATTTAGCCATTGTCTTTTGTTTGCTATCTTTATGCCTCCAGGATCAAATATAAAATCCTCTGTTCAGCATTCAAAGCTCTTTATAACCAAGTCTCTTTCCACTTCTCCAATCTTCTTAAAACTTACTTCTCTTTATGTACTCTTTGATCCAGTGGCACTGGCTTCTATGCTGTTTCATGAACAAGACATTCCATCTCTCAGGTGTGGGCGTTCTCTCTGTCTGATCTCTATGCCTAGAATATTCTCCTTTGTAAATCTTGAAATCTCTCAGACTTGTGAATGTTAAAAATTTCCCTATCGGGGAATTCTTAATTGGAACAAATTCCCTACTGAGAAACATTCCCCATTTTGATGTGAGAACTCACCAGGATCAGAAATGGGAGGACCTCTACTCCAACCGTGCTTAAGACTGCTTTAGGGAAAAAAAAAAAACTCCTTGCTAAACAATGAAAGTACTTGGACCCATGCTTATAATAAGGCAAGGAGTTCTTTGAGCCAGGCCTGTTTTTAGAATTGATACAATGGGATGCTAGGTACCTAAAAGGGTCGGGCAAGTTTTCTCTTGATGAGATTAGTTGACTCAGCCGTGTTTTCTCTCATTCAGACTTACTGAGGAGATTGGTCGACACAGCAGCATTTTTTCTGATTCAGACTTACTGAGGAGATTGGTTGATTTAGCAGGAATTTAGATGGGCAGTCCTTTGGAAAGTGTCTACAGTGATTGGTAGATGTAGGGACTTAGGGGAGGTGACATGGGAGAAAAACCCCTATATAAGAAAAAGCAGAATCTGTTGAGGGAGATATATATAGATCCTTTTGGAGAATTCCTTTTGGAGGATCTCTGATGAGGACCGCTTGGGAAGAATCTCTTGAGAGAGGCTCTGGAGAAGGGAAGCTCTTGGAGGACAATCTCTAAGGAGGTCTCGCTGGAAGGCTCTCTGGTGAAGTCAGCTGAGATGGAGCTGGCCTGGTGTCACTAGAATCCTTGTTTAGTCAGACCTTGTGGTGAGTGTTAAAAAACTGACTGATTTCTCTCTTAAGGCTCAGGTCTAGGCCATATTGGCTTGAGGCCCTTCATACTTATTTCGTTCTTACTCTCTCTCTCTTTCTTTGATTACTCATTGTATTGTTAATTAAAATCTCTATAAAACCCAATTGACTTGGGTATTTGAATAATTGGGAATATTTCCCTGGCGACCACCTTATATTTGATTTAAAAACCAAGACACTGTAGTGAAACATATTTCTGCGGTCAAATTTACTCACCCTCTCTTATATCTATCACAATTTATATCTTCCACCATTTTAACTCACTACAGTTTAAGACCTCAACCATTTTAAATCTCACACCTTTTTTGTTTCCTCCTACTGGCTCCCCCAACTTTCTTTAAGTCCCAGCTAAAATTCTGTCTTTTACAGGAAACCTTTCCCAACTCTACTACCTTCCCTCTGTTAATTATTTCCTGTTTATCCTAAATATAATTTGCTTCATATATATTGGTTTGCATGTTATTTCCCCCATTAGGTTGTAATTTCCCTGAATACAGGGTCCGTATTTTGCCTTTTTTCATATCTTTGGCATTTAACACAGCGCCTAATATATAATAGACACTTGAAAATATTGATTGATTGACTGATTTCAATGGTCTGGGAAATGAGATGGCTGTCCATGCTCCAGACATGAGAGTTGTAAGGGTAGACATATGGGACCCATGGCACATGTTAAAAACATTGTCAGAGGCTCCTGTTGCAGAGGGGATCCATACCACAGAAGATAACGTTATAGTAGAAGACCTGGGAACCAGGGCCAGCTCTGCAACTTCCTACTTGTTGGACCTCTATAGAAAGGGTGCATGGCATGGTAGAATGATCACTAGATTACTCAGAGGATCTAAGTCTCCATCGCACCTCTACTCTTGGCATTTGTGTCATTTGGGGCTAGTCCCTTAACCTCATCTGCAATGAGAGAGTTGGACTAAGAGACCTCCCTAAAGTCCCTTCAAGCTCTAAATTTATAATTCTGTAATTCTAAATCACTCCTTTCTTGGCCTCAATTTATTCATCCCAAAATGAGAGAGTTGAAAGAGGTGACCTCCCTAAAGTCCCTTCTAGCTCTAACTTTATGATCCTATCATCACTGGGCAGAGCAGTGAACTTGGCTGCTGTTATAGCAGACTGAGTTAAGGAGTATATGGTAGCCCCTGGATGAACTGAACATTTTCCCAGGGACTATCATATTAAAGAGTGCTCTTTGTGGGACTTTGGACAAATATTTCAACTTAAATGTTTTTGTAATGCTAAGTCACTTTGGGTTGGTTAATAAAATGTCTTTTGGTACAGCTTATCTAGTATTTGAATTGGTCGCTGTCCAATAGAGAGACTTTCCCAGGTTTCTTGAGGCAGCATTGGGCTAATAAAGTATGATTTTCCTGTTTTTGAGTATAACCTTTCTCTGGACTACAGGAATCTATGACTTGAAGATAATAGAATCATAGATCTGGAAAGGCCCTTAGATTTATAGAATGTCAGCTCGGGGAGGGAACTTAAAAGCCATCCTGTCTAACCATACCAGAACAAAAATCTTCGGGACAACACGCCTAATAACATATGTACACTATACTGGAAGATTTCTAGTAAGGCGTATCTCGTGAGGCAACCCCTTCCACTTCTAGCTAGTTCTAAGGGGAGATTTCTCCTTATGGCAAACTAAAATTAGCCCCTCTGCAGTTTCCACCTCTTGTTATTAGATGGGCTCTCAGCAGCATGACAGAACAAGACTAGTCTTCTTTCCATGTAACATCCCTTCAAATACTTATTTGATTAATTATTATTGATTTATTATATATTGATTTATCATTATTTATATATAATAATTTTATATATTTATATATAATAATTTATTATTATATATTGGTTTTTAATTAAAATTTAATTAAATTAATTTAAAATTAATAGCCTTTAATTAAAATTAATAGCCTTCATGTCTCCCCTAAGTATACTATTCTCCAGGCTAAATAACCCCAGTTTCTTGAACAATTCAGCTTGTGTCATGGTCTGAAGTCCCCTCATAAACCCTCGTCACTCTCCTCTGAATATCTATCTTATCTATTGTTTCTTAATTGTCAAATCTGATAGTTTTTCTCAGCCCTCCTCCTTCTTGACAGCTTGGCAACATATGACATCATCAGCCATGCTTCTTCTAGATAGCCTCTCCTCTCTGAATTGTGATGACACTGCTCTTTCTTGGTTCTCCTGCTGGTTTGGTCACTCTTCAGTCTCCTTTGCTGTCTCATTGCCCATGTCTCTTAACTGTGAGTTTCTCGGTGATCTCATTTTTTTCTTTTTGCAATGAGTTCAACGATCACTTTCTATATATGATCTCCAGATGTATCTGTTCAATCTTAGTATCTCTACTGAGGCTTAGTCCCATATCACTAACTGCTTATTGGACATTTCCAATTGTATTATCCATGTAAATTCACAAATCCAACACAAAATACAGTAGATAAAAGGATACTCTCAAAGTCTCTCTGAAGAACTTTAGTATTGATTACGAGTCATAGGAGACACTGGTACAAATTTTCAAAAAAATAAACTGAAAAAAAAGGAGACACTGGTACGATTCTCCTGCATGGCATGCCCTCATCAAAGAAGGCTTTGTGCTCTATGAGCAAAGCAGAATTGCAGTAGCTCAAAAGAAACCTGAGATGTTCAAATTTAGAAATATCTATATCCCAATGGTCATATGAGCTATTTGTGCCCAACCTGAGCTTGAATTGATCTAATCAGCCACAGTTAGCTACACTGTATATTGATCCTGACATAGTGATGCTGGTTTGGTCTTCTTTGAGTTCAAAGGACAACCAACCAACCAACCCAATACCCAATCTTAATATCTCTCCTGAGCCCTTGTTTCATATCAATAACTGCTTATTGGATAGTTCCAGTTGTATGATCAACAAGTCCAGCACAAAACATATTAACTAATGTATGTCTGACTATGGTTGATCAATGATAATGGGATACTTTGGTCCAATTAGAATGGGTTTTTCCTTGATGGCAATGACTACATTATCTTTATTTTTTTTATTTTTTATTTTTTTGTCACTTTTGTATCCTCAGTATTTAGCTCAGTGTCTGACACATAGTAAGCACTTAAATGGTTTTTTTTTTTACTAACTGACTGACTATGTTTCATTCAAGGATCAAATGAGATGATTATGAAAAGTGTTTTGCAAATTTTAAGGCATTATGTAAATACTAGCTATTATTGTCTAGCTATATTCCTTCCTTCCTCTGCATCTATCTATATCTTGAACAGACAATGCATGAGGACAATGAACTAGACAAGAACTAAGTAGGAGGGATGGGACTAGATTGAATTGAGGAAACTGCCAAGTGTTTTCAATGATCTCAAGCTGTCTGCTGCAAAATCCCACTTCTTGAACAGCACTTAACTGATGAATCCGTTATGTCTCTGAATCCTGGAGTGCCACATTTTTGTAATTATGTAAATTACAAGGAACTCAATGGAGAAATTCATGGTGGGTGTACTTAGGCTACAGCATATTGTCGGTGGTGACTTGTATTTAAAGAATGGCATAAAAGACATTGTTGAGTCTTTGTAATACTGGAAAAGGAGCTGGGTTGGTAAGAGACAACAGATGGGCAGCTTGAACAATATCTCTTACCCCAGAGATACAGAAAGACCTTCAGTGAATTTGGCAGGTTCTCCATGAAGGAGTTATATCAATGCATCCATGAGATTCATGCAGGATGTAATTAGCACCACCTTAGTTCAGTCCCTCCTCACCTCTTGCTCAATGTATTGTGATCCCCTCCTTATTGGTCTCCCTAACTCCAGTCTCTCCCCTCTCCAGTCCACCCTCCATACAGCTAACAAAGTCATATTCCTACAATACAGATCTGACCCTCTCACTTTCCTGCTGTGAATCTTAAAAACTACTCAGACTACACTTTAGAAGATTTGATTTAGCTATTCCCTTATTGTAACAATGGAGATACTTGGTCTAACAAGAATCAGGAATGTCTTAGGAACTTTACATTATTCCACCCATACTTAGACATACTTTAGGGGAAGATAAAATTGTAAACTCCTGATTGAACAATGAAGGTACTTAACTCATACCTTATAATGAAGCTAAAACCTTAAACTAAGTCTATTTTTAGATCTAATACAAAAAGGTGTTAAGTACCTATAAAGATTAAATTAATCACAAAAAGGTCAAGTAACTCACAAAAGGCAAAGCTTAACAAAGAAGTGTGAAATACTCAGAAGATATAACCTAACCAGAGAAGGTGAGAACTAAAGAGTAATGAGAACTAAGAATGGGCAGTCCTGGAAAAAGGTGCTTACTGTGATTAGTAGACATGAAAATTTAGGGGAGGTGACATAAGAGAAAATTTCTTTGAAAGGAAGGGTAAAAAGTCAGTTCATGGAATTCAGTTCAGAGTGATTATTCTGAACTCAGTTCAGGAGATTGAGTTCAGTGGAGGACTGGAACCCAGCTTGGAGACAGTCTCGTGGTGAGTGATAAGACTGACTCCCTTACCTTTAGGCCCAGGGAGGCCACTTTGGCCAAGGCCTTTAACTACTTCCTGGCTCAGCCTGAGCCAGAGCAGTTTAAATTAACTCTCTCTCTCTCTCTTTCTCTCTCTCTCTCTCCTTTCCTTAATTCCTTTTCTCTATATTAATTAAAATCTCCATAATTTCCAGACTGACTTGGGAATTTTATTTGGCGACCATTTAAATCTAGATTTCAAGTCACAAAACTAAAATTATCCTTACACTGCTCAGTAAAATCCAATGACTCCCTCTTGTTTCTCAGATCAAAAATAAGCTCCTTTATTTGACAGTTGAAGATCTTCACAATTACTCACTAGATTACCTTTATTAATAAGGCTTAACAAGTCTGATGATTAATAAGGCATAATATATCTTGCTCTCCTTTGCACACTACAACCCAACTAAACTGGTCTTGTACTATTCCTCACATATGGCATCCTGTCTCCCATCTCCAGTGCCTTTGAATAGTCTTATTATCCTTTTCTGTATTTACTGTCCTTATTGGGTCTGTAGAAAATGAAGTGTGATTGAAGTGTGCCTCTTCTTCCCTGGGGCAATTGGTTTTTGGTTTAATTCCACTGTGAGCTCATCTTTGTATGAGTTGGTGAGGTTAACCTTAAGGCAAATGCATCATCAAACCCTATTCAGGGAGTGACAAGGGAGTAGTGGTCAGTTAGATAATTCAGGGTTGAAAGACACAATGATTGGGTGGCTCAGTGGATAGAGAGTCAAGCATGGAGATGGGAAGTCCTGGGTTCAAATTTGACCTCAGATACTTCTAGTTGTATGAACCTGGGCAAGTCACTTATCCCCAATTGCTTACTCCTTACCGCTCTTCTGCCTTGGAACCAATATTTAGTATCAGTTCTAAGATAGAAGGTAAGGGTTAAAAAAAAAAAGATACAGTCATACCCTACTTCAAGTATTTTCCCTGTCCTACATCCATTTCTGTCTCCTGGTCACACACTGCTCTGCTTTAAGGAAACTTTTAAGAACCAACCTCTCATTACTAGCAGTGTCTATAATACTATATGCACATGAACACAAATAAATGTGTAGGAGGTAAAGTAAAATAAAAAAAAACAATGGAGAGGTTGCTTACTGCTTGGCACCTTATAAATTCTTAAAAAAAAAAAAAAACACCCTTACCTTCCATCTTGGAATCAATACTGTCTATTGGTTCCAAGGAAGAAGAGTGGTAAGGGCTAGACCAATGGGGTTCAAGTGACTTGCCCAGGGTCACATAGCTAGGAAGTATCTGAGGTCAGATTTGAACTAGGACCTCCAATCTCTAGGCCTGGCTTTCAATCCACTGAGCTACCCAGCTGCCCCCCACATTATAAATTCTTGGCAAATGAATGAATGGAGGGAAAGACTATGGATATTATCCAGAAATAATATGGAGTCTAGCTACATATATATTGATCAACTGGGGAGGGATTATAGATATCTAGGAGAACCTGAGAAATAATTTTGTTCAACTTCTTCATTTCTCAGATAAGGAAGTTGAGACCTAGAGCAGATGAGTGACTTTAAAAAAAATTACCATTTTTTAAAATTATCAAGCATTTTTTTTGTTCTTCTTCTATCTCCCTCCCTTATACACACTAGAAAAGAAGAAAAAAACTCTTGTAATAAATAGACATAGTAAAAAAAACCAAATTCCCACATTTTCCATGTACAAAAAAAGTGTGTCTTATTATGTATGTTAGACCATTATCTCTCTGCCAGAAGATAGGCAGTATTCCTTATCATTGGTTCTCTAGAATAATAATTGATCATTATATGGATCAGAGCTCTTAAATTTTTCAAAATTATTCATTTTTACAATAGTGATGCTATGTGTTTATTATATTTAAATTTTTAAAAATTATTTGTTTGTATGTTACATTAAAATTCCTGAGTATCTCCCTCCCTTCTTCTCCTCCCCACACTAAAGAAGGCATCATTTGACAAAAAGATATTCCATATATAAAACTATGTCTTGTTTATTTCTATTTATCAGTTCTTTCTCTGGAGGTGGACATATATAAGTTATTCTTCAAACAATATTTCTGTTGCTGTATATAATATTCTCTTTTTACTCTTCATAATTTCATGTAGCTCTTTCCATGATTTTAAAAAATAATTTATTATATTTACAGCCCATATAATCTCTAGGGATCCTTACCTCAACTTCTACTTCCATGACTGAATTGGGTTCTTAGAGGACTGACTTAATCTTTTCCTTTCAGTTCTAGGGGTATCCCTGAGGGTTTATTGGATTTTCTTTAATACCATCAATGCAATTGCTCATTCTGGTATGTTCTTCCTAATATTGAAAGCCAGTTATAATTAGTAGTTCCCTGATATCTTTGATTGAACCAGTAATTGGTGCCCTACATCATTTAATGAATTAGAATTAATTAACTTTTAGAAAGGAATATTTACTAAAAGATATAGCATTTCTCCTATCCCAGAGCCAAAGGCTTTCTCTCCTCTATACTTCTTGGGGTGAGTGGGCTCAATCTTAGAGCAGTTGCCACAAAACATTTATCCCACCAAATTCATTTCTGAATGCACCCTAGGCAAAAAGTCACCATTCCCAAAAGTTAACCAAATTGTGCATTACCCTTTGACCCAGTAATAGCACTATAGATCTATAACCCGAGGTGATCAAATAAGGAGGAAATATTTATGGCTCTTTTTGTGGTATCAAAGAACTGGAAACTAAAGGGATGCCCATCACCTGAGAAATAGTTAATCACATTTTGATATGTGGAATGCACTGTGCTATAAGAAATAGATTGTTTCAGAGAAACCTAGAAAGACTTATATGAACTAATGCAAAGTGAAGTGAACAGGACCAGGAAAATAATTTATACTTTAGCATCACTATTATAAAAATGAATAATTTTGAAAAATTTAAGAGCTCTGATCCATATAGTGATCAATTATTATTCCAGAGAACCAATGATAAAGAATACTACCTATCTTCTGGAAGAGAGATGATGATCTAACAGGCATACTAAGACACACTTTTTTTAAAAGTACATGGAGGACTTCCGGGTAATCATGGCTGCAATCTAGACGCGGCACGTTTCCTCTCCCCAGCACCGAACGAAATAGACTACATCAAAGGAGCATAAAATCACCTTTGGAGGAACAGAAGGACTCCCCAGTACCCCACAGAGGCAAAGGTACGTGGGGCTTGAACATTTCCACACTAAAATAAGAAGGAAAAGCTTGCACAGAAAAGTGAACTGAGCCGCCCTTCCCCCACCCCACCTCCCCCACTAAACCAGAGTGAGCTACCTGAGCGCTCACCGGGACAGCGAGTGAGTGGGGAGCGTCTCTGTCTGGGGGGGCACTCCAGGGTCCTTGGGATCTGGGGACTGCCAGGAAAAAACGTCTCAGGGCGCTTTCACTGGAGAAGCCAGCGGACTTCGGGCGGGCTGCGCTGA
The DNA here is from genome assembly GCF_027887165.1 of Monodelphis domestica. Classification (NCBI taxonomy): domain Eukaryota; kingdom Metazoa; phylum Chordata; class Mammalia; order Didelphimorphia; family Didelphidae; genus Monodelphis; species Monodelphis domestica. The sequence goes on along the minus strand of NC_077228.1, from coordinate 62,031,637 downwards.
ACAAGGCGCACGGATTATCTGGGCGGAGCTGAATACCTGGGCTCGGAGGCTGGGAAGAACTAGTCTGAAGCAACCTAAATTCACAGAAAAACCACTCTTATAACCCAGACCCCAGACCAAAAAGGAAAGGGAAATAAAACCACCAAAGGGATGGCTCACATGGCCCAAAATCAAGCCTCCAGGAAGAAAGGGAAAAAAGTGACTATTGAAAACTTTTATGGTGGAAGTACCCAAGGGAAAGAGGAGAATGAAGAGGAAATCCAAAAAAATTCAGAACACGCCTCCCAAAATGGAAACTATCAACAAGCTCTGGAAGATCTCAAACTGGAACTTATCCAAAAGATGGAAACCTTCTGGAAAGAAAAATGGGAGAAAGAGATCAGCTGTCTGACAGATAAGACTGCTCAATTGGAAAAAGAACTCGAAGCAGCCAATACAAGGGCAGACAAGGCTGAAAAGCAAATCCAGTCCCTAATGACCAGAATTAAGGACCTCGAAGAAAGTGAGATGATAAAACAGCAAGAATCAATAAAGCAAACCCAAACAATTAATGAATTGGAAGAAAACAGAAAATATCTCACTGAGAAGGTCACGGACCTGGAGAACAGAGGAAGACGAGAAAATCTCCGTATCATCGGTCTCCCAGAAAAACCAGAGGTAAACAACAAATTGGATTTTATTCTAGAGGAGATTATAAAAGAAAATTGCCCCCACGTTCTGGAGCAAGGGGGCAAAATAGAAATAGAAAGGATTCATAGAACACCTTCTATACTAAATCCCCAAAAGACAACGCCTAGGAATGTAATTGCCAAATTCAAGAGCTTCCAAGTAAAGGAGAAAATCCTACAAGAAGCCAAGAAGAAGAGCTTCAGATACAAGGGGGCTCCCATAAGGATCACACATGACTTAGCGGCTAACACACTAAGAGACCGCAAAGCATGGAACACGATATTTAGAAAGGCAAGAGAGCTGGGTCTCCAACCAAGAATCAACTACCCAGCAAAACTGACTATATACTTCCAGGGGAAAGTATGGGCATTCAACAAAATAGAAGATTTCCAAGCATTTGCTAAGAAAAGACCAGAGCTCTGTGGAAAGTTCGATATCCAAGCACAGAAAGCAAGAGAAACATGAAAAGGTAAATATGAAAGAAAGGGAAAAGGAGATAAATCTTATCTTTCTCTTTAAGTCAAACTCTCTTCTATAAGGACTACATTTACATCTAATTATATATATTAATATGTGGGGAAAATGTTTTGTGTAACTCTCATAAATTGTATCATCATAAGAGTAGTTAGAAGAAACATGCATAGGGAAAGATTGGGGAATCAAGAAGATTTGGGGAAAGTTGGGGCAAAAAAAGGAAAAGGGAGGGGGGAACCGTGATGATACTAAGATTAACTTCAAGAAATAGGGGGGGAATCAATAGAATAAACTTTCCCATATAAAGATACACATGGGAAGGGGAGGGGAAGAACTCTCATATGAGAAGGAGAGGAAGAGAGCGTGAAGTGGAAGTACTTAAACCTTACTCTCAGTGAAATCAAATCTGAGAGGGAAGAACATCTAGATCCAGTGGGATCCTGAATTCTATCTTATCCATTAGGGCAAGAAAGAAAGGAAAATTAAGGAGGGGGAGGGGGGAGGGAGCACAAAAAGGGAGGGAAGGAGAGGGGGGAGGGGAAGGGAGCATAAAAAGGGAGGGGCTAGAAAGGGAAGCATCTCAAGGGAGGGGACTAGGGGGACTGACCTAAAGTAAATCACTGGTTCAAAAGGAGAAAGCTAAAGAAGAAAGGTCAGAACTAGGGGAAGACATCAAAATGCCAGCGAATCCACAAATAACAATCATAACTTTGAACGTGAATGGGATGAACTCACCCATAAAACGCAGACAAATAGCAGATTGGATTAGAACACAAAACCCTACCATATGTTGTCTTCAAGAAACACATATGAGACGGGTTGACACTCACAAGGTTAGAATTAAAGGTTGGAGTAAGACCTTTTGGGCCTCAACCGATAGAAAGAAGGCAGGAGTTGCAATCATGATATCTGACAAAGCCAAAGTACAAATAGACCTGATCAAAAGGGACAGGGAAGGTAAATATATTCTGCTAAAAGGAAGTATAGACAATGAGGAAATATCACTAATCAACATGTATGCACCAAATGGTATAGCATCCAAATTTTTAATAGAGAAACTAGGAGAATTGAAGGAGGAATTAGACAGTAAAACCATATTAGTGGGAGACTTGAACCAACCACTATCAAATTTAGATAAATCAAATCAAAAAATAAATAAGAAAGAGGTAAAAGAGGTGAATGAAATCTTAGAAAAATTAGAATTAATAGACATATGGAGAAAAATAAATAGGGACAAAAAAGAATACACCTTCTTTTCAGCACCACATGGCACATTCACAAAAATAGATCATACACTAGGTCATAGAAACATGGCACTTAAATGCAGAAAAGCAGAAATATTAACTGCAGCCTTTTCAGATCACAAGGCAATTAAAATATTGATCGGCAAGGGTACATGGAGACCCAAATCAAAAATTAATTGGAAATTAAATAACATGATACTCCAAAACCATTTAGTTAGAGAAGAAATCATAGAAACAATTAACAATTTCGTTGAAGAAAATGACAACGGCGAAACATCCTTTCAAACCTTATGGGATGCAGCCAAGGCAGTACTTAGAGGAAAATTCATATCCCTGAGTGCATATATTAACAAATTAGGGAGGACAGAGACCAAGGAATTGGAAATGCAAATCAAAAAACTTGAGAATGAACAAATTAAAAACCCCCAGAAGAAAACCATACTAGAGATCCTAAAAATTAAGGGAGAAATTAATAAAATAGAAAGTGACAGAACTATTGAGCTAATAAACAAGACTAGAAGCTGGTACTTTGAAAAAACAGACAAAATAGACAAAGTACTGGTTAATTTAATTAAAAAAAGGAAAGAAGAAAGGCAAATTAATAGCATCAAGGATGAAAAGGGGGATCTCACCTCAAATGAAGAGGAAATTAAGGCAATCATTAAAAACTACTTTGCCCAACTATATGGCAATAAATTTACCAATCTAGGTGATATGGATGAATATTTACAAAAATATAAATTGCATAGACTAACAGAAGAAGAAATAGTTTTCTTAAATAATCCCATATCAGAAATTGAAATCCATCAAGCCATCAAAGAACTGCCTAAGAAAAAATCCCCAGGGCCTGATGGATTCACCAGTGAATTCTATCAAACATTCAGAGAACAGTTAACCCCAATATTACACAAACTATTCGACATAATAAGCAAAGAGGGAGTCCTACCAAACTCCTTTTATGACACAAGCATGGTACTAATTCCAAAGCCAGGCAGGCCAAAAACAGAGAAAGAAAACTATAGGCCAATCTCCCTAATGAATATAGATGCAAAAATCTTAAATAGGATACTAGCAAAAAGACTCCAGCAAGTGATTAGAAGGGTCATCCACCATGATCAAGTAGGATTCATACCAGGGATGCAGGGCTGGTTCAACATTAGGAAAACTATCCACATAATTGACCACATCAACAAGCAAACCAACAAGAATCACATGATTATCTCAATAGATGCAGAAAAAGCCTTTGATAAAATACAACACCCATTCCTACTAAAAACACTAGAAAGCATAGGAATAGAAGGGTCATTCCTAAAAATAATAAACAGTATATATCTAAAACCATCAGCTAATATCATCTGCAATGGGGATAAACTAAATCCATTCCCATTAACATCAGGAGTGAAACAAGGATGCCCATTATCACCTCTATTATTTGACATTGTATTAGAAACACTAGCAGTAGCAATTAGAGAAGAAAAAGAAATTGAAGGCATCAAAATAGGCAAGGAGGAGACCAAATTATCACTCTTTGCAGATGACATGATGGTCTACTTAAAGAATCCTAGAGATTCAACCAAAAAGTTAATTGAAATAATCAACAACTTTAGCAAAGTTGCAGGATACAAAATAAACCCACATAAGTCATCAGCATTTCTATATAATTCCAACACAGCTCAGCAGCAAGAACTAGAAAGAGAAATCCCATTCAAAATTACCCAAGACAAAATAAAATACTTAGGAATCTATCTCCCGAGACAAACACAGGATCTATATGAACACAACTACAAAACACTTTCCACACAACTAAAACTAGACTTGAACAATTGGAAGAACATTAACTGCTCATGGGTAGGACGAGCCAATATAATAAAAATGACCATCCTACCCAAACTCATCTATCTATTTAGTGCCATACCCATGGAACTCCCAAAAATTTTTTTTACTGATTTAGAAAAAAACATAACAAAGTTCATTTGGAAAAACAAAAGATCAAGGATACCCAGGGAATTAATGAAAAAAAATACAAAGGAAGGGGGTCTTGCAGTCCCAGATCTCAGACTATATTATAAAGCAGCGGTCATCAAAACAATTTGGTACTGGCTAAGAGACAGAAAGGAGGATCAGTGGAATAGACTGGGGGCAAGCAACCTCAGCAAGACAGTATATGACAAACCCAAAGATCCCAGCTTTTGGGACAAAAATCCACTATTTCATAAAAACTGTTGGGAAAATTGGAGGACAGTGTGGGAAAGATTAGGCTTAGATCAACACCTCACACCCTACACCAAGATAAATTCAAAATGGATGAATGACTTGAACATAAAGAAAGAAACTATAAGAAAATTAGGCGAACACAGAATAGTATACATGTCAGACCTTTGGGAAGGGAAATACTTCAAAACCAAGCAAGAATTAGAAAGAATTACAAAATGCAAAATAAATAATCTGGATTACATCAAATTAAAAAGTTTTTGTACAAACAAAACCAATGTAACCAAAATCAGAAGGGTAGCAACAAATTGGGAAACAATCTTCATAAAAACCTCTGACAAGGGTTTAATTACTAAAATTTATAAAGAACTAAATCAATTGTACAAAAAATCAAGCCATTCTCCAATTGACAAATGGGCAAGGGACATGAACAGGCAATTCTCAGCCAAAGAAATCAAAACTATTAATAAGCACATGAAAAAGTGCTCTACATCTCTTATAATCAGAGAGATGCAAATCAAAACAACTCTGAGGTATCATCTCACACCTAGCAGATTGGCTAACATGACAGCTATGCAAAGTAATGAATGCTGGAGGGGATGTGGCAAAGTGGGGACATTAATTCATTGCTGGTGGAGTTGTGAATTGATCCAACCATTCTGGAGGGCAATTTGGAACTATGCCCAAAGGGCGATAAAAGACTGTCTGCCCTTTGATCCAGCCATAGCACTGCTGGGCTTGTACCCCAAAGAGATAATGGACAAAAAGACTTGTACAAAAATATTCATAGCTGCGCTCTTTGTGGTGGCCAAAAATTGGAAAATGAGGGGATGCCCCTCAATTGGGGAATGGCTAAACAAATTGTGGTATATGTTGGTGATGGAATATTATTGTGCTAAAAGGAATAATAAAGTGGAGGAATTCCATGTGAACTGGAACAACCTCCAGGAAGTGATGCAGAGCGAAAGGAGCAGAACCAGGAAAACATTATACACAGAGACTGATACATTGTGGTACAATCGAAGGTGATGGACTTCTCCATAAGTATCAATGCAATTTCCCTGAACAATCTGCAGGGATCTAAAAAAAAAATACTACCCACAAGCAGAGGATAAACTGTGGGAGTAAAAACACCGCTGAAAAGCAACTGCTCGACCACAGGGTTGGAGGAGATAAGACTGAGGAGAGACTCTAAATGAACACTATAATGCAAACTCCAACAACAGGGAAATGGGTTCGAGTCAAGAACACATGTGATAACCAGTGGAATCATGCGTCGGCTATGGGAGAGGGAAAGGCGGGGGGGGGGGGGGGGGGGGGGAGGGGAGGAAAAGAAAACGATCTTTGTTTCCAGTGAATAATGTATGAAAACGACCAAATAAAATAATATTAAAATTAAAAAAAAAAAAAAGTACATGGAAAATGTGGGGATTTGGTCTTTTTGACTATGCCTATTTATTACAAGAGTTTTTTTCTTCTTTTCTAGTGTATATAAAGGAGGGAGACAGAAGAAGAAAGAAAAATAAATACTTGATAATTGAAAAAAAAAACTTTCCAGAATGGTTAAAACAATTCATAGATCCACCAATAGTGCATAAATTCCTGTTTTTCGCAACCTTTCCAACATTTATCATTTTCTTTTTTCAATGTTATCAAAGGGTATAAGGTGGAACTTCAGAGTTGCTTTAATTTGCATTCTCTAATTATTCTTAAATTGGGGCAATTTTTTCATAGGGCTGTAAATAGCTTGGATTTTTTTTTTTATTTGAGAACTGCTTCTTCATTGAATCATTTTTCAATTGGAGGATGGTTCTTATTCATATATATTTGAGTCAGTTCCATGTGTATGTGTGTATGTATATATATATATATATATACATATATATAATGAGAATGAGATCTTTATCAGAGGAACTTGCTGCAAAGACTTTTTTACTCAATTATTTTCCTTCTTCATCACAGCTGTATTAGATTTGTTTACACAAAAACATTTAAATTTTATATAAACAAAATTATGCACATGGGCTTTTTCGAAATCAAATCATTCTTTCATAGTGACATCACTAAGACTTAGGACTGGTTCTTTTTGCCACAGTGGGGTTGGGAGAGGAGAAGTGCAACAGCTGAAGCTACTGCTCCATCAACTAGAGAGGAACTGAAGACATCAGCCCTCAGACATGCCAATATGAAACTTTATCTCTCTCCCCAAGCTCTTTTGGCTATGGAAAATAATCAAATTACAGCTCTAGAAAAGCTGGGAAGATTTGTAATCTCTGATACAGAATAAAATAAGCAAAACAATAATATTGTTAAGAATAACAACTTTGAAATATTTAAACTGATAATGAAGCACGCTACCTACCTCCTGTTGGGAATGATGGACTTGAGTTGCAGAAAGAGACATAAATTTTTGGATGTAGCCAATGTCAGAATTTTTTTGCTAAGCTAAGTCCTGCAGGTTAGTCCTTGGAACTGATTTTTCATTAGACTTGGCTTCCTAAAAATTCTGGTATTGACTTTTTAGAAATCTCAGGGTCCGGTACCAAAGGAAAGATGGCAAAAACAGATGGTGGAACCACCCCAGACGTAGGCTTTTTTAGGACACCATGTGGTCATGGTGGCTCTGGGTAAGAGAGGACCAAAGGCTCCTCCTCCATCCAAAGTCACACAGTTATTTGTCCTCTTCACTCAAATGCAGTCAGAAAGGAAAAGAGACAGAAATTGTCACATACTATTAGGAAACAATCATAGATACCTGTATATGTTCTCAAATGGAGAGCCTGGACACAGAGGGAATTAGCCAGTCCATGGTATAAGTTTTCAAAAGAAAAAAGAAAGAAAGAATATATAACAGAAAACCACCATTTCAATGAACAGCCCTCCTTCTGTTCTATGTATATGAAAGTGCCAAATTTATTTGCTGCCGAATAAAAAGAAAGAAAATAATTAAATGAAATAAGAAAAGGATAGCTGCCTACTAGGAGGAAAACAATGTGAAGATCAACCTGTAAGAATCTTTCTAGAGGCAGTACTATAGAAACATAAATCAAGATTGTTATGTAAATGAAATAGGCATGAACATAGGGAAACAGGACTTCCTGTTATTATGTTTCTTATTCAACCCTCTCATGGTTGATGAGGAAGGACTGACTGTTGTAGTTGGTCATTGAATTGTGATTGGTATCCAACAAGTGCTCATATCAATAAATCTGGGGGACACAACAGATAACACTTGAGAAGTAGATTTACTACCCATTGTCCATTAGATGACAAATTCCCCATAAGATACATAAAAATTGACCACCATGGGGGTCCCACTGGTTGGTTGATAATATTTTACACTTATATGTGAAGCAGTATTACAAACAATTGCCTCTGTTTTGTAAAAGCTCAGAGATGGTGATGAGGGTAATCGCACAGGAAGTAATTATCAGAACCAAGATTCAAACTTAGTGGAGGGAAGTGGAGGGAAGGCTTTAAAATTAAAGAGTTCTGGTAAAATGCTTCTCTAAGAAAATTGGACTTTAGCTAAGACTCGAAGGAAGCCAAAGAAGCTAGGAGGAAGAAATGAAAAAGGAGAGAGTTCTAGGCATAGAAAAATGTCTGAAGTCAAGAGACGTGTCTACTATGAAGAACAGTAAGGAGGTTAGTGTGACTGACTCTCAGAGTACAAGGTGGAGTAGAAGGTCCAAGAAGGCAAGAAAGGTAGAAAGGGACTTGTCTATGGAGAGCTTTAAAAACCAAACAGAAATCTTATATCTCATCCTAGAGGTAATAGGGAGTTGACTAAATGGAGATAGTGATGACATGGCTAGAACTGTGCTTTAGAAAGATCAATCTGACAACTGAGTGAAGGTTGGATTGGAATGGGGAGATATTTGAGGCAGGGAAATACTCTAGCAAGCTACTATCCAGGTGTAAAGTGATAAAGGGTCTATACCAGTATGTGGCAATGCCAGAGAAGAGAAGGGGCACATATAAGAGCTGTTATAAAGGTAGAGATGATGGAATTTGACAACTGTTTGGATATGGAGGACAAGAGAGCATGAGCAGTTAAAGGTTGAGAACTTGGATGACTGGGAAGATGATGGGACCCTTGAGAACAACAGGGAAGATAGGAGTTGGGGAGAGCTTAATGGGGGGAGAGAAAATGAGTTTCATTTTGGACTGGGTAATTTCCAAATGTCTAGGAGACATCTAGTTTGAAATGTCCAATAGGAAGCTGGAGATGTAAGACTAGATTCCATTGGCCATGTTGTTTCCCACTATACTGAGTGCTTTTATCCAGGAAAGGGGAAAGTTAGAGTTCATTTCTTCTCACTCTAGTCAAGTCAGGATTTTTTTTTTGTTGTTGTTCTCTTGCCACCATAAAGAACTGACTGACCTGGACAAATGAGCAGGTTAGGCATTTAAAGTTTGGCTTTGTAAAGAAGAGAAGAAAGTGAAGGCAGAAAAGAAGAAGTGGGGACAGAAATTACTCTTTTGATCTGGTTGCACAAGGGGAAGCTATGAGCCAAGGCCACTTGCAACATACTGAAGAAACAAGTTTGAAGAATCAAGAACTCTTGCCTCCAAAGGATGCCCTTTTAGATAAAGTGTGAGATTACTCTGAGTGTAAAATATATTCCTCCAACCCAAGGTCCCTTGATCACTCACCCTAGCACAGTTCTCCCCTTCAGAATGAGACAGAGTCAAAAAGAGAATCTGATTTAGATTTTTTCTAGGAAGCCTAGAGGGAAAGGATGATAGACAGACAGACATATACATACATACATATACATATACATATACATATACATACATATATATATATATATATATATATATATATATATATATATATATATAGAGAGAGAGAGAGAGAGAGAGAGAGAGAGAGAGAGAAGAGAGAGAGGGAGAGATAAAAGTGCCTCAGAAGTCATCTAGCCTAACTTTCTCATTTTCAAATAAAATTCAAGGAGGGTTACAGATTTTTCCCAAGTTTACACATGTAGTAAATGACAGGACTGGGGATTTAAACAAAGATCCTGGGATCTAAATCTAACTAAATAAGACCAATGAATGGTCCTAATTCCTTAAGGCCCAACTGGCCAATCCAGGTATTCTATGATGGTATGGCAAACATAATTTCCCCCCAAAAAAATCTGTTGTAGTTTTGTACCCCAAGCTTTGGACTCAGATTCAGGAAACATGGATCTGAAGTCTAGTTATGACATTTACAAGCTGTGTAAAGGGTTAAGGTTAGGGTTAGGGTTAGGGTATTAGCCTCGAATTTCCTCATTTGAAACATGGATATATTAATCTTTCCATGAACAGAATTGTTTTGAGGAAAGCTTTATTATTCTAATTAGCAAACGAATAGCAGGAAGCACAGCTAGTGGATCTTGCTAAATTTGTTCAGAATACCAGCAAATTTCATCTCTTTCAGTCATCCTGTTGAAAGACTGAGCCATGGACAAGTTCTTTTCCTTCTCATTTTCTCAGTAATCAGCCTTGTAGGACTAACTCTGAATCAACTAAACTACTGACAGCTACAGACCATAGAAACAGCTCCCTCTTGTGTTGGCAAAGAAGAGGGCAAGGTACAATGGGATTTAAGAGAGGAACAGTGTCAAAACAAACCTAGGACATGGAATGTGTTTTGTGTGACTTTTTGTTGTTTTGAATCATTCTAAGGAAATCTAGGAGCCCCCAGAATTTTTGGGGAACATCAGAATACAGTAAAAAGTGCCAAATTTGGAATCCAAAGAATTTGGAATCAATCATGGCTTGGTCCTGTGTGATCCTTGATAAGTCACTTAAACTCTTTGGGACTTAGTTTTCTCATCTATAAAATGAGTTTCCTCGTCTATAAAATGAGATGGTTGGACTTAGTGTTGTCTAAGGCCTTTTCCTGCCCTAAGTCCAAAACTATGACCTTATTATTAATAGCAACTTTATTAAGACCCAAGTAATCAGCAAGTGAAGGGCAAAGAAGAAAAAGACTTGAACTAGCCTCCTTATTTAAGGGGATCAAATGCAATTTGCCATCTAGGAAAGTCCTGGATTTGACTTTTAACCCTTCTAGCATGTATTTCCGAGCTGCCCAAACATTCCTTTTTGGTGGGGTTTTTTTTCCTCAAAGAGCCCTACTCTCTTACTTTCCTCTATTCTTCCTCTCCAAATTATTTTTTCTTTGTTTTTTTCTTTCTTGCACCTGCTTTAAAAATACATACTGTAATGCATGCTTTCTCCCTCCAGCTTTCTTTCCTCCTTCCCTCTTTCTTTTTCTTTCTTTCCTCCTTCCTTCCTTCCTTCCTTCCTTCCTTCTTTCTTTCTTTCTTTCTTTCTTTCTTTCTTTCTTTCTTTCTTTCTTTCTTTCTTTCTTTCTTTCTTTCTTTCTTTCTTTCTTTCTTTCTTTCTTTCTTTCTTTCTTTCTTTCTTTCTTTCTTTCTTTCTTTCTTTCTTTCTTTCTTTCTTTCTTCCTTTCTTCCTTCCTTCCTTCCTTCCTTCCTTCCTTCCTTTTTTCCTTTCCTTTCCTTTCCTTTCCTTTCCTTTCCTTCCTTTCCTTCCTTCCTTCCTTCCTTCCTTCCTTCTTCTTTCTTTCTTTCTTTCTTTCTTTCTTCTTTCTTTCTTTCTTTCTTTCTTTCTTTCTTTCTTTCTTTCTTTCTTTCTTTCTTTCTTTCTTTCTTTCTTTCTTTCTTTCTTTCTTTCTTTCTTTCTTTCTTTCTTTCTTTCTTTCTCCCTTGCTTTTTTCTTGTCCTCCTCCTTTGTCATCTTACTCTTCTTTCTCCCTTCTCTTTTCCCTTTCTTACTCTTATCAAGTCATATTTGAGGGCTATAGCATGTTCACAGTTCTTATGCCGTAAGAGAATATTTTACCTTGCTTGGGAATTCTGCAGGTATTCCCATCTACCATCCTGATGGTGACTCTCCTTTCTGACTACATCCATCATCTTTCTGATTCCCTGTACCACTGACAGGGCAACAAAGTGGCATAGTGGATAGAGTGCTGGGCTTGGAGTCAGGAAGACTTCTCTTCCTGAATTCAAATCTGGCCTCAGACATCTACCTGGGTAACTCTGGGTAAGTCACTTAACCCTGCTTGCCTCTGTTCTACATCTGTAAAATAAGCAGGAGAAGGAAAAAGCAAGCCACCTAGTATATCTCCCCCCCCCCCCCCCCCCCCGCAAACAAACAAACAAATGGAATCACAAAGAGTTAGACACAACTGGAAATAACAGAACACACAGAAAGCCATATGCATCAACTATGGCAGACCTACCAATCAAAATTTTTAAAAATTAAAGCATTTATTTAACACCTACTATTTTCAAGACCCCAGGCTAAGTATAATAAAAATGGAAAATTATGGACAATTCATTTTCTGTGGCCTACATTGGCTTATCCAAAATCTAATCATTCTACTTTCCCTCTTTCTCCCAGAACCAGTTCCAAATTCCCCTTTTAGAATTCATGAACTACGCATTACAATATGTATTTCTTTTTAAAGTGGATATAAAACATTGGGTCTTGTTTGATTTAAGCAATTGTCCCTTGTCCTCTGCTAAAGCCCTATCCCAGTGCTTTATCCTGGCCCAGAAGAGTCACTGGATTCTCCAAGATTATGTGGAGCACAAATTCTGGAAGAGCCTATCAAGATGATAAGCTTAAAGTACAGAGATCCCAAAGATCAGCCTAATCTTGCAGGCAGATTCTGAGTCCAGTACTCAAATCCAAGTTGCCACAGTAGATGCTTAATAGATGTTTGTTTGATTGGATGATGCTTTTAAATAGCATTTTGGAAGCCATTTTCTTAGAGAAATGTTATACATTATGTTGAAGGAAGCCCACTTCTTCCAATCACTGAAGTAAATTTTCTGCAGTTTTCCCTATTCTAGAGAAGCCAGAATGTGAATTGCAGATTTAAATTGACTATGGAGATTGGAAGCAATTTCAACAGACTTTTTTTTTTATTTCTACTATTCATAACTCATGAGTGGCCTCTAAGGGGTGTGTGTGAATGGGATGAAAATGGGTTAATTTGCTGATACACTGAATGTGCCTGAATCTTGAGGAATAGAAAAACTATTTATTTAAACCAAAGTGGCACTTCAGACAACCAATCAGTGTATGCATGATGATTATGGGGGCTTTTGATTGTATGTAAGAATAAAACTAGACTCTGGAGAAATTGTTTTTTAAAGTGACAATAACAAAGAATCAAATAGGTTTCTGGAAGCTTTTCAAAATTTCCCCCTCTTAAATAATTTCTTTTTCTGATGTAATCCTCCTTGTGTCTCCTCTTAAAAACAAAAGCAAACAATGTCCACTCAGCTTTGCTGCTCTCTTGCCTTCAGTGGTGGAAGGGATCCATTAGAGGCCATCTGGTCCAATTTTCTCCTTTTACAGATGAGGAGACTGAGGATTAGAAAGGAGAAATTACTTGTTTGGGGTCACACAAGCAAGTAAGTGACCAATGCAAGATGCAAATTCTAAATCTAGCTTTCCATAGCACCACTCGGTCTTCTCCCAAACACTATGCTGGCAGGTTCATTCTTAGATGGGAAGATGATACATCTAAGCCTTAAGAATTTTATCGCTAGTAGGGCAGTTAAAAGGAGTCTACATGACAGA